>NW_016805361.1:225144-227408 GCF_001698545.2 Rhinopithecus bieti
TGTCTCCAAAAAAAAAAAAAAATTCTGATAACATCACAGTAAATTTTATGTTAAAAAACATTTAACATCCAAAATTATCCTTCTCTTGGATTTAACCAGCTGTTTACTCTCACAAATATCAGATTTAAAAAATTCAATGTATTTATTTTCTATAATTCAGTTTGAAGATCTATGCCATTTTCACTAGAGATTGTTCACAGTTCCCTTAGAGTCCTCATAGAAATCCTCATAAGGTAAAGTTTTCAACTTGTAAAATATATGTTGAAACAAATAAGGTTCCAATTATAAATATTTTAATAACATACACAAATTAACTTGTTTAAAAATTTAATTTCTCTTAGAGAAACAATCCTGAGAGTAACTTCACACAGTATAATGCATGATCGGGTTAGTCTTATCCTCTAACAGATGATCATAAATGAACAGAATGGAGAAACTTGTCTCAATATGGTGTCTCTATGGAGATGCTTGAAATATCAAGCACCCAATTGCTCAATAAATGCTAATTGGCAAAGATAATAATGATATCTTAACTCATTTCCCAAAAGGCTTTCTTACTCTCTGTTGATTTCTCCATCCATCTGCTTTAGAATATTAAAAGGAGAAAAAGAATTCAGTACTCATAAGACGTGTAAAATTTTTACAATTTTCATAGTTTGAGACATTTCTCATTATACATTTTAATTATACACATACACACACACCTTACTACAGTTAATTAGTTTATAATGATTAACTGTGGAAGGCTCTCCCTTCTTTGAATTAAAACAGATATTTCAGAGATTACTTGGATGAAAAAAAATGAGGAAGAGGCCAGATCTATGTTTATTGTTACTCTCTTTTTGTGACTATTCCTTCCATATTTGTATGGATCTATCACCAGGTTATTTATTTTGTTCCAGTGATCTATGTGTCAAACCCTCTGCCATTTACACAGCCTTACATAATGAAGCTATATAATAAGTCTTGAAACTGGTGAATTAATTTTTCCTCCTTTATTCATTTTCTCCCCAACGCTATTTTAGTTATCCTAGGTTTTTGCCCTGCCATATAAATTGTAGAATAATTTTGTCTAGATTTACAAAACAAAACAAAAAAATTGCTGAGGGTATTGTAGAAATTGATTATATCCGTATATAAATGTGTTGAGAATTGACAGCTTTACTGTGTAGAGTCTTCCAAGCAATAATCACAATATACTCTCCATTTATCTGTATTTTAAAAAACGTATTTCAACAGCGTTTTGTAATTATCAGCAAGCAAATCCTTTACATGATTTAACGGATTTACACTTATATATTCTATTTTTTTAGTCAGAATCTATGGCATTATATTTTTAATTTTGAAGGTCACATTTTCATTGCTAGTACGTGGAAATACAATGTATGTTTTTGTATGTTTGTGTTGTGTCCTTTAAACTAGTTGTAGTCACTTATTATTTCTATGAGTTTTGTTTTATTTTGTTTTTGTTTAGATTCCTTAGGATTTTCTACATAAACAATCATGTCATCTATAAGTAGGGACATTTTTATTTCTTCCTTTCCAAAGTGTATGCATTTTATTCCCTTGACTTTTGTTATTATGGTGACTAGAAAGTCAGTCACTATAACCTATAAAAGTTGTGAAAGCAGATAAGCTTGACTTACTCCTGAACTTACGGGGAAAATGTTTAATATTTTGTCATAGAGAACAATGATAGCTGTAGGTTTTTGAAGGTGCTCTTTCCCAAGTTGAGGAAGATCCTCTCTAAGTCTAGTGTTTGGATTAATCGATGTTTGTTGTATAAAATGAACATCCTGAGAATAATTTCTTACTAAATTAAGTAAATTATATGAATAAATAGTATTTCTTCTCTCCATCTGAGTCACTGAGATAGTAAAAATGTGACTTCCAACAAGCTTGTAATTGCTGTTTACTTCTCTGAAACTTCAAAATTGCCCTACTTGTATATACATACATGATTGCTTGTTTTTGGTCTAAGTATCAGACGAAAAAAGGAATTGTGAACATTAGCTTTTAGCATAGAAATGAACACAGAGATGCCCAGTATTTTCTGCATTAATTAACATATTATTTTTCTTCTTTAGCTTGTTAGTCACATTGATTTTCAAATATTGAAACAGGCTTATATACTTGGAACAAACCTCATTATGTTGTAGCGTATAATTCTTTTTTAATATGACTAAATTTTATTTGTTAATATTCCATTGATAATTTTTGCATCTGCATTCATGAGAGATATTGGTCTACAGTTTTTTTTTTCT
>NW_016805361.1:229484-234042 GCF_001698545.2 Rhinopithecus bieti
TTTTTTTTTTTTTTTTTTTTTTTTTTTTTTTTTTTTTTTGAGATGGAGTCTCTTCTCTGGAGTGCAGTGGCGCGATCTAGCTCCGCCTCCCGTGTTCGTGCCATTCTCCTGCTTCAGCTGGGACTACAGGTGCCTGCCACCACACCCGGCTACTTTCTTCTTCTTCTTCTTTTTTCTTTTTTTTTTTTTTTTTTTTTGTATTTTTAGTAGAGACGGGGTTTCACCGTGTTAGCCAGGCTGGTCTCGAGCTCCTGACCACGTGATCCGCCCGCCTCGACCTCCCAAAGTGCTGGGATTACAGGCGTGAGCCACCGTGCCTGGCCTATCTTGAGAGTTTTAAAGTTATAAATTCAATTTCCTCACCAGAAAACTATTATTTCGTATTGTGTGAGCTGTGGTGGTTGTTTATATTTCTTTTGAGGAAGTGTCTTCTTTATCCAAATTGTCAAATTTATGGGTGCAGAGTATTCCCTGATTATGTCTTTGATGTCTTCAGAGTCTATAGTAATATTACTTGTTTTATTCTAGTATTGATAACTTATGTATTAGTGTGTGTGTCTGTGTGTGTGTGTTTTCTCATCAGTCTAACTAGAGGTTTGT
The DNA here is from genome assembly GCF_001698545.2 of Rhinopithecus bieti. Taxonomy (NCBI): domain Eukaryota; kingdom Metazoa; phylum Chordata; class Mammalia; order Primates; family Cercopithecidae; genus Rhinopithecus; species Rhinopithecus bieti. The sequence goes on from NW_016805361.1 coordinate 230,085, forward strand.
CTATTTCCTTAATATGTTCAAAGAATGAGCTCTGTGTGCCATTGATTCTATTATTTTTAATTTGAATGATATTTATTTATGTTCTTATTTTTATTTTTTCATTCCTTCTACTTGTTTGTTTTATTTGGTTCTTCTTTTTTATTTTCTTGAAGTGGAAGCTTAGATAATGGAGTTAGGACCCTCTTCCCAAATATGCATTTCTCTCAGCACTCCCATAGCTCTGATTCACAAATTACAATATACTTTATCATAACTTCATTTTGTTCAATATATCTTTAAATTTTCCCTTGACACATCTTCCTTGACTTATGAATTATTTAGAAATGTGTTATTTAGTTCTAAGAGTTTGGATACTTTACCATTATGTTTCTTTTATTTATTTACAGTTTGATCCCACTGTGGGCAAAGAAAACACTCTATATTAGTTTAATTCTTTAGAATGTATTAAGATTTATTTTAATGCCCACAATATAGACTATCTTGGTACACGTTCTGTGAAGAGTAGAGTGGAATGTGAGTTCTTCTCTGGTTGGGTGAACTGTTCTTTCAATGTTGATAAGCTCCTCTTGGTTGGTGCTATTGTCAAGTTCTTGCAAATTTTGTGTCTAGTTTTTATATTAATTGTTAAAAGAAGGCTATTGAAGTCTCCAACTAAATTGTGACTTGTCTATGTCTCCTTTCAGTTTTATCAGTATTTGTTTCACACATTTTGCAGCTCTGTGGTTTGGAGCATATACAATTAGAATTGGTATGTTTTCTTAATGGATAGAGTCATTGTCATTATATGATACCCTCTCTGTCTCAGGTAATGTTCTTTACTCTGAGGTTTATTTTACCTCCTATTAATATAGCCTCTTCTGCTTCCCTCTGATTAATATTTGATGATATATATTTTTCTCTCCTTTTATTTTTATACCTTAATCATTATATTTGAAGTGAGTTTCTTATAGACAGCATACAGTTTTGTTTTATTCTTTTATCTATTCTACCAAACTATTTTGTTTGTACATTTAAACCATTTACATTTGATGGAATATTGATATCTTAAGATGTAAGTGTACCATTTTATTTGTTTTCTGTTTATGTATTTGTTGTTGTTGTTGCTTGTGTTTTTTTTTTTCTCCTTTCCTGTGACTCTGATGAACTTGTTTTATAATTTTACTTTGATTTTTCTACTGTTTTTCACTCTATCTCTTTGTATAGCTTTTTTTATTGTTTTTTACACATTACATTAATATACCTATTATAACCTACTAACATCATAATATTACCATTCAAAGTGAAATGCAGAGACTTTACCTTTTTTGATGTCATTTTACCCTCCTTTATTTATAATATAATTATCTTAAATATTTCCTCTGCATACTTTTACATTATCTCACAGTTTTAAAACATTCTCTTTAACTGTTAAGCATAGTTTAAGAAAACTCAAGAGAAGAAAAAAAGTCTATTGTATTTTTCTTTATTTTTGGTGAGCCTGATCTTTCTTCCTTGTGTACTGAAGTTCCAAGATTCCTTCTTTTGCTATTACCTTTTTGTTTAAAAAACTTCCTTTACCTTTTTTTAGGGCAATACATTCTCTTAATTTTCTTTATCTAAGGATGTTTTATTTCTCCTTTATTTTGAATAATATTTTGCTAGAAATAAGATTGTTGTTGACAGTTCTTTTCTTTTAGCACTTGGAGAATACTGTGACACCTTTTCTGGCCTCCATGGTTTCTGATGAAAAAATTGCTGTTACTCAAGTTGTTTTATCCTGTAAGTAAGGTATTTTTTTCTTACTGGTGCTCTTATGATATTTTTCGACTTTATTTTTCAGAACTTGTAACTGTAATTTGCCTTGTTGGGTTTTTCGCCTTAGACTTATTTGACTTTTTGAATCTGTGAGTCAAATTTTGGAAGTTGTTAGCATTATTTCTTCAAGTACATTTTCAGTCCCACTCTTTCTCCTCTTCTTCTAGGGTTACTATGCCATTAATTTTAGATATTTTGTCATAGTTTCACAGGTTTATGAGACTCAGTTCTCTGTTTTCTCTCTATAGTTCAGATGGGGCCATTTCTATAGCTATTTTCAAGTTCACTGATTTGTTTCTCTGTCCTCTTCGTTCTGCTGTTGAGCCCATCAACTGAGCATTTTAAATTTAGTTATCATGTTTTTCCATTTAAAATTTTTCCTTTGTTTCTTCTTCACATATTCTACTTATTTGCTAGGGTTTTCTATATTTCAATTTGTTTAGCACATGTTTGTAATTAGTCTTTAAAGTAAATTGAGATATCTGCTTAAAAATATCTGTCAGGTAATTTTTGTCATCTCATTGTTGGCATCTGTTAGTTGTTTTTATTCATTTACTTTGAGATCTTCCTTGCTGTTGACATGATGAATAATTTTTTATTAAAACTTGTATTATATCACGAGACTTTGGGTCTTTTTAAACTTTTGAGGTTTCCCTGACAGCACTTTAACAGAGGAAGAGTGGGAAAGCTGCCTTATTTCTGTCTGGTTAGGGTAAAAATCCCGGTTCACTGGTTGGAGTCTATTGACACCCAAGATTGGGTACTTATTAAGTGAGAGGATCAGTTCCGGCTCCCTTATAAACTTACACTGATACTTCGCTGACTGAAAAAAGTAGGAGTGCCAAATTACTTCTCCCACATGTGACCTCCACCACACATTGGGTGGAGGTCAGTGATGGGTAGCCTTGTAACCAGTGACTGGTGATGACTGAAAATGTCACGGGATCCTTGGAGTATCGCTTCATCAGTCAGAAACCTCTGTGGCCAGTAGCACCTTCTGCCTTAGTATTGCATGTGCCCGCGGGGCTCATTTCGCCCACTTGGCCCAGCAGGCTGTGCTCGACTTCAGTTTCCAGCCTGGATCCCACACCTGCCAAGGGCAAGGTGCAGGATGTGTAGGCGAGCAAGCGCAGGGTCCGGCCACTGCGCACAACCAGCCACACCGGCTGCTGCAGCGGGGTGGGCAGCTCCGTGCAAGGTTGCGGCTGGCTGGACCAGATGTATCACACAAAACTTCTGCTATGGGCACCTCAGTAGGGGTGTTGAGGGGTTGGGGTGGTTGGAGTGCTTAGTTACAGCTTGATGAATTGGACGTCTTGGCTCCCCTACTCAGTCACAAGTATAGGTGGGTATAGGACGTCTATTTTTTCTGTGTTGCTTATTTGAAGAAAAGTGTTCATTGTGCTAAAGTTTTCTGGTCCGTGAAGCTGCCTCTTTCCAGCTGATTTGATTAGAGAGAGCAGGTTTTTGTTGTTGAATATACGCACGCATGGGTGTGTGTAAATGTACGTATGTGTGTGTCCATTGTTTCTAGGTTGCTGTCTTCTGGAATAAATGAAGCAAAAGAAACCCAGGGAACTTCATTATGTCTTTTCCTGGTCACATGGGGGAGCAGTAATGAGGCACTCCTGTTTTTCTCAACCAGTAGGATATCAGTGTAAGTCTGGAATTGAGCTGAAACTTTGATCCCCATCCATAATGAGGACCCAAACCTGGGTTCAACACAGCAAGTAGAGAACCAGACATTCCACCTGGAGCTGACGGAAATCAGTAAAATTCCTCATCCTTTCCCTGTAGGAGTGGTGTCAGGGGAAGCCAACTAAAACCAAAAGTTTAGGATCCAGAGTTAGGTTCTGAACCTTACCCGATCTTCCTTCTTCTCCTCACTTGTCTTTCTTTCTTCCTATGTTTCTTTTATATATAATATCCAGGATTTGGGGTTATATTTAGTTAAAGCAATAGGGAAAACATTTCTAATGGATCTTTTTATAATCAGATGCTCCAATATTTTAAAAATTAATTTCTAACAAACTTATTCTTAAAGGAATGTGTTTCTAGAAGAGACAAGTAAGTCAAAAGTCAAATATTATACAGCATCTTTCAACTCAAAATGTTACTCCACACAACTTACAACCTGAATAGGATTTCAATATTTTTTTTTTTT
>NW_016805361.1:239132-247722 GCF_001698545.2 Rhinopithecus bieti
CAGCACCGATTGTCCGGCACTCCCTAGTGAGATGACCCCAGTACCTCAGTTGAAAATGCAGAAATCACCGGTCTTCTGTGTCGCTCGCGCTGGGAGTTGGAGACTGGAGCTGTTCCTATTTGGCCATCTTGCTCCGCCCCTTCAATATTTTTTTCTTAAGACCATGCACAAAAGTATTTGAAAACAGAACTATTAAAATTAATTTGAATGCTTTAAAAAATCATTTCAATGTTCTTACTTATCAGACACCCTATTAAACTTTATCATATATGGCAATATTAATAGCAACAACATTCTTTCTCTTTGAAACTTCCTGGCTCTGGTTTAGGGATGATCCATATTGCTCATTATTCAGTTTTCTTTCTGAAATAAAAACTCTGCATTATCATATGATAAACTATGTGGTAATTTTCACATATCTTCACTACTTCAAACATACTATCTGTAAATTTTCTTTACCTGTACCTCCCTTACCTTCTCTCATTGAGCCCCAAAGTGTCCATTTACTTACTTTACCAAGAATTCTAGAGCCCGATACCTAATCTGATGCATATTCAGATTGCAAAAATTGTCCTAGGAGTGGTTATAAAGCAAATAACTGCTGTAAAAGGAAATGTATTCATTCATGTATTTATTCTGAAACAGTGTAATAATCTGTTCTGTAACCATTTAACGTGCACTAAAGTTGATTTTGCTACATTTAGAGAAAGTAGATATATTTCTTCAGGCAACAGCTTACTTTTCCTAAAATAGTCTACTATGGAATAACATTTCTGGCATTTTATGCTTAGATACATGCATTAATAGGTTAATGTTTCAGTAGCTAGTACTTTAGTGCTATTTGCATACACTTAGATAATTGTTTCCATGCCTTGGCTTCAGTGCATATTTCTAACAATGCAGTTATCCAAAAATATTAGTATGCTATTTTGCTTGTGTAGCAATTGAAGCAAAGAAAAAAACTATATAAAATAACGATTTTTAAAAAATTACAAATATCATAAAATCTTCAAGTATATTAATTTTACTTTGTAGGCATAGAAGAAGGAATTATGGACTAACAGCACTGTCCGAGGACCTAACTACATGACTTCTCAGTAGTAACTAGAATAGTTACCTTTTGAGGGCTTTGACATATCTCTAAGGTGAAAAAAAAATGGTAACTTTAGGTCAAACCTTAAAGTTGTACTTCAGTGAAGACCCTATTGAAAAAAACACTCATTGTGCTCCACTTAAAATCACTCTCACACTTCCAATTAAATCTTGAGTGATCATAAATTGTTCATGTAAAAAGTTGCCTTTGTTTGTGCCAGATGAAAGTTGGAAAACTGAGGTGTATAAATTATTGTAGCTAGCTAAAACAATGGATGAGCTACTGAACAGAATTAGCAACTTCAAACCATAAAGTATCTGCCAAAATGTCAGAGGGCAGATGAATGCAAATAAGAAGGAGGAATAAATATTCTTTGGTTCTAAAATAGGAACTGGTAGTCAGTAGAGACAACTTGAGGCTGATGTGTGATAATTTTTGTAAAGTAGATATAACGATCCATGAAGATTTTCATACATGTGTCAAATAGATGTCAAAATGGGAGACAAAGATAAATAGCCCCAAAAGCTGAAATTAGAGGAAATGTAAAGTATTTTTAAAAAGCTCTAATTAATATACTCAAATAAATTCAAGGAGATACTATTCATATAAAATATAAACAGCATAAAATGATTAAGAAATATTCAGAGAAAATGAACCACTGAAAATATTGAAAATAAAAACTCATGTTGATAATTTTATGGCAAAATGCAAAAGTAAATAAATTAATTGATTAAAGGATAGATATATCATTGATACACAGATAACCCAGAGAAAATTTTCCTAATTTTTTGTTTCTTAAGCATGCTAATGTAGACCCAAAACAATAAAAAAAAAGACTGAATGTAAAATTAAGCCATTGTAGACACTAGCATGGTGTTTCTCAAAGTGTAATCTGTGAGCCACTTATACCAGAAACAATGGGGATGTTTACATACGAATACAATTTCTCAGATCCACAGAGGTCCTACTGGATCAGAATTTCTGTAAGTATAGCTGGCAGATGCATTTTAATAAGCCTTCTTAGGCAATTCTATGTTTGCTAACATTTGAAAAATACTGTATTCAAATTACTTGAGAGATTTCAAAATGTTTCAATAACTTTCAGATCTTTTTAACATGCATTTATTTATTTATTTATTTATTTATTTATTTATTTAATTTATTTGACGGAGTTTCACTCTTGTTGCTCAGCCTGGAGTGCAATGGCGCGATCTTGTCTCACCGCAACCTTTGTCTTCCCGGTTTGAAGCGATTCTCCTGCCTCAGCCTCCCGAGTAGCTGGGACTACAGGCATGCACCATCATGCCCGGCTAACTGTTTTTTGTATTTTTAGTAGAGATGGGTTTCTCCATGTTGGTCAGGCTGGTCTCGAATTCCCAGCCTCAGGTGATCTGCCCTCTGCAGCCTCCTAAAATGCTGAGATTACAGGAATGAGCCACCGCTCCCGGCCTTAACATTTATTTTTAAATTTCGTCGAATCAAAGGAACACTTTCAAAAACTAGATATCTTGTCACTATAAAGAAAAGCTTGTTTATGCTTCCATATTACCATGTTGTACTTAATCTCTGAAAATATTTGTCATGTTTGGACTACTTGTTAACATTCTCCATCACCAAATTCCACAACTCAGAAACTTTATTTAGTTAGAATTTAGCTTATAGTGTATACTGCGCTCATTCTATGTTTTTGGAATTAGGAGACTAGAAGTGCACTGTTAAACATAGTATCTCCACTGCCCACATGTAACGATTGAGGTGGCTGAGGCCTTGAAATGTGGCTAGTTAGAATTGGTATAACTTATGTTTAGAAAGAATATAATATCTCACTAATATTTTACAGTAATTACACATGAATTGAGTGACCATGGCTGACAAACAATAAAAAACAGTTCAGGATTCTAGTTCTTCTAAGTATTGTTGGTAAAGTTTCCCTTTCTCTAGAGTACCTTGAAAATGTGTAGTAGAGTTTATTCCAAAAGTTGTAGATTATAAGTATTTGTTTCTAATCAGAAAAACATTTTCATTAAGTCTCCTGGGTTTTAAGGAACAGATTGCTACAAGGCACATGCAGAATAATGAAGGAGTGAGGAGCATCTAAATGTTTATCTTTGCGTTCACCCCTTCTTGTCTCAAAAATACAAACAAAAGGAGAATCTATTAAAATTTTAATTAATTCCGATTTCTTTTCTTTTCTCTTTTTTTTTATTTGAGATACAGTCTCACTCTGTTGCCCAAGCAGCAGTGCAGTGGTGCCATCAAGGCTAATGGTAGCCTCAACTTCCCAGACTCAGGTGATTTTCCCACCTCCCTCCAGCTTTCAGAGTAGCTGGGACTACAGGCATGTGCCACCAGGCCTGGCTAAGTTTTTTTTTTTTTATTTTTTTTTCTGTAGAGACGAGGTTTCTCCATGTTGCCCAGGCTATTAATTCCTCTTTCTAGCCAAGCAAACTGTGACAGTGCTCCCTTTCTGATAGCTTTTTGTTTGATTGCTTTCAGAACTAGGTTAAGTGAGGAAGCATTGAGCTAACATTCTCACGTGAAAATATCAGTATTTTAAAAATCACTTCAAGTAAGAGAGATATAGTTATGTAGGGGAGAAGATGTGAAAAAATTGATACATTATCATTTGTTGTTTATATATTTACTTGTACTTTTAATACAAACATAGATATTGTTATCTTTATCTTTTATTTTCAGTTCAGGGGTGCATGTGCAGGTTTGTTATATAGGTAAATGTGTTATGGGGGTTTCTTGCACAGCTTATTTCATCACCCAGGTATTAAGGCTAGTAACCATTAGTTATTTTTCCTGATCTTCTCTTTCCTCCCACACTGTACCCTCCAGTAGGCCCAGGTGTGTGTTGTTCCCCTATATGTGTCCACTGGGTCTCTTCATTTAGCTCCCACTAATAACTGAAATCATATGGTATTTGGTTTTCCATTCATGTTTGCTAGGAATAATGGCCTCCAGTTGCATCCATGTCCCTGCAAAGGATATATCTTTCTTTTTTTTATGGCTGCATAGTATTCCATGGTGTATATGTACCATATTCTCTTTATCCAGTTCATTCTTAATGGATATTTAGGTGGATTCCATGTCATTGTCATTGTTAATAGTGTTGCAATGAACGTGCACATGCATGTGTCTTTATAATAGAATGATTTATGTTCCTTTGAGTATATACCCAATAATGAAATCACTGGGTCAAATGATATTTCTGTCTTTAGGTCTTTGAGGAACTGCCACAGTGTCTTCCACAATGGTCGAACTAATTTACACTCTGACCAACAGTATATAAGCATTCCTTTTTCTCCACAACTTGGCTAGCATCTTATTTTTTGACTTTTTAGTAATAGCCATTCTCACTGATGTGAGATGGTATCTCGTTACTGCTTTCATTTGCATTTCTCTAATGATCTGTGATGTTGATACGATTGTTGGCTACATACATGTCTTTTTGGGAAGTGTCTGTTCATGTACTTTGTCCACTTTTTAATGAGATTGTTTGTTTTGTCTTCTAAATTTTTTAATCACTAACAAATGGAAGAACATACCATGCTCATGGATAGGAAGAATCAATATCGTGAAAATGGCCATACTCCCCAAGGTTATTTATAGATTCAATGCCATCCCCATCAAGCTACCAATGAGTTTCTTCACAGAATTGGAAAAAACTGCTTTAAAGTTCATATGGAACCAAAAAAGAGCCCGCATTGCCAAGACAATCCTAAGTCAAAAGGACAAAGCTGGAGGCGTCACGCTACCTGACTTCAAACTATACTACAAGGCTACAGTAACCAAAACAGCATGGTACTGGTACCAAAACAGAGATATAGACCAATGGAACAGAACAGAGTCCTCAGAAATAATACCACACATCTACAGCCATCTGATCTTTGACAAACCTGAGAGAAACAAGAAATGGGGAAAGGATTCCCTATTTAATAAATGGTGCTGGGAAAATTGGCTAGCCATAAGTAGAAAGCTGAAACTGGATCCTTTCCTTACTCCTTATACGAAGATTAATTCAAGATGGATTAGAGACTTAAATGTTAGACCTAATACCATAAAAACCCTAGAAGAAAATCTAGGTAGTACCATTCAGGACATAGGCATGGGCAAGGACTTCATGTCTAATTTCCTTATAGATGCTGGATATTAGACCTTTGTCAGGTGCATAGTTTGCAAAAATTTTCTCCCATTCTGTAGGTTGTCTGTTTACTCTGTTAATAGTTTCCTTTGCTGTGCAGAAGTACTTTAGTTTAATTAGATCTCATTTGTCAGTTTTTGTTTTTGTTACAATTGCTTTATTTTCCGGAAGTTTGTCCTGAATGGTATTGCCTAGGATGTCTTCCAGGATGTTCACAGTTTTAGGTTTTATATTTAAGTCTTAATCTAGTTAACTTTTGTATACCGTGTAAAGAAGGGGTTCACTTTCAATCATCTGCATATGGCTAGCCAGCTATCCCAGCAACATTTATTGAATAGGGAATACTTTCTCCATTGCTTATTTTTGTAAGGTTTGTAAATATCAGATAGTTGTAGGTGTGAAGTCTTATTTCTGGGTTCTCTATACTGTTTCATTGGCGTATTTGTCTGTTCTTGTCTGCATATCATGCTGTTTTGATTACTGTAGCCCTGTGGTATAGTTTAAAGTTGGGTAGTGTGATACTTCCAGCTTTCTTCTTTCTGCTTAGGATTGTCTTGGGTATTTGGGATCTTTTATGGTTTCATATAAATTTTAAAATATTTTTTTCTGGTTCTGTGAAGAATGTCAATGGTAGTTTAATGGGAATAGCATGGAATCTGTAAATTGCTTTGGGCAGTATGGCCATTTTAACAATATTGTTGTTAAATTGTTAACAACAATTGCCCATGAGCATGGAATGTTTGTCCATTTGTTTGTGTCCTCTCTGATTTATTTGAGCAGTTGTTTATAGTTCTCCCTATAGAGATCTTTTACCTCCCTAGTTAGCTGTATTCCTAGGTGTTTTATTCTTTTTGTGGCAATTGTGGAATGGTAGTTTGTTTGTGATTTGGCTCTCAGCTTGACTGTTGTTGGTGTATAGAAATGCTAGTGATTTGTGCACATTGATTTTGTATCCTGAGATACAAAATTTTGCTCAAGTTGCTCATGAGCTTAAGAAGCTTTTAGGCTGAGACAATGGGGTTTTCCAGAGACAAGATCATGTCATCTGGAAACAGGAATAGTTTGACTTCCTCTCTCCCTATTTGAATGTCTTTTATTATTACTTTATTGTTTATTATTTTCTCTCTTGTTTGACTGCCCTGGACAGAACTTCCAATACTATGTTGAATGAGATGGTGAGAGAGGGCATCCTTGTCTTGTGCCAGTTTTCAAGGGGAATGCTTACAGGTTGTGTCCATTCTGTATGATGTTGGCTATGGGTTTATCATATGTGGCTCTTAATATTTTGGGGTACTTTCCTTTAATACATAGCTTATTGAGAGTTTTTAACATAAAGGTATGTTGAATCTTATTGAAAGACTTTTCTGCATCTATTGATATAATCATGTGGTTTTGTCTTTAGTTCTGATTATGTGATGAATCATGTTTATTAATTTGTGTATGTTGAACCAAACTTGCATCCCAGGGATGAAGCCTACTTATTCATGGAGAATAAGTTTTTTGAATTTGTCTTGTGACTATTTTGTTGAGGATTTTTGCATCTATGTTCATCAATGACATTGGCCCGAAATTTTCTTTTTTTATATTGTATTTCTGCCAGGATGATGCTGGCCTCATAGAATGAGTTAGCGGGGAGTCACTCTTTTTTAATTTTGGGGAATAGTTTCAGTAGAAATGCTGCCAGCTCTTCTTTTTACAACTGGTAGAATACAGTTGTGAATTTGTCTGGTCCTGGGCTTTAGTTGGTTGGTAGGTTATTTACTACTACCTCAATTTCAAAACGTGCTATTGATCTGTTCAGGGATTCAATTTCTTCCTGGTTCAGTCTTAAGAGGGTGTATGTGTCCAGGAATTTATTCATTTATCCTAGATTTTCTACTTTATGTGCGTAATGATTTTTATAATATTCTCTGATGGTTGTTTGTATTTCTGTGGGGTCAGTGGTAATATCCCACTTATCATTTCTGATTGTGTTTATTTGAATCTTCTCTTTTTTTTCTTTATTAGTCTAGCTAGTGGTATATATATTTTATAAATTTTTCAAATATCAGCTCCTGGATTTGTTTATCTTTTTAATGGTTTTTGTGTTTCTCTCTCCTTCAGTTGAGCTCTGATTTTGTTTACTTCTTATCTTCTGCCAACTTTGAGATTTGTTTGCTCTTGGTTCTCTAGCTATTTTAGTTGTGATGTTAGGTTGTAACTTGAGATCTATTTTTTTGACTTCGGCACCTGGTGCTACAAATTTCCCTGTTAACACTGCTTTAGCTGTGTCCTAGAGATTCTGGTATGGTGTATCTTTGTTCTCATTAGTTTCAAAGAACTTACTGATTTCTGCCTTACTTTCATTATTTACTAACCAATCATTCAGGAGCAGGTTATTCAATATCCATGTAATTGTACGATTGTTAGTAAATTTCTTAGCTTTGCTTTCCAATTTGATTATGCTGTGGTCCAAACCACTATTTGTTATTTGTACTTTAAATGCACACATAGGTATTTATTTTTATTTTTCCAATTAAATAGGTAGAAAATGCAAATATTTTTTCAATTTTAATGACGTAGTATTGACTATTTTTGTGTTCCCTCCCTTTCAGGTTGTTAATTCCATTTAATTCATTTTACTATTAATATCATATAATTGCAATTAACAAATATTTAAATGTATATTTTCAATTTTAATCATGTGTGTATAAAACATGATTTCTGAATGTCTAAAACTCAGATTGTTATTGATAGATATTTACAATGGCATTTGTTGTCATAATATATCAGAATAGAAAAAGCTGGTCCAATGGTAAAGTCCCAAATTATTAACAACACTTACCCAATATCCAATTTCACTCAAAGTCACGTCCATAGTGGACACAGGTATATCATGAGGTAACTAACTGAAATTTAAAATTTTTGTTTAGCTATTGTACCATTTTTTAATTCAATGCTACAATAATTTTGCTATATATTCTATCCTCTCTCATACATTCTTCCTTTCTTTGTTTTGAATTTGAAATATGAGCTTTTTTGACTGTGTATTTATTTATTTTTAATAAACAAGTGTGATGGGCAATTTTCTTTTTGCTTATCTAATCTATACTCTGCGGGATCTTTCACAGTTTTTTCTTTTACCTGATTTACTATTTTTGGAAGAAATGTTATTTTAGTAAAAAAAAAACAAAATTGTTAAGGGAGAAAACATTAAAATAGTGAGCGTTATGACTAGATTAGAGATTGGTGAAAATACGTTTGAAAAGACAGATGAGGGAGGCGGAGCAAGATGGCCGAATAGGAACAGCTCCAGTCTCCAACTCCCAGCGCGAGCGACACAGAAGACCGGTGATTTCTGCATTTTC
>NW_016805361.1:252033-273476 GCF_001698545.2 Rhinopithecus bieti
ATGTGGCCCATGTATAATCACAGTTTTTGGAAATTTGTGTATAAAATGGAGTATGAATAAAAAATTATAATGCCATAGTACTCAAAAGTTGGTTGCTATTTTTTTTTTTTTTAATGTGGCATTATCGGCCGGGCATGGTTGCTCATGCCTGTAATCCCAGCACTTTGAGAGGTCGAGGTGGGCAAATCATCTGAGGTCAGGAGTTCAAAACCAGCCTGGCCAACATGGTGAAACCCATCTCTACTAAAAATACAAAAATTAGCCAGGCGCGGTGGTGCTTGCCTGTAGTCCCAGCTACCCAGGAGGCTAAAGCAAGAGAATTGCTTGAACGCGGGAGGCAGAGGCTGTAGTAAGCCGACATTGCTCCACTGCACTTTAGCCTGGATGACAGAATGAGACTCTGTCAAAAAAAAAAAAAAAAATTGCAGCATTATCATTGTATATTTCCATGAGTACAACTGGGTTCTGTTTTTATGGGAAATGTCTTGGAAGATTTATAATTTTCATTTTGTTTTGTTTTAGTGAGAAAAAAGTATTCTTCACTCTTTAGATTTCATTTTTTTAAAAAAATGCATATTTGATACAGTTTACAGTAAATGCTTACTATTATATGGGGACCAAAAAGAAAGTGGATGTCCAATAGTTACTTGACTAAAAGAAATGTACTTAAAATTGAGGAATTTAAAGAACACCTTAACCTTCTGTTACTCAGATCATCAAAACAAACAAATATGTGTTTTAAAACTAATGGCTAACTTATGTTTTCAGTAAAAAATGAAAAGAGAAACACACAAACTTGATTTTACTTTTAAATAGAACATAGAAAATCTCATGATTTATACCCCAATCTTAACTACTGAAACAAGCCAGACTACAGTATTATATTTTTCCCTCACGAGAGAGTTGAAGATTCTAATAAACCTAAATTAATTAAAATATAGAGAAAGAAATTCCTGGAAAACGATGTACGCAAAGATGTTTTAATCTCTGACAAAAAAACATGAAGGAGGAATCTGGAATAAATGCTAGTAAGAAAAACAAGTCAAAACTTTAATAAACCTTAATGTGCAGATGTGAGCCAGTGTAACAGATGAAACTTACCAAGACCTCCAGTCACAGAAAGAATTTGAACCCACCATCAGCCTTTTCCCAAAGATCATCTCAAACTGTGCAGGAATAGTTTACAAAACACCGGGGTAAAAAGGTGAACTGAGAGAATATCTACTGAATTACGCATTACCCAGTGGAACATATCAGAGCCAGAGGGCTGAAAGGAATTTATCTCACAAATTCAAGACCTTTACTGTGTACAAGCCAGTGGTTTCTGGCTGCTGGCTTCTGAAGTCTGGCTGTACAAGATGAGTGCTGAAAAAAATCACTGTGAAGCTCTCTATATCTTCAGTGAATACATTGCAGAGATTCTTCAAAGGTTGGAGGTAATGTGGCATCTATAAGGCCAGGATTGAAATGAACAAACAAATCCGTGACAATCCCCAAAACTGGAAAGCCATGCAAAGCAAAGCAAAATATCTCATGAATCAGAAATTGAGCTGCTAGACTGGAGAGGAAAAAAAATGTCTGCAGTCTCCCTGATGTGCAAATATCAAGTCATGCTCAAGTGAAAGTGCAGATCTCACCTGAAAATTATGATCCCAAAAGGAAACAGTCTAATTTCAACTTCAGCTCAATTCAGATTAGTGGATGTAGAGTAGTAGAGGTGATTTGCGTTCTGGATATAAATATTATTCAATCAATTTTTAATGTTCACTAATACACATTGTATAGCAAGCAAAGAAGCAAGATAATGTTACTCATGGTCAAGAGAAGGAGAGTTCAATAAAAGCAGACTAAAGGATAGCAATATGTAGGTATTATCAAAAAGAACTTTAAAATAATTATGATAAATATGTTAAGGAATTAAAAATGCATAGCCAGTGAACAGTATCAGTACAGTGATTAAAAAATTATAAAAATTGAGCCAACTGAAAATGCTACAAATAAAATGTAATATTGGAGATGACAAATTCACTTGAGGTTCTGAAAAGTTTTTTGCATACAGCAGAGGACGGACTCATGAACATAAATAAGGGTCAATAGAAATTGTCAAAAATGAAACAATAAAAATAAATAGTAAAAAAATGGAACAAAGAATTTGAGGTTCATAGAACAATGCCATATAGTCTGCAATAACACTAAGAAAAGGAAGAGGAGTGGGATGGAAGAAATACTTGGATAGGTAATGACCAAGAGTTTTATTAAATAGATAATTGATATGGTTTGGCCATGTCCCCACCCAAAATGTCATCTTGAATTGTAATCCTCATAATCCCTGTAATCCCCACATGTCAAGGGAGAGACCAGGTGGAGGCAACTGAATCATGGGGGCAGTTTCTCCCATGCTGTTCTTATGACAGTGAGTGAGTTCTCAGGAGATCTGATGGTGTGTTTGGTAGTTCCTCCTGTGTCCATCCTTCTTCCTGCCACCTTGTGAAGAAGGTACCTTGCTTCACCTTGACCTTCTACCATGATTGTAAGTTTCCGGAGGCCTCGCCAGCCATGCTGAACTGTGAGTCAATTAAACCTCTTTCCTTTATAAATTACCCAGTCTTGGGCAGTTCATTATAGCAGTGTGAAAATGGACTAATACAACAATGACATCAACTCAAAAATATAGAAATCTTAGTGGATCCAAGCTGAATTTAAAAAAAAAATTTTAAAAAACGTCAAAACAAAACAACAACAACCACAGTAAAATACACTTGAGAACATCAAGGGTAAATACTGAAATAGAAAAGTATCTTTAAAACAGCCAAAGATTAAAACATACATTCCATATATTGACTAAATGCTAAGACTGACAGTTGCTTTCTTATCATAAACAATGAAAGACAGAAGACCATGGAATGTTATTTTTAATATTTAATGTATTGGAAGAATAAAACTGTCAGAATTGCTTTGACAGCAAAAGCAACTGGCAAAAATGAAGCACAATTTAGAGAGGACATATATAGGATTAAATGCTTCTATAGTAAAAGTATAAAATCAATGATTTTAGCTTCCATCTTATAACTCTACATAACAAGGAATAAACTCAGTATAGGTATATGGAAAAAATGAATGAATGAAAGTAACAGTGGATATCAATAAAATGTACAATAGATAGAGAAAGACAAGATGATAAATCAGTTCCCTGGATAGAGTAATAGAAGTCATTATCTCCTAACAAAATTCTAGTCAAGTATAAAAACCAGAGAAGACAAAAATGACAGATATCAAGAAGGAAAGAAAAAACATCACTACAAATACTACAGATATTAAGTGATAAGAAAATATGAAAAACTTTATGACAAATAACTGATGATTTTGATAAAATGGATGGATTGACGAATAAACATAACTCATCAAAACTGACACAGAAAGGAATCTGTAATAGCCAAATTTGAGAAATTTAAATACTATTATTACAGAATTATTATTATTAGTAGAAAATGTACTACTCACAAAGAAAGTTCTAGCCCACATGGCCTCACTAGTAAATTTAATCAAAAATTTAGGGTGACTATATTTAACCACAGTATGTTGTATATTATAAAATAGCTAAAGGAGAAGACTTGAAATATTCCCAACAAGCAAATAATAAAAAAAAAATTGTTTGAGATTATGGATATCCTATATACCATGATTTGATCATTACATGTTGTATTACATGTGTTAAAATATTGTATGCATGGGTCAAAAATAGCCCATACATATGTCCAATTATTATGCATCAATAAAACATGTTTAAAATTATGGAAAAATAGAACAGTTTTATGTAAACGGTTTTATGAGACTGACATAAACCTGCTTTACACTTAATAAAACATTTTAAGAACAAAATTATAGATTAAAACCTCTCATGAATGTAAGTGAAATAAATACTTTATAAAATATTAACAAACTGAGTCCTGCAATACATAAACAATATAAGATACTACAACCAAGTTAAATTAAACCCAATGTAACATTCAAGAAGCAGTCAACATAATTCAGTGTATTAAGTGAGTAATTAACAAAATTATAAGATAAAATAGTTGCAGGTAAAAAAAAATTTGACAAAGACTCTAATTTTCTCAGCAAACTATGAATAGAAAGGAAATCTAACAATCTGATAAAGGGCATCTATGAAAAATCTACAAGTAACATCACAGTTAATAGTGAAACACTGAATACTTTATGCTTAAGATTGGAAACAAGGCACAGAAAGTCTTTTCCCAAACGTCAACCATTCATTTGCAATTTTTCAGAAGTATTTACATTTAGGTATTTAATTTCTAGTGACTAAATAGATTCTCTGCTATGCACCTGAGTGTGTACAAGACGATTCATTTTTTCTGCATATCAAAAGTATAGTGAACTTAGTTTTCTTACATACATTTTTTCTTGGTTAAATTATCAATTTTATTTTCTCTCTAAGAGAACTAAATATTAATTCTGCATTCTAATGCATAGGCAAACAATAGTTTATCACTTATTGAATAGAAGTTATTAACCTCATTCAGAACAAATAGGAGAATAACAGGAAGAATTGACTAAAACTCCACATGTATTCTAAAGCCAAATTCTCAATGTAGTATGTCATTTTCACTTTTCTAACTTCTAAGTTCCAGAACACATCATGTTACATTTATTTTCCCAAATAAATGTAGAAGTGTGACTTTTGTTCAATGTCAGGTCAACAGAACCCCCAATCAGGGTTGTTTTTGTTGTAATTGTTCAGCCTAACATTTATAGCTAAGATACATCTGAATAATTAATTACAGGCTATTTGAGCCTAACAATATGGCATGTAACTAGATGTTCCCCCATATGCCTGGGAGAATCATTCAGCATTGTTAAATACATTATTCCTGCTTCCCAAAATAGAGTACTCTAAAAAGAGTAGTACATGTTATAAGTAGTTTAATCAATGGTATGCCTCAGACAGTCTGTATCTTTGACATTTGATTGAAGGGTTTTATTTGAAACCAAAGCTTATTTCCCTTGTCCACAGCATCTTCATATATGTGGCATAGCTCTCCCAATTACAAAGAATTTTAATGATATTTCAGTTTTAGCTCTAGGTGATGACTGCCTCTTTTTTTTTTTTTTTTAATAAATTGCATGTACTATGCAACTTCCATGTCTTCATTTTCCATTAGTTTATCAAACCCATATTATTTGGCACCCAAATTACTCTAGATAGAAATGTTGTGCTGAAAAAGATAAGCATAATTCTTGATTATCTTGTCATAAATAATATATCCAGAACATAATAGTAACTAGGTAACCACATTATATACTATGATGAGGTAAAAGCTGGGTTTGGATGGAAACTCTGGAGTTAACTTTTTTCATGCTGTTTAAAATGTTACTTGCCTTCTCAGTTGCAAAGAACAGTTGCTACATTCGAAACTTGGATATATTGAGTAAGCAGTTCAATATATATGTTTGAAATTCATGGGAGAGTTCAGCACTTAGAGTAAAAGTTTAGGAGAAGAAAACACATCAATGGTATTTAATGTATTTTACCCAGAAAAAAATACCAGAGAAAGAATATAAAGGAGGAATATTTTCTATAGCCAAGCCTTAGTATACCAATATTTAGAGGTGTAGCAGAGAAAGTGTATCAAGAAAAATAAAATGTAGAAAGAGAACCAGTAGGATGGTTCAATTCAGACCATATCAAATAGATTGTGACAGTACACTAGCAAATTTTGTGTACAATAACAGAAAGATGCAAATTTAATATTATTTATTTACAAAAGTAGTAAATAATGCTACAAGAACTTGAAACGTTTAACGTTTATTCAAAACCAGAGAATAATTTTATTCCTAGAAAATTACTCATGTGATAATTTTGCATAAATCGGGGTTTCAGTCATTATTTTTGAGGATATTACTTTATCCAATAAAGTTTTTCTTAATAGAATGCTGTTGCTTTTGACTTTCTTGTGACTCTACATCTAAGGGTCAACAAAGTTCTCTGGCTGTAACAGTTATGCATATTCAAAATCCTTATGCATATTCAAGTGTTCTGGATCTTTTTGCTTACACTAAGAATTTCCAGAATGATAAAGATTGATTTTCTCTTGTCACCTTCTTTGAATGTCACTTTGTTTAGATTATGTTTACATAAACATTATCGGTTACACAATAAACTTGTAAATCATGTTAATCACAGGTCAATTTTGACAGATTTTATGACTAAAAATGGACAACTAAATTTTCCTTTCATAATTCTGAGAAATGTGTTATCAGAGAAAAAAACATTTGCTGGAATTTAATTCTTCATTATGATTTGTAATTGATTTTTAATGTGCTCTGCTTTATTTTTTCAGACCTCATCTGTCATTTTTTGCTAAGTTGTATTTTCAAATTCAGGCTGTAAAAATAAGGTTTTGAAGATGGAAGTTAATACCCTCTCGTGGTCTACTATAATGTTAGAGCCTTCAACTCTGTACTTTTTTTTTTTTTCCCAAAGACTTTGAATAGTCTTTAATATAAGCATACATGCCCCCTTTCCTGAAACCACTTCTATCAGATCTGGTTTTACACTACAATATTTGCTTAAGAGATGCTGTGAACTGAATTGTGTTTCCCCTACCCACTCACTTCCAAATTCGTATGTTGAAGCCCTAACCCACAATGTGACTGTATTTGGAGATAGGACCTTTATGAGACGTAATAATGGTTAAATGGGGTCATATGGTGGGGCACTGATCCTATAAGACTGGTTTCCTTATAAGAAAAGGAAGCAATCCTGGAGAGCCTCTGCTCAGAACTATGTTTTTTAACTTAGTGGAAAAAAATACTTTTATAAAAAGTCAATGCTCTTTTATAATTATTTGTTTTATAATGCTAGATACTTGCATGTTTATTATTTTGTTTTATACTTTTCAGATAGCTATGTGGTATCATCATGAATAATGGTTGATTCTGATTTTTTTTTGTAATTTCAAAGGAAATACATTTTTGAGGGAGAAAGTTTTGCAATCATTGAGAATATGTAACGCGGTATTTGTTTTCTCTGAAAATAAATCCAAATGAGAATTTTCAAATATGTTGGGCCAACATCATGTTAAAAAATGATTAAAATTCATGACTTGGAGATTAGACCATATTGATATTTGAGCAATGCATAGGAGTTGGAGAAAAGAAACTATAAAGTGCTTTGACTAGAGACCAGTGCATTGGGGCAGAAGGAAGACAAAGAGTTATTAACCTACTGACAAGAGACTGGCTAAGGA
Organism: Rhinopithecus bieti; assembly: GCF_001698545.2. NCBI lineage: Eukaryota > Metazoa > Chordata > Mammalia > Primates > Cercopithecidae > Rhinopithecus > Rhinopithecus bieti. The sequence goes on from NW_016805361.1 coordinate 259,302, forward strand.
GTATTTCCACACAAGTCAGGAATCATCATTATAACAGAGAAAACAAAAATGTATTACTGCTGGGCTCCATGGGATTCAATTTCACCAGCAGGCCACAATTTGGGGACATCTTTAGGTTAGAAGCATCAAGTGAGTAATCCTTATCTAGGAATATACTTTTAATTATGAAGATTCAACCATTCACTTACTTGTATATTAAATATGCTTTTGATTTCTTCAAGTCTCCAGACCCTTTGTTGGGTATTAGAGATGTAAACCTCAAAACATAACTAAAACCAATTCTTATACCCATGAAATGTATAGGCTAGTGGAAATGGAAAATAAGGATAAGACAGTATGATAGAAGCAAGCAAAGTAATTATGGAGATATCTAATAGGTAATGACAAAAGGTGAGAGAAGATTCACTTTCAGTTCAGAAATTGGCAGTTAAGTTAAGAAAAAAGAATTGAGTATTATTCCATATGGAAGAAACAGTGGTATCCAAAGAGCTGCAAGTATTGCTGGGTCATTAGTTATCCTTGGAAGTAGAGTCATGTGAAGCAGCTGCATATGCAGGCAGGGGATAGATTATGAAGGCTATTGTGTGTCAATGTGAAAACAATTATGGAAACAACTGGATGATTTTTAGAAGAAAACTGTTAGGACAAAATTTGTGTTTTGAACAAATCACTTACAGAACACCCTGGGAGGAACGAATTGGATAGGAGAGGTGTGTGGGCAGAGCCCTGCGTTAGGAAACTATTACAGTAATAAAGCTGTGAATTGAGAAAGGCAGAAATTTACCTAGCAACGGTGAATCAAGATTAAGGGCAGATTGAGAGCTATTTACATGGTCAAATTAACATGATATTGAGACAACTAGACATAGGTTAAAGAGCATGACAGAAAGAAATTAATGGTAAAATAGATATCAAGCTGGCAACTAGGAGAAAAGTGATGACATTCATTGAGATGGAGAATGCACAGAGAAACAGATTTGAGTGATGAAGTTTAAGATTAATTAAAATTTAGATGTGTATATGTTCCACCCTTTCTTTATCCAGTTTGTCATTGATGGGCATTTAAGTTTATTTCATGTATTTGCCATTGTGGGTAGTGCTGCAGTGAACATATGCGTGCACGTGTCTTTATGAGAGAATGATTTCTATTCCTTTGGGTATATAACCAGCAATAGGATTTCTGGGTTGAATGATAGTTCTGTTTTTAGCTCTTTGAAGAATCGCCACATGGCTTTCCACGATGGTTGAACTAATTTACACTCCCACCAACAGTGTATATGCATTTCATTTTCTCTGTTGCCTTGCCAGCATCTGTTACTTTTTCACTTTTTAATAAAAGCCATTCTGACTGTTATGAGATGATATCTCACGTGGTTTTGATTTGCATTACTCTATCAGTTATATTGAACTTTTTTCATAAGCTTTCTGGCCACACGTAAGGAAAATGTGGTACACATACACCATGGAATACTATGCAGCCATTAAAAAGAATAAAATCATGTGTTTTGAAGAACATGGATGCAGCTCAGGCTATTATTTCTAGCAAATTAACACAGAAACAGAAAACCAAATACTACAGGTTCTCACTTGTAAGTGGGAGCTAAATGGTAGGAACACATGGGCAGAAAGAGGAGAATAATGGACACTAGGGCCTGCTTGAGGGTGGAGGGTGGGAAGAGGGAGAAGATCAGAAAAAATATCTGTTAGGCACTAGGCCTAGTAACTGGGTGATGAAATAATCTGTACAACAAACCCCTGTGACTTGAGTTTACCTATATAAGAAACCTGAACATGTATCCCTGAGCCTAAAATAGAAGATTTTTTTAAAAGATTTAAATGTATTTCTCCTTTTTTCCCCTTTTCTTCCTTCCCTTTCCTTTCCTGTCCTTTTCTCATTTTCTTCTCCTTTCTCATTTTCTTCTCCTTTCACATTTTCTCTCTTTCTTCTTTCTCTTTCTTTCTTTCTTTCTTTCTTTCTTTCTTTCTTTCTTTCTTTCTTTCTTTCTTTCTTTCTCTTTCTTTCTTTCTTTTTCCTTCCTTCCTTCCCTTTCTTTCTTTCTTTTTTTCTTTCTTTCTTTCTTTTTTCTTTCTTCTTTCTTTCTCTCTGTCCCTTCCTTCCTTCCTTCCTTCCTTCCTTCCTTCCTTCCTTCCTTCCTTTCTTCCTTCCTTCCTTCCTTCCTTTCCTCCTTCCATCCCTCCCTCCTTCCTTCCTGTTCCTTCTTTTATCTTGTCTTTCTTTCTAGCTTGAATCACAGACAAGTATTAGGTTGGTGCGAAAGTTATTGCGGTTTTTGCCATTACTTTTAGTGGCATTTAGAACTGGTGCCATTTTATGGACAGGGGATTAGGGAGAGTGGTTACCAGCCCCATGGTTCAAAACAGAGGAACATAATATGTAGAAAACAAAGCAGAAATCTAGTCTTGTGCATATAAACAAGATAAAGCTATAGAAAAGGATGACAAAAGTGTGGATGTACTTTTGTGGATATTATTTGGGGTCTGGAATTATGGTGGAATAGTGTGGATAGTGTGGAATAGTGTGTGGTCTGGAATTATGGTCTGGAATAGTGTGGATATTATTTGGGGTCTGGAATTATATTTATTTATACAACAGTTCCCAATCTTGTGAAGTAAAAGGTAAACCATGGAAACACCACTATTATTTATAAAGTAATGGAGTCTGATAGAAGAGTAAACAATTTTTTCTCTATTTGCTACTTCAGAAACACTCTACCATTTTTGCCCTTCTCTGTGTTATATGGAGCTAATCTGTTTGATTGCACTATTTAGGATACCTTTCTTCCTGTCTTCTAGTTGGAGTCAGGTAATGCAAAATGCTAGCAGGAGATCGTTGTGTTGGACAAAAGGTTGGGGGAATTATGTTCTTCATTTTTCCACACGTGTCCATGTTTGAATAGTGGCATCAATTCTCTACATGTTGCGATAATTGCTTTGAGGACACCTTCTTTCAAATCAAAAACTCTTTTCGGTTTTCATTTACCATTGTCCCTTTCCTGCTTGAGCCTATGACTAATAAAGAATTTATGCTGTTGCTAGTGACTGGGTGAATGATCTTTCCTTGTTTGTTCCCTTAATCTTATATACACCTGTGTATATAATCACTTCATTAGACTTCTTTTTTCACTTTCACTTTGAGTAAGCCATCTTCTGGAAACTAGAACAATAGAGTGGTACTATGAGTGGGTTCAGGAAAAAAACTCAAATAGGATTTTAAAATTTGTTAGGTCACATAGATTAATAATTCATGGACAGCTTCCTTGCTGAAGAAAAAAATTGAACATTAATCAGATAGTGGTACCATGATTACTTAAGTTATTAACAATAGTGGTATGAGGTAGAAGAAGGGTAACATTTGGTAGAAAAAAATGGTTATAGCACTTAGACCTATGGGATCAATTATGATTACAAAGATTGTTGGATTGGAACCTTCTGTAGCTATAAAAACCATACAGGCAAAGTAAAAATTCAATGCCTTAAATTAACAATGATTCAATAAACAGATTCGAAAGTAGAAACACTGAAAAGCTTCTTTGACAATTTTAAAGTAATTCCCTATTTGACATGGGTAAAGGACAGATGTGTCTGAAGGTTAAGCCTCCAACTGAGTGCCATGCTTATCGAGTTGAAGCAGCAAATAAATACACACCTTTGCCAGTTATCTTACATTAAAGAAAGAACAGTGATAGAGAAGAATTGCAACCTATTCCAATAAAAAGGAACTTCTGAATGGACACAGAGAAATTTGATAATGTTGAAACTACCATTACCTAGGAGGCTGCTTGAGAGTAGAATAGCATCTTTTCATCCTCACCTTCACAGGCACCTGAGGAAAACACCCCCTTAGGCACAGAATGCCTTAAGGGCTTCACATGGGTCATTGTCTCGTAAGGGGATACTTTTTCTCCTTGGGATAATAAACCATTCCTTGTTGCTTCCAAAGGACTCAAAAGTGAAGGGGTGGCCTGCCCCTCCACACCTGTGGGTGTTTCTCGTTAGGTGGAACGAGAGACTTTAGAAAAGAAATAAGACACAGAGACAAAGTATAGAAAAAGAAAAGCAGGGCCCAGGGGACTGGTGCTCAGCTTACAGAGGACCCACACCGGCACCGGTCTCTGAGTTCCCTTAGTATTTATTGATAATTATCTTTACCATCTTAAACATAAGGGAGTGGCTGGACAATAGGATCATTGTAGGGAGGAAATCAGCAGTAAGACACATGAACAAAAATCCCTGTAACATGAATAAGTTTAAAGGAAAATGCTGTGTCTTGAGATGCATATGCAAACATCTCCATAAACCTTTTAGCAGCATTGCTCCAGCAAGTCCCACCTTATTCCTAAAGGCAGTTTTCTCCTTGCTCAGTAAACAAAGCACACAATGGGTTTTACACCAAGATGTTCCATTGCCCAGAGCCCAGGGATGGCAGGATTTTTAACCAGCAAGCTGTCTTCAGGTACTTGTTTAACAAAGACACATCCTGCACAGCCCAATATCCATTAAGCCTTGAGTCACCACAGCACATGTCTCTTGCAAGGACAAGGTTGAGGGTAGGGTCACAGATTAACAGCATCTCAAATACAGAACCAAATGGAGTCTCTTAAGTCTACTTCCTTCTATATAGACACAGTAACAGGCTGATCTCTCTTTCTTTTCCCCACAAAAAGGACACCTAAAACCCTATTATGCCTGTATGAGAACTTATGTGGGAGAAGATGGATTGTATACCAAGGAGTTGCAGGATTTGCCAGTTTTTACTGGCAAGAGTCTGAGGAGAGTGCATGGGAATGGAAGGGGGAAAGGCAAAGAAGAACTGAATGTAAAAAGATTATCAACATGAATGTATTTCCTCCACACTCAGAATTTATTATCTTGGATGAGTTGTGTGGTCATAGAAGTTTCTGGAACTCATTGAATGTAAGACGAAAAATAAGTTAAAACCCAACATTGAGTTTGTAATCATCTTCAAATAAGGCCTGCAACCATAAAGCAAATTTAAATCCCTATGCTGTTATGTATGGAACATGTACACAGTTCATTATTCAAATAAACCCCAAAGGATTATCAAGTTCCACAAATGTTATTCTAATATTTTAATATACATTGACATCAATCAGATACCTAATTGAATGTTCTAATTGAATTAATGTCATGGTGAGTGGTAAGAAAAAAGTGATCTGCTTCTTAAACATCATGATTCCTCAAGCACAAATGTAACAAATTTCCTCTTTAATGATGAATAGAATTTACTGTAAACATTTGCTAAGAGCAGGAAAAGGGATAACTCCCTTCTACAGGCTCAAAGGGATATTTGATTCTTTTAAACTAAACAAAGAACTGGAAAATTCAGGACACAAAAAACCTATGGCATAAAGAGAACTTTATTATTCTCCTACTTCACTATCCAGTAAATTTAAACAATTTAAAACAGCTACAGACAAAACAAAACGTTCAGAACATTCCAGCATGATCATAAGTTTTTTGACCTTTGTTTATAAGATGAACAGTTTTCCATTTATACACAAACACACACACACACACACACACACACACACACACACACACACGGACTTCCTACATTTTATGGGGTTAGATACAATGTTTCTACTCCAAAGGGAAAGGAGTTTTTGATCCTTTTATAACACTTTTTGAGGAAGATACAATTAGCATTGATTATAGCCAATAACAACTCCATTTACCTGATTCAAAATGAGTTAAATGGATACATCTTTTTTCATGCACTATTAGCAATATTAACAAGCCCACTGGCTGAAATACAGATTTCTCAACTGGAGCTTTGCAATCATGAAGTCTTCTATTTATTATAATGTGTAACACTTTTCTGGTCAAAGTGAATATTTGTTTTAAATTCCATTAACACAATAATTAATACTAAAAACCTATTTCCAAAATTTTCTCACAGATAACACTGGTAATAAATTATGCAACAAGTTAGCTTCCTTTAAAAATATCTTGCATAAAATATAAATTTCAAAAAAGTCCATCTGAAAGGGTCAGTTTTATCAATTGAAACAAAAGAAAAACTGTGCACCAATATATAATTAATTATTCTCTGAACTCCAGAGATTATTCTATACTATAAATAATAAAGGAAGTTCTTAAAGTCACAAATAGAATTAATATAACCTATTGCAAATGAGTAAAGGCTACTTGTGTACATTAGAAATATTTTGAATTACATTATTATTTTGTTGAAAATGTTAAATATTTTCTCCTATGGCATTTGTTACTACAAATTCTCTCCACTTTGTTGAATTTCGTGTTTTATTTGCATCTTCAGATTTTTTCACAATAATGATTAAGATGACTACTTGTATCATTCAATTTTCTCTCCTGAGCTTTGTAAACATTATTCCATTTTTAGCAAACTAAAATTGCTGAGTATGATCTTTGTCAGGTTAAATGTTTCCTATGTCTTCTTCCTGTATTCTTATAGGATTCTTTCTCTAAACTTGAATTTGAGTCACTTCCCTAGTATGAGTCTCGGTAAAATTATTGTTAAAATTATTCTGGAAAAAAAAATGAACCTTTTTATCTTTTATGGGACCTTGAAGAATGAGCTCTTTTTATCTATGATCTACTCTCTTAAAACAATAGTCTGTAGCATTTCCCTCTAGTGTTAAAGAAAGGAAGTAGCAAGGTAAGAGAAGGAGGGACAAAGTGCTTCCAACATACTGGGCAAATTCTATTCTTGGTGTATAATGAGAGTATCTGTTCTTCTTGAGACACACATCATACATACATTTTCACCTGTGATATAGTCACAATAAAGAATTCAAAAATGTAAGAAAATGTAAAAAGATAGGTGCATATACCTTTTAGTATGCTCACCGAAAAAATTTGAACCTTGGGTTTATTTCTTCCTTATATGTATTTGGGAGTTAGAAGACCCCGGTTTCCAGTACTAGCTCTGACCTTTAATGTGTCATTAACACAAATTACTTTTATCTTTGCATTTTATGTTCTCTATGTAGTTTTACCCCATCAGATGTTTTGGTTAATGACAGGTCAAATATACAACTGGGGTTCCGTAAGGTTATAATACTATGTTTACTGTACCTCTCCTAAATGTTTAGATATACAAATACTTGCCCTTGTGTTAAAGTTGCCTACAGTATCATACAGTGACATGATGTACAGGTTTGTAGTCCAGAAGCAATAGGCTATACCATATAGCCTACATGTGTAATAGGCCGTACCCTCCAGGTTTGTGTAAGTACACTATGATGTTCACACAATGACAACATCACCTAATGACGCATTTCTCAGAATTTATCCCCATCATTAAATGACACATGACTGTATATACCATTACAAGATTAGAGCCTGTGATATTAAAAATTTCTTATAGTAGTTACATCCTTGCTTTCAGATGTAAACTGTTTACATTCAGTATCATAACGGTATCACAACCAGCAAGTAGTATTCTGATTGCATCAGTGATTAAGCAACTTTTATTCTTTAATAACAATTAACAGAAATAGTTGGAATTACAGACAAATATTATAATGCCTCTTGATGTCTTGCAAAAACATTTACTTAAGTGAACTGTATTATTGAATGAAAGCAAGTCATAAGTAGCAAGAAACATTCTAAAATATTCTTGGATATAGAAACAGTAGCAACGTACGATTCTGTAAGATTGAATTCAGGTAGCATAAACCAATAAATTCTTCATTTTAAAATTATAATCTACCCAAATATATAAACAATAGGCTTTTCTTTATATGATATACTTTGATCTGAATATTCCAAGGGTTTTAAATAATATCCTTTACTTAGCTGAAAAAAAAAAAAAAAAAAAAAAAAAAAAAAAAAAAAAAAAAAAAGGAGTAGTATTTTAGTAGTGAACATTTTGGAAAAAAAATCTAGAGTTAAAATAATATAAGTTTGAATTACTAATTTGTACAAACAAGGGAATTAATACTCCATATACCATGAAATAGAAGATTGAGAACTCAATAAGAAAAGGCAATAACAACAAGGATAAAATAAAACCTTTAGGAGAGAAATATTTGTGTAAGTTTACAAAGAATTAATAAGCTAAATAATTATCATAGAAAGATCAAGTAAAAAGTAATTTTTTGAAAACATGACATAAATAACCTACAGAAGAAGAAAAACAGAGATGACTGAATCAGACAGAAGTTCATTTTTAGGAATAATGAACATTAGATGCCCTATATAAATTAGCTGCTACACCTGAAACAAATAGGAAAAAAATAAACAGAAATCTATCTAATCTATAAAGAAAGATAAATACATGTGAGAAAGGACCAACAGCATCCTTGTGCAAGGTTTTTTTGTGGTATCTTTCCACACCAGCATAGCAAAATAGTAAAAGACACTTCAAAGATGTAGAGTTTCTGATTTCGTGGAAACAATGGGGTCCCAGACGGGGTGAGTGTTAGTAGCAGGTATTAAACCTTCAGCACAAGATGCGAGTGATTGGCCTAATAAGCCACAGAGAGTGGGTAATCAGATTGTGTTCTTTCTTCAGCAGTCTGTAAGGACGGCTGACTCATTTCAGGGCCCCAAGGAATCAGATGATCAGTCTATCAAGGGGCTACATGAATCATGTAGAAAATGGAAGAATTCTAGGTCTTCGTGTTAACGGGGAGAGCAAATGTTCCAATTCTGTTCTAACTTGGAAGAAAAATTTTTACCAAGAGACAGTACAAAGGAGAAAACTTTACTGAAAAGAAATATAGTGTAAAGAGGTTATTGCAGGAAAAGAAAAAAAAAAAGTATTCCCCAAGGGAGGAGAGGGCTGATCCTGTGGGCAAACAGCTCCGAGGGTCCTGTGCAGGGAGTCTTATTATGTTAGACTTCTTCAAATTCCTGCCTCTGTCTCAAATCTCTACCTTTTTCCTCAGTGAAGTTTTCCCTCTCCTGCTTTAAGTCCTCGCCTGTGCTCCGCCCCGCTTCCCCAGGCTTGTGGGACCCTCTCTTACTGTTGGTTAATGTGCGTGCGCTGGCCCAAGATTTACTATGAATCCTGTCTAATGGTGGCCCTACTCATTACTGCCACCGTAGGAAGGTCGTATAGCAGTCAAATCTATACCTATTGCACCTGAGTATCTCTTTGGAATTTCCTACTTTCCCCTAATCTGTACATTGGCATCAGGTTTCTCTTACGACTGTCCCTTTTGCCCTTCTTTTCAGCGTATAACTAGTGATGTTCTGATACTTTAATTGCAGAGTGAATGATTATTGGGGTGCCTTAAGAGGTGCCTTGGGGCATTTCTTTCCGTGTAGCTACCTCTTCTTCCCTACCCACGTTTGACTAAGTGCCCACCCACTCCAGCGGTAGAGATGCTATTAATATTCAAATTTCGGGCGGTCCTGGAATGAGCCTTCTCAGACTTTTCTTTTCTGAGGAGCTCCCCAAAAAGGCTTCAAAATTTCGTACCCAACTCTCAGATGCAAGTCAGTTAACAGATTCAGAGCTCCTTTCTTTGAAAGATCTTGTGTCAGAAAAAAGAAAAGATAAATAGTTTGAAAGAAGTAAAAAGATAAATGGGCATCCTTTCAGTGAGAGGAAAGTCATTGCTAAGATATAGAGGGACCTCTCAGGGTAAGTTGATAATATAATAATCTGAATCTTTTGTTATCTTTGACTACTTTGCAAATTTTGGAGAAAGAAGTACCTTATAGAGAGTTTATGCTATCATCAATAATTATTTCAAAAAATGCAAATGGAAGGTTCCAGTGAAGATGTAATTAGCATTTTTCATTACCCGTGTATGTGTTTATTCCTCGGATTCTCTTTTGAACTGGTTCTCTCTTAATGGAAAAAAGTAAACTCTTGGATACATGTTCAATTTGTTGGATACATGTTCAATTTGTTGCCAAGATGCCAGGGGTCATCATATGGAAAGCCAATCACTGAGACAATGAGTATAGCCATGGAAGAAAGGCTTTAATCAGGTGAGGTCATCCAAGAACACTGGAGATAGATCTCAAATTTGTCTCCCCAGCCAACTAAAATTGGGTGTATATATAGCAAAAAGTAATGAAACCAGGAATTAGGGAGGAGTAAGGAGGCAATCATGATGAACGAGGAGTCTGGTATCTCATTGTCTAGATCTAGTCATCTGGTGAGTTCCAGTTCCTTAATACCATCTGTGAGACCTGAGGGTCAATTTCTGGAGGAAAGAACTCAGATAAAACAAATGTAAGTTTCAATCTTTAAAACCAGGAGGGCCAATTACAAAGAGATGCTAAACATCAATTTTATAGACAATTGGGCTAATTTTGAATTTATATTTTTATGAATGTTTGGTGTTAGCTTTAAAATGTTTTAACAGTTTGGGAGTGTATCCACTGAGATGCTGAAAATATTTGCGTGACAGGGAGACATAAACCACACTGTTAAGGAAGTGTTATTCATAATAACTTAGGCCTAGATATAATTCTTTTTTGATTCCCAGAGAGAATACCATGCAGCATAAACCTTAACTTTTATAACTCTCTGTTTCTTTAGAAAATTTTTCCACTTCACTGATTACATATGGTGTTTTATTGTGTTTTCTTATTCATGCATGAGTGGCATTTTCCCCTTGGTTGCGGCAGTGATTGGGAATTTGGTCTTACGATCTGAACTACTTGGTGATCTCTGTAGATAGACAATAGTAATCTGTTGAGTGAGAGACAATAAACACCCAGCTTGTTAATCCTTTGCTTTTGTTTATCTATTTATCTGTTTTAAACTCAAATATTTAAGAATTTTAAGTCTGTTAAGAGAAGGAGCCTTTGAAATATGGAGTAGATGTTTGTGTTTCTGTTTTTACTCTTGACCTAATACTCTTGAAATTGTAGAACTGACACTATAAGCTATAGTTTATATGTCTATGTCTTTAATTCATGGAGCTCTTTACCTCTTGTGTAGGTATGAAATATTTTCTTTTTTCCAGAGAGTATTTAACTTATAAGAAAAACTTCATTGATTTTAATATCTCTTAAATATTGACTTTTATTTGTTTATAAAGATAAATAGGCAGTTAATTAAATGGAATATTTTTAAAATTCCCAGGAAATAACTAAAGTAGGTTTTGTATACTTTAAATATACTAAAGAAAAAAGTTCTTCCTTCAGTAATTGTAAACTCAGAAATACTTTAGGAATCTAAGTTTACAATTATGAAGAGTGCCACAATAAACATACGTGTGCATGTGTCTTTATAGCAGCATGATTTACAATCCTTTGGGTATATACCCAGTAATGGGATGGCTGGGTCAAATGGTATTTCTAGTTCTAGATCCTTAAGGAACCGCCACACTGTCTTCCACAATAGTTGAAATACACTCTCTTCCACAATGGTTTACACTCTCAGAAACAGTGCAAAAATGTTCCTATTTCTCCACATCCTCTCCAGCACCTGTGTTTCCTGACTTTCTAATGATTGCCATTCTAACTGGTGTGAGATGGTATCTCATTGTGGTTTTGATTTGCATTTCTCTGATGGCCAGTGATTATAAGCATTTTTAGACTGGATTAAGCAAACGTAGCACATATATATCATGGAATACTATGCAGCCTTAAAAAAGGATGAGTTTATGTCCTTTGTAGAGACATGGATGAAGCTGGAAACCATTATTCTAAGCAATCTGTCACAAGGACAAACAACCAAACACCGCATGTTCTCACTCGTAGGTGGGAACTGAACAATGAGAACACTTGGACACAGGGTGGGGAACATCACACATTGGGGCCTGTCGTGGGGTGGGGGGTGGGGAGGGATAGCATTAGGAGATATAGCAACTGTAAGTGACAAGCTAATGGGTGCAGCACACCAACATGACACATGTATACATATGTAACAAACCTGCATGTTGTACACATGTACCCTATAGGTATAACAATAATTTAAAAAATCTAAGTTTACATAATTTAGGTCAATCTTTGGCAGATGAAACTATCATGAATCAAAGTACTTTGATAGTCTGCTAAACACTTATATTGCAGGCAATTCTGAACTATCCAGGGTCCTCTGTGAAATAGAAATTAGTTACTTTTGGTAAATGTTACAATTAATATGAGTAGTTGAGACTACACTAGCAGCAATAGTGACACAACTAAAACTGTATGTGTGTGGTGTTTTTAAGTTCAAAGAATAATTTTATCCTTAAGAGCTATTTCAGTTCCTTGATCTCAGGATATAATTCATCCATTAAGTGAATTCTTGAATACACTGAAGACAAGCATTCTTTTAACAATGTAAAAACAGAAATAAAACTGAAAATGCTTAAAATATTTATCCTTATAAGATAGCTCATGTTCATGGACTGGAAGAAATAACAGTGTTAAATGGTCATACTATCCAATGATCCACAGATTCAATGCAATGGCTATCAAATTTTCAATGTCATTTATCACAGAAAAAAAATGGTATAGTAGACAACCTAAAATTGGTATATTACCACAAAAGACCCAAAATAGCCAAATCAGTTTTGAGCAAAAAAGAACAAAGCTGGAAGCATCTAACCAGAATATATAAGGAAATCAAACAACTAAATAGCAAATAAAACAGCACACACACCCACAAACAGCAAATAATACAATTTAAAAATGGGCAAAAGATTTGAATAAACATTTATCAAGAAAAGACACATAAATAGCCACCAAGTATATGAAAAAATGCTCAACATCACTAATTATTAAAGAAATACAAATCAAAACAATGAGATATTATCTGACCCAAGTTAAAGTGACTATTAAAGAGAGAAAAAATAAGAGATGATGGTGAGAATGCAGATAAAGAGAATGATCGTACACTGTTGATGGGAATGTAAAGCAGTGCAACTGCTATAAAAACAGTATGGAAGTTCATCAAAAAAACTAAAAATAGAACTACTTTTTGATCCAACAATTCCCCTGCTGGGTATATATCCAAAAGAAAGGAAATCAGGATATCAACAAGATATCTGTACCCCCCATGTTTATTGCAGTACTACTATTCACAACAACGAAGATATGGAATCAACCTAGGTGTCCAACAACAGTTGAATGAATAAAGGAAATTTGGTATATGTCCAGAATGAAATATTATTCAGGCAGAAAAAAATAAAATTCCATAATTTGCAGCAACATGGATGGAACTAGAGGTCATTATGTTAAGTGAAGTAAGCCAAGCACAGAAAGTCAAATATTGCATGTTCTCACTCATATGTGGGAGCTAAAAGAGTGGAGCTCATGAAGGTAGAGGGTAGTTCTGTGGTACCAGAGACTGGGAAGGGAATGGGGAGGAATGAAGAGAACTTGGCTAATGGGTACAAACAAACACTTAGATAGTAGAAATATGATCTAGTGTTTGTTAGCAAAATAGGGCAACTAGTGTTAATGATAATTTATTGTATATTTCAAAACAACTAGAGAAGTGGATTTGGAATATTCCCAATGTAAAGAAATTATAAATGTTTGAGGTGATGGATTTCTCAATTACCCTGATTTAGTCATTAGACAGTGTATACTTGTATCAAAATATCACATGTATTTCATAAATATGTAAAAATAGTTTGTACCCATAAACATTGAAAACAAGACAAAATATATTATAAAGGTATAGTATTCGTAGTATTCAAAATAGCATGATACTGTCATAGAACTGATGCATTGATGGACGAAAAGATACTAGAACATCAGAAATAAAACCACTCAGTTATAGTCAGTTGATTTTCAACAAAAGTGCCAAGAACACACAATGGTGAAAGGACAGTTTCTTCAATAAACTGTGTTGGGAAAGCTAGACATCCACCTGCAAAGCTATAAAACTGGACCCTTATTTCACACTATATACAAAAATAAACTTAAAATAGATTAAATACTGAAACCTAAACCTGAAACTGTAAAACTATTACAAGAAAACATAGGGGAAAAGCTCTCTAACATGGGTCTGGGCAATGATTTTTTGATGAGACTTAAAAATATATGCACCGAAGCAAAAACAGAGAAATAAGATTGCACCAAATTAAAAAGCTTTTGCATAAAAAAGGAAACCATCTATGCCTAGTGTTCCATTATTGGAACACTAAGTGTGTGGGAGTTATTTATATCCTGCTGCTCAAGGTCATCTCTAAGGTCTGATTGCAAAAATTCAAAAATTGTAACCTCAGGCATGAATGGACTAACAGAGTT
>NW_016805361.1:274011-281564 GCF_001698545.2 Rhinopithecus bieti
ATTCCAGAGGCTGAGGTGGGAGAATCGCTTGAACCTGGGAGGCAGAGGTTGCAGTGAGCCGAGATCACACCATTGCACTCCAGCCTGGGTGACACAGTGAGGCTCCATCTCAAAAATAAATAAATAAATAAATAAATAAATAAATAAATAAATAAATAAATAAATAATAAAAACCTTGAAAGGCATTCTGGGACACATGGACTACATTCCTAGGCAGCTCCTACTGCCTGGCTAGGTTCAGAGTCAGTGGACTAGGGTGGTGTGACCTAGGGAGACACCAACCAGTGCAGCTCAAGAAGTGCTTGCACCACTCCTCCCCCAATGCCAAGTAGTGCAGCTCAAGATAGCTAAAGTGACTTCTTCCTTCTGCTTAAGGAGAGGAGAGTGAAGAGTAAAGAGGACTTTGTCTTGCATCTTGAGTACCAGCTCAGCCACAGTAGGATAAGGCACTAGGCAGAGTTGTGAGGCTCCATTCTAGAGACTACCTCCAGATGGACATTTGTAGGACAACAGTGGGTCAAAAGATAATCCATTGCCTTGAAGGGAAGAACCCAGTCCAGGCAGGATTAATCACCTGCTTATTAAAGAGCCCTTGGACCCTGACCAATCAGCAGTAACACCCAGGATGTACGCTGGGCCTTGGGCTAAGACATGCTGACTTCAAGCATGACCGGGCACATACCCAGCTGTACTGGGCACAGTGAAAGACTACTTCAGTTTGAGAAAAGTGGAGGAAAATGTAAAGGGGACTTTGTTTTGTAACTTAGATATCAGCTTAGCCACTGTGGGGTAGAGAACTAATTGCACTATTAGGGTTCCCTCTTCCAGGCCTAGGCTCTTCAACATTTCTGGACCTGCTCTGGACCCGAAAAGAGTCCATTGCCTTGAATTATGAGTCCTAGGCCTGGGAGCATTCACCACGAGGTGAATGGGCTTTATGTGAACACTGGCAGTGGCCTGGCAGAAGCCCCTGTGGCTGTTGGTGGTAGTGGCCACAGAGGCTCCTGTGCCTATGGAGAGAGGAGTGAAGGGTGGGTAGGACTTTACATTGTGGTTTGAGTGCCAGCTTAGCCATAGGTAAATAGAATGTCAGTCATGTCAAAGGTTTTTAAATATAATCCCTGGCTCCTGGACAGGATGATGACCTGCCTGGGGACCTGAGGGAACTCACCAACCTGAAGGGAAAGATACAAACCTGAATGGTTTTGTAATCTCCTGATTATAGTGGGCTAGAGACCTGAGTGAACATAGGTGGTAGCCAGGTAATGGTTACAGAGGGCCTTAGGCAAGACCCAGTGCTGTGCTGGCTTCAGGTCTGACACAGAAAAATCCCAGTGATGGTGGCCACAGGAGTGTTTGTATCACCACATCCCCAGTTTCAGGCAGCTCAGCACATAGAGAGAGACTATATTTGTTTGGGAGAAAGCAAGTGAAAAGACCAAGAGACTGTCTGGTAATCCAGAGAACTCTTCCAGATGTTATTTAAGACCACCAAGATAGTGCTTACATGAGTCAGCAAAACCACAGCATTATTGGACTTGGACCATTATTGGACCGATGTCTCTTTGAATACCTGAAAAGCTTTCTTAAGAACAAGCACATTCCAGGTGCGGTAGCTCTCATCTGTAATCCCAGCACTTTTGGAGGCTGAGGTGGGCAGATCACGAGGTCAAGAGATGGAGACCATCCTGGCCAACATGGTGAAATCCCACCTCTACTAAAAATATAAAAATTAGTTGGGTGTGGTGGCACACACCTGTAGTCCCAGCTACTTGGGAGGCTGAGGCAGGAGAAATGCTTGAACCTGGGAAGCGGAGGTTGCAGTGAGCCGAGATAGTGCCACTGCACTCCAGCCTGGGTGACAGCATGAGACTCCATCTGAAAAATGAAATAAAAAATAAAAAAGCTTAAACAAGCCCAAACGGTGAAGACTACAATAAATACCAAACTCTTCAATGCCCAGACACTGATGAACATCAACAAGCATCAAGATCATCCAGGAAAACATGACCTCACCAAACATACAAATAAGACACTAGGGACCAATCTAGTAGAAGAAAATAAATAAATCAGAGGAGAAATAAATGGATTTGAAATGAAGAAAACAAGACAAAAGATCAATAAAACAAACACTGGTTTTGTGAAAAGTTTAACAAAATTGACAAACCTTTAGCCAAATTAATGAAGAAAAAAAGGGAGAAGATCCAAATAAATGATATCAGAGATTTAAAAGGTGATATTACAAGTAACACCACGGAAATTCAAAGTATTATCAGTGGCAACTATGAACAACTATATTCCAATAAATGGGAAAATCTAGAGAAAGTTCATACATTTCTAGACACATGCAACCTACCAAGATTGAACCATGAAGAAATTCAAAGTGTGAACAGAACAAAAACAAGTAATGAGATTGAAGCCATAATAGAAAGTTTCCCCATAAATAAAGACCTGATACTCAATGCCTTCACTGCTGAATTCTGCCAAACATTTAAAGAACTAATACCAATTCTATTTAAAATTTTCCAAAAAAAAAAAAAAAAAAAAAAAATAGAGGAGGGAATACCTCCAAATTCATTCTACAAGGTGAGCATTACCCTAATAACAAAATCAGACACATCAAAAAAAGAAAACCACAGGCCAACACTTGCAATGGATATTGATGCAAAAATCCTCAAGAAAGTAACAGGAAACCGCATTCAACAACACATTAAAAAGTTCATTCATCATGACCAAGTGAAGTTTATCCTAGGGATGCAAGGATGATTCAGCATATGCAGATCAATGAATGTGACACATTATATCAACAGAATAAAGGATAAAAACCATACAACCATTTCCATTGATGCTGAAAATGTGTTTGATAAAATTCAGCATACATCATGATAAAAAATCCACAAAAAACTGGATATGGAAGTAACATAACTAAACATAATAAAAGCCATATAAAACAGACCCACAAATAATATCATACCGAATGGGGAAAAAAAAAACTGAAAGCCTTTCCCCAAAGAAGTGGAACACAGCAAGGATGCCCACTGTCATCACTGTTATTTAACATAAAACTGGTAGTCCTAGCTGGAGCAAAAAGACAAGAGAAAGAAATAAAGGGCATCCAAATTGGAAATGAAGAAGTCAAATTATTATTTTTGCAGGTGATATGATCTCATCTTTGAAAACCTACGAGCTCCATCAAAAAATAGCAGCTTTTTAACTACTGAAAACTCAGTAAAACAAATTCATTATAGTTGTAGGACAAAAAAAAATCAATGTACAAAAGTCAGTAGCATTTCTACATGTTAATAGTGAACAACCTAAAAAAGAAAGAAAAATGTAATCTCATTTACAATACCCAAAAATAAAATTAAATGCCTAGGAATTAACCAAATACATGAAAGATCTCTATAATGAAAACTGTAAAATACTTATAAAAGAAATTATAGGTAACACAAAAATTGGAAAGATATTCCATGTTAATGGACTGGAAGACTCAATATTGTAAAAATATCCATACTACCCAAAATAATCTGCAGGTATAATGCATTTCCTATCAATACTAATGACATTCTTTACAGACATAGAAACAATTCTAAAATCTAGCTGGGATGACAAAAGACCCCAAATAGACAAAGCTACCCTAATCAGAAAGAATGAAACTGGAGGAATCACATCACCTGATTTCAAATTGTATTACAGAGCTATAGCAACCAAAATTTCAGATTATACGACAGAGCCATAGTACTATGCTGGCACATAGACCAATGGAACAGAATAGAGAACTGAGAAACAAATCTACACATCTATAGTGAACTCATTTTTTACGAAGTTGTCAAAATCACACATTGGGGAAGAGAAAATCTCTTCAAGAAATGGTGCTGGGAATACTGGATATCCTTAAGCAGAAGAATTAAAATACATCCCTGTCTCTTGCCACATACAAAAATCAAGTCAAATCAAAATATATTAAAGATTAAAACCTCAGACCTCAAAGTATGAAACTACTACAAGAAAACATTGGGAAAACTTTTCAGGACATTGGTCTGGGAAAAAATTTCTTGAGTAATATCCCATAAGCACAGGCAACCAAAGCAAAAAATTAACAAATAGGATCACCTCAAGTTAAAAAGCTTCTGCACAGCAAAGGAAAAAATCAAAAAAATGAAGAGACAACCCACAGAATTGGAGAAAACATTTACAAACTACCCATCGACAAGGGATTAATAACTGGAATATATAAGGAGCTCAAATAATTCTAAAGGAAAAAAAAGCCTAATAATCCAATTAAAAGGGGGAAAATATTCAAATAGACAATTCTTGAAAGATACACAAATGGAAAACAGGTATATAAAAAGGTGCTCAGCATCACTGGTCATCAGAGAAATGTAAAACAAACCTACAACGAGTTATCCTCTTACCACAATTAAAATGGTTTTGATCCAAAATACGGGGAATAACAAATGCTAGAGAGGATGTGAAGAAAAGAGTACCCTTATATACTGTAGGTGGAAATGTAAACTAGTATAACCACTATGGAGAACAGTTTGGAGGTTCCTCAAAAAAAAAAAAACAAAAAAAAAAAAAAAAAAAAAAACAGAAATAGAGTGACCAGATGATCCAGCAATCCCACTGCTGGGCATATACCCCAAATGAAGGAAATTAATATATTGAGGAAATATCTGCACTTCCACGTTTGTTGCAGTGCTTTCCACAATAACCAAGGTTCGGAAGCAACCTAAGTGTCTACCAGCAGATGAATGGATAAAAATAATATGGTACTTATACCCAATGGAGTGCTATTTAGCCATAAAAATGAATGAGATCCCGTCATTTGTAACAGCATGGATGAAACTGGAGATCGTTATGCTAAGTGAAATAAGCCAGGCACAGAAAGACAAACACTGCCTGCTTTCTCTTATTTGTGGGATCTAAGAATCAAAACAATTGAATTCATGGAGACAGAGAGTAGAAGGATGGTTATTAGAGGCTGGGAAGTGTAGTGCAAGGTTGGAAAAGAAGGTGGGGGTGGTTAATGAGTAAAAAAAATTAAAAAGAATAAATACAACCTAGTATTTGATAACACAACAGTGTGACTATAGTCAATAATAATTTAATCTTACATTTTAAAATAACGAAAAGAGTATAATTGGATTGTTTGTAACACAAAGGATAAATGCTTGAGGGGATGGATACCCCATTTTCCATGATGTGATTTTCCATGATGTGATTGCAAATAGATATATGAAAAAATACTCAACATTACTAGTCATCAGAGAAATGGAAATAACATCACAGTGAGATCTCACCTTTCACATGTTAGAATGTCTATTTGGTAAAAGACAAAAGATAAGTGTTGGCAAAACATGGAGAAAAGGAAACCCTTGTACATTCTTGGTGGGAATGTACATTAGCATAGCCATTGTGAAACACACTAGGGAAGTTCCTCAAAAATCCCAAAAGTGGAATTACTATATAATAATACAGTCCCACCTCTGGGTATATATTCAAAGAAATTGACATTAGTATGAAGGGCTGTCTGCTCTCCTATGTTCACTGCAACATTATTCACAATACCAAAATATGGAAGCAAACTAAGTCCCCATCACTTGGGTTACTTGGATAGATGAATTTAAAAAGTATATATACACAATGGAAGACTATTGAACTTTTAAAAATAATGGAATTCTGTTATATGTGACAACATGAATAAACCTAGAGGACATGATGCCCCAGGGAGGTGTACACTTGCACCTGTGTTGTCTGTTGCCAGTGGGCTGCTTCTTGGGCCCACTGTTATTCCAAAACAAAATAAATAGTATGAAGAATGACATGGGTTTAACAATTTTGCAAATCTCTTTAGTTCCTGTCTTGTTAGAGGATGGCTGGAAAATATTTTTTCAACTTTTATTTTATATTCAGAGGGTACATGTGCAAATTTGTTTCAAGGGTATATTGCATGATACTGAGATTTGGGGTACAACAGAACCTGTCACTCAGGTTATAAGCATAGTACCATATAGGTAGTTTTCCAACCCTTCCCCGCTCCCTCCATCCCCCTATTTTTCCCATATTATTTCCATGTGTTTCCAATATTTAGATTTCACTTATAAGTGAGAACATGTGGTATTTTTTTTTCTGATTCTATGTTAATTCTGTGAGGATAATGATCTCCACCTACATCTATTCGCTGCAAAGAACATGATTTTGCTCTTTCTTATGGCTGTGTAGTATTCCATGGTGTACATGTAACACATTTCCGTTATCCAAGTCACCACTGATAGGCACCTGGGTTGATTCTACATCTTCGCTATAGTGAATAGTGCTGCAGTGAACATATGAGTACATGTTTTTTTTTTTTTTTTTTTTTGGTAAAACAATTTATATTCATTTTCTTTTGCCCAGTAATGAAATTGCAGAGTGAAAAGGTAATTCAACCCTTAATTCTTTGACAAATCTCCAAATTGTTTTCCGCAATGGCTAAACTAATTAACATTCCCACCAATAATGCAAAAGTGTTCCCTTTTCTCTGCAGCCTCAAAGTTTGTTATTTTTTGACTTTTTAATAATAACAATTCTAACTGGTGTGAGATGGTATCTCATGGCGGTTTTTATTAGCATTTCTCTGATGATTATGATGATGAGCATTTTTCCTATGTTTCTTGGCCACTTATATTTCTTTTTTTGTTGTTTGTTTGTTTGTTTTGAGACGGAGTCTCGCTCTGTCACCCAGGCTGGAGTGTAGTGGCGCGATCTCAGCTCACTACAAGCTCCGCCTCCCGGGTTCACGTCATTCTCCTGCCTCAGCCTCCTGAGTAGCTGGGACTACAGGCGCCCGCCACCTCGCCCGGCTAGTTTTTTTGTATTTTAGTAGAGACGGGCTTTCACCGTGTTAGCCAGGATGGTCTCGATCTCCTGACCTTGTGATCCGCCCGTCTCGGCCTCCCAAAGTGCTGGGATTACAGGCGTGAGCCACTGCGCCCGGCCAGCCACTTATATTTCTATTTTTGAGAAGTTCATGTCCTTTGCCCACTTTTTAGTGGGCTATTTGTTTTCTGGTTGTTGATTTGTTTAAGTTCCTTAAAGATTCTGGACATTAGACCTTTTTTGAATGCATAGTTTTTGAATATTTAATAATAAATTTAACATGTTTAACATGTAATGGAATGTTCAGTTTTGCTTCTTTTTTCTCCATTTGTAGGAAGTTTTGACTTTAAAAACTTGTCCACTTTATCTACATTACCAATTTTATTAGTACAAATTTTAACCAATTTTGTTACATTTTCAACATATGTAAGATCTGTCATTGTACATTAGAACCCATTTTATACTTGATTTTGTAATTTTTTTCTTTTTTTATTAACAATCTTCCTGGGTATTTACAAATTTATTAATCTTTTCAAATAACCAATTATGTTTTGTCTGTTTTCTTTATTATATATTTGTTTGCTATTTCATTGATTTCTAGTTTTATCTTTATTTCTTTTTTCTAAGTTTATCAATTTATTTCTATTTTGTCTTAGCTTTATGAGATGAACGTTTAGATTTTTTTTTTTTTT
>NW_016805361.1:285350-288929 GCF_001698545.2 Rhinopithecus bieti
TTTTTTTGAGATGGAGTCTCAGTTTGTTACCCAGGCTAGAGCACAGTGATGCGCAATTTTGGCTCACTGCAACCTCTGCCTCTGGGGTTTTAGTGGTTCTCCTGCCTCAGCCTGCCAAGTAGCTGGGATTACAGGCATGCACCACCATGACCGGCTAATTTTTGTATTTTTAGTAGAAAAGAGGTTTCACCATATTGGTTAGGCTGATCTCAAACTCCCGACATCAGGTGATCTACCTGCCTAGCCCTCCCAAAGTGCTGGGATTATAGGAGTGAGCCACCATGCCAGACCTATTTATTCTTTTATTCTTATCTAACTATGTGTGTGTGGACTTGCTGCAATAATAATATATAATAAAAAGTCCCAAATTCAGTAATTAAACCACAGGAATGTATGTATCACTTATATCTCTACTGGTTCTCCAGTGGCATTGGCTTATTCCATTGGGGCTCATTTGGAAACTATATTATTTCTTATGCCCATTGTTTTAGTCACTTCCCTCTAAATGTGGGCAGGCTTGCTAACTAAAACTTTAAAAATAGCCAAGGTCTTTATCTTCATATTTAAACAATGCGGAGAACTTGGAATGCTTTAAATCTCATCATCTGAAATGCCTATGTTTTTAGTACATTAGTGTTATTATTATTTTTGATTAATGTTAACCTTATACATCATTATCTCCTTATGCAGTCATGTTGTTTTTAGATATACCCACCTATTTATCAGTGTTTTAACTTCCATTAAATTCCCTTGAAAGTATCACTTTTTTATTGTTTGAAATTTTCTTCTCATCTCCATAATCAAAAGTTTACTTATATGTAGAATTATAGTCATTTTTGTCTCAGCACGTTGAAGGTATTCATCTCTCTTCTGACCTCTATTGACACTACTGAGAATTCTGATTTCCGATTTCTACTGTTTTTAAATGATCTTTTAAAATAATCTGTCTTTTCTCTTTGGATGTATTTATGTTTCTTTCATGGTAGTGGGTTTTCTGTGATTTAACTATAAGCTGTCCTTGTTTGTCTGTTTATTTTTAAAATTTATGTTATGTAGGATTTGCAGAAGTTACGAATTCTTCTTCAATGTTTTCAATCACTTTCAAAAATTTAATTCATACTTCTCTGAATATCATTCTCTATTCTCTGAACATCAAATAAGAACTATCTGCTGTTCATGGCGGTTAAATACTCTTTATTGAAAATTGCGCTACGCGCACTACTGCCAAACTGGAGCCTATACATTCAGCTGTATTTCTGTACCATTTTTTCTGTTGTTTTACAGGAAAGTAATTTCATGAATTTCCAAATCAGAGATAAAACCTGTCCTATTTTAGTGGCAAAAAGTGAGAAGCAGTGTGCATCTTCACTTAAAGGGTCATGTGAATCACCCTGTTGAATATTTAAAAAAAATAAAGTCAACTATTTCGTAAGTTTTTCTTTTAGGATTCACCGATAAGTTCTGTCTTGTCTCTATCCCTTATCTAAAAAAAAATACAATAGTCACAGTTCATTTTTAGATGTGTTCATTTTCAAATATTAATACTATCAAGGTATTCTGGCTGTATGAGTTTTCAATTAATTAGTAAAGACAGTTGAGTCACTGATATGTCTTATCTATCAACTACAAAGTAAGAAATTCCTCTAAGTTACTTCTTGTGCTGGGCTTCATGCCACTGCCCTGGTCCAAGCAGGATATTATGACTATAAACAATTATAACACAGTAAATTGAAGAGCTGTTTAGTTACATCTTTCAAAAGTGTATCAGAATCGACTTTTCCAAAGTGTATCAGAATCCAATGTGTTCCAGAATCAAGAGAAAGTATATAATATTATATGGAGGGCCTTTAAAATTATTTTTAAGTCATATATTCATGTTTTAAAAGTTAAACGGTACAGAAATTATCCACTGATATATTTGTCTCCGCCTCTGCTCCTATAAACTTTAATCCCTTTTCAAACATAGCAAGTCACTTTTGTTATTTTTGAGTATCCTTTTAGTGTCTTCATGCAAGTGATATACAAATACATAGTCTTATTTTTCCTTTTCTTACACAAAATATTGCATCCTGTACACATTGTTGTGAAGTTTTTTTCTTGTTGTTGTTTGCTTGCTTGTTTTTTAAATAATCCTGGAGATCTTTCCGTATCACTTCACATGGAATTCTCTGATTAAGAATTCAAATCCCTAAGGAAATCTGATGAAATTTTCATCATGGGAATAGACAGAAAAATGCTTCCTAGAAAAGTCTAAAGTAAATTTGTTGAATAGAAAGTCTCAACAAAGTATAGGATATATAAAATAGTATATCATAAGTGCCATTGTATTTTAAATTTTAGTTTCTTGGTTCTTTTTGGTATCTCAATTTAATTTAAAAAATAAAAAAAAATACTCTTTTCTTCTCACTTTGATTTAGACTATCTGTAACTATAATTTCTGCCACTCTTTAAAAATATTCCAAATGATCAATGATGCAAAGTTGACACATACATGGTTGAAAGCTTACTTCAAAATATGTTTACAATACTTAAATTCTCACAGGGATATTACTAAAAAGAGACATGTGGAGGAAAAATAAGCAATGACAAATCTCTTTTGGACCTTAAATATGTTGGTTTGTATTCAATATTGAAAAATAAAAAGACTGACTACAGAGAAAAATAGATCCCTAAAATATCATGTAGTCAATCACAGGTGATTTCAGTTCACTACCTTTCTTAGAGTATGGCTAAGGCAACATGTTATATTTTTTAAATGATATCCTTTAAATTTAAAATTCATTTATACTACATTTATCATTAGATTTCTTTACATTAGTTAAGCCCAACTTCTTTCCTTCCTCTATTTTCATAGTATCTATCTTGCTGTCAAGATGACATGAAAATCTCAGAGCAGCAAATATATTTATAAGTAATTCTCTGTAGTTAATTACTGTGAGAATAATAGGAAGGTAAAACAGTGTTATGAAAACTCTTACTTTTCTTGGATTATTTTCTTTAAGGTTACCTTTATGTCATTAAAATATAAACATTTTCATTTATTCAATATGTATTTACTGAACACTTGTATGATTAGACATTTTCTAAGAACAGCACATATAGCAGTGAATAAAATAGAAAAATTCCTTCCCTCATGGAATTTTCATATTGGGATGAAAATACAGGAAAAAAATCAGGAAGGGAAAGCAAGAGAAAATACGTGTGGACTGCTAAATAAAGTTAGGAAAGGTCTACTGAGGGACTGAGATTTGTGCAGAGAGTTGAAAGAAGCAAGGTAGTATGTCATAGAGTGGTGTGAGGGGAGAAGCTTCAGGCATTGAAAAGATCTGCTGGAAAGGCTCATAACGTAAATATTGCTTGGGTGAATTGTAAGAACTGAGAGGTGTTTCCATGGAATACTATGCAGCCATAAAAAAGGATGAGTTTGCGTCCTTTGTAGGGACATGGATGCAGCTGGAAACCATCATTCTTAGCAAACTATCACAAGAACAGAAAACCAAACACCGCATGTTCTCACTCATAGGTGGGAACTGAACAATGAGATCACTTGGACTCGGGAAGGGGAACATCACACACCTA
>NW_016805361.1:290962-307163 GCF_001698545.2 Rhinopithecus bieti
ACCAAGACTCCAGTTTTGTTCTCTCATGAAACAAAATAAAATACATAATATTCTAGAATTAAACTCTGACTTTTTATGTATACATATACATGATTATTAGGAATTTCCTGAAGCTCTATCACATTCAGAAAAAATAATTTCAAATGGTATGTATTAATTTGCAAATAATAGCAATACTGAAATTTACAACTGCAGTAACTGTACTGAAATCCTGAAATATGTTAATATGATTTATAATATTAAAACATCTATATAGAAAAGTTAAACCTGTTCTAAAATGAAAAAATGTACTACAGACATTTATGAAAATATTTCTGTTTAAGACTGTGAAAATAAGCAACATGTTATTCATAAGAAAACCCTTTTATGAGTATCTAACATGTTAAGGATTTTAAAATAATAATTAATTAAGATGAATGCAAAAATCACTGACATGATCTATTTAAGAAGAAATGTTCATTTTATCGTAATTATTTTAAATTGTAATTTTGTATTTAATTGGGTAGTATTTCTATCTTCTTCACTGTTGAACAAGCTGGTAAATGAATAGTGAATTCATGAAAGAACTGCCTGTCTGTCCTGAGAGTATATTCTTAAGGAATACAGTCAGCTGAATAGGTGAATTTCACCATAATAGCTGCAATGTGAAACCATTACATGTAGAGCAAGATGCTGTCTTTACCAAATCATTTTTATTACAGGGCTCAGATGAGACATCAAAAAACAACAACAACAAAAATGTTTATTTTCACAGGAGGCTGTGTTGGGAGGATTGCTTGAGACCAGAAGGTCAAGACTGTGGTGAGCCCCGATCATGCCATTGCACACCAGCCTTTGCAGCAGAGTGAGACTCTGTAAAAAAAAAAAAAAAGGAGTGGGGAAAGGGGGAAGTGTTTACTCTTGTAAAACTACAAAACTTTTGATCACAAACCAAAAAAGATCTTGAAGATTAACTTCAAAAAATATAAAACAATTTTGAAATGATTTTATGAATACAAAGTACTTTATACTAAAATTCTCCTGTGACTTTATTTTGGCCTGTACCAATTAATTGCATTGAATGTTTATTGCCTGATTAATTATGCACATATTTTGTTTGATCATGTTCTAAAGTGTGATTTCATGCCTTGGTTGTTGATTCTATATTAGGATTATTTTTTATTTAAAACCTAAAGAAAAAAATACTAGTTCAAACATTATATAACTCAGCAACTTATGATTACATATAATCAAAGTTGATCATATACAGTAACAAAGTTCTACATCTTCAGGGTGACTTAATTAATATTCTAATAAAATAATAAATTTGAAGTCCATAATATAATTATTTTCTTTGGTTTCACCTCCCTCCACTTATTACGTCCTTATCACTGACATGGTGGCTTTTCTTTGAGCATACTAATTATGCCTCCAGCAGCCAGTATGACCCTTGGTAGATCACCGTAAAAGTTCATGGGCATTTCATAAACAGTCTTTGGCTGCTCATTTTTAATCACAAGAATTGATACATTGTGCTATTTGCCTGCCCACTTACCTGAATTCAAATAGCCTAGTACAGAACTCAAAGCACAGGCTCTCAAATGCAAATTACCTAGAATATGCAAATTACAATTTGTTTAAAAACGTGGGGTGTTTGGTTAAGGACACTAAATCATTTTTCTATCCAAAGCTATTTTGCTTAATTACAAACTTGAAATGCACATAGAAAACAATCCTACTCCCAAATCACTCATGTCCAACATACACTTCCTTGGCATCCTCTTAATTAAATCTGCCTTATGAACATTAATTATGAGCTCTATAGAGATAGAACTGATTGAGAAAGTTTAAAATATTTGCATATAAGCTGACCATTTAACATGAAAGTTATCTTTACAGAAAATAAATCCCAACTCCTAAGTAAATGTCACAAGGAAATTGTACAAATGTGCTATTATATGATGCATAGATTTAAAGTGAAAAATGAGCTGATCAGGCTATATAATCATATCTAGGTGACAACTAGCTTCAAGTTGAATTTACTATAAAAATATTTTTAAGCATCCACTAAATGTAATATATTACTAACTTAAGAAAATGCTTTCATTAATTGCTATACAGCCATACCTCATTTTATTCCACTTCACTTTATTTTGCTTCATAGTCTTTTGCTTTTGTTTGTTTGCTTTTACAAATTGAAGATTTGTGGAAACCTGCATCCAGCAAGTTTTTTGTTGTCATTTTCTTTAACAGCATGTGTGTATTTGTTATGTCACATTTTGGTAATTCCTGCAATATTTCAAATTTTTCATTACTGTTATGTCTATTATGGTGACTTGTGATCAGTGATCTTTGATGTTACCATTGTAGTTGTTTGGGGGTACTGCAAAATATGCCCATATAAAATAATGAACATAATCAATGTATGTTTGTGTTCTCATGCTCAACCAACTGGCTCTTCCCATGGCTTCTCCCTTTCCTCAGGCTTTCCCATTCCTGAGATACAACAATATTGAAATTAGGCCAATTAATAAACCTGCAATGATCTCTAAAGTGTCAGGTGAAAGGAAGAGTTGCATATCTCTCACTTTAAATCAAAGGCTACAAATAATTAAGCTTAGTAAGGAAGGCATGTTAAAAGCTGTGATGAGTCACAAACAAGGCTTCTCATGCCAAACAGCCAAGTTTGAATGCAAAGGAAAAGTTGTTGAAAGAAATGAAAAGAGCCACTCTGTCGAACACGTGAGTAATAAGAAAACCAAACAACCTCATTGGTGGTATGGAGAAAGATTTAGTGGTCTTGATAGAAAATACAACCCGCCACAAAATTTTTCTAAGCCAAAATCTGATCTAAAGAAGGCCCTAACTCTAATTGCCTTCAACTTAATGAAGGCTAAGAGATGAGAAAGCTGCATGAGAAAAGTTAGAAGCTAGCAGATTTGTTTCATGAGGTTTTAGGAAAGATGCTATCTCCATAACATAAAGTGTAAGGTGAAGAATCACATGCTAATGGAAAAGTTGCAGCAAGTTATCTGGAAGTTCTAGCTAAGATCATTGATGAAAGTGGCTACACTAAACAACAGATTTTCACTGTAGACAAAATAGCCTTCTATTGGGAGTAGATGCCATCTAGGACTTTCATAGCTGGAGAGAAGTCAATGCCTGGCTTCAAAGCTTCAAGGGACGTGATGACTCTTGTTAGGGGTTAATGCAGCTGGTCACTTTAATTTGAAGCCAATGTTCATTGACCATTCACAAAATCTCAGGATACTGAAGAATTATGACAAATCCACTCTGCCTATACTCTATAAATGAAACAACAAAGCCGGGATCACAGCAGATATGTTGACAGCATGGCTTACTGAATATTTTAAGCTCACTGTTGAGACTTAATGCTGAGAAAAAAGCATTTATTTCAAGATATTATTGCTCGTTGACAATGTACCTGTAAACCAAGAGCTCTGATGGAAATGTACATAGAGATTAATATTTTCATTCTGCTAACAAACACCCATTCTGTAGCCCATGGATCAAGGAGTCATTTTAACTTTCATGTCTTATTAGTTAAGAAACAGAATTTTTAAGGCAATAGCTGCCATAGCTGCGAGATCCTCTGATGGATCTCGGCAAAGCAAATTGAAATTACTCTGGAAAGATTTCACTATTCAAGATGCCATTAAGAACATTCATGATCCATGAGAAAATGCCCAAACATCGAATATTTGGTCATAACTTATTAGATTCTAAAATATTTAGTTCCACATACATGGAATTTTACACCACAATTTGTCGTTTTATATCGCTTCTTTCTGATATTTGTAGTTTAAAAAATCTTATTTGCATACACTGGTATATTGAAGTAAATGTTCAAATAACTTATTTAATAGAGTGAGTACTCTAAAATCCTTCTTTTTGCATGTTGTTTTCAAGTTGGCATAGTTTTGGTGAATTTCTCAGGGAACATGCAATATCAAATAAGAACTAAACTTTTATTTATCAAATTAAAAGTTGACCACAACTCAACCCCCAAAAATATAAACCTAGGAATTTGTCTTTTGAAATATATTCTAAAGAAAAAACCTTAATATACAAGAACCTATGTTTCCCTTTTTTCCTAACACAAATGACCACTGTATTTCTGCTAAAGTGATAGTGACACAGATAAAGCAAAATGGTGACAGGACATATCAGGTAACAAAGAGGTACATGTAACAGCAAGTTAACAAGTTAACACAGAAAGATAGTTAACAATAGCCTTTTCCCTCCTGAGTTAAGTGAACCCATGGGTCAATGTATGGGCAGAAAAAGCAGATTTTGTCCTTCAGAAGGCAAATTAAAAAATAAGAAAAAAATAAACAAAAGCTCTATCAAGGTGAATTGCCGTGAGCTGGACTGAAGTGTGGAAGGTGTCTCGTGGCCAAAAATGGTCTGGTGCAATGACAGCCAGGTATGAGAAGGAAGAGTCGAGGTGTAGGGCTAGAGGTGTATGCGTACAGGCTTGAGGGTTTCCCTTCAGCATATACCATAATGCGCCCATCCCCAAACCCAAAACACATTCTCCATGATCCTTAGCGTGACATCATTCTGCGAGTCCTACTCTGGGGTGTGTGGTGCATGTGAGAGAGAGTGTGGTAAAGGTGATTACCTGGCTCTAGCACACTCATGAGAGACCAGCTCTGGGTGGAACAGGTGAGAAGAGGGACACTGAATTATCTGCTCAACTCCTCAAGGCTTAGGGGAAGAGAGACAAATGTTACCATCCCTGGGACTTATGAGTTAAGCTACAGGGCCTCGATATGTTTTTCACCTATTTATTAAAAAGAGCAATGTAGTTTACAAATGATTGTTGATCTATGGATTTTATTTTATTCTTATTTTATTTTATTTTATTTTATTTTAATTTTTTCGAGACGGAGTCTTGCCCTGTCGCCCAGGCTACAGTGCAGTGGCAGAATCTCAGCTCACTGCCAGCTCTGCCTCCTGGGTTCATGCCATTCTCCTGCCTCAGCCTCCCGAGTAGCTGGGACTACAGGCGCCTGTCACCATGCCCGGCTAATTTTTTTAATATTTGGTAGAGACGGGGTTTCACTGTGTTAGCCAGGATGGTCTCCATCTCCTGACATGATCCACCCTCCTCGGCCTCCCAAAGTTGAGATTACAGGCATGAGCCACCGCACCCGGCCGATCTATGGATTTAAAAAAATAAAATTGAAATTGTTGGGGATAGTTAATATATATTAATTATATATATTTTAAAACATTTATTTTAATAGTTAAATAAAAGCTACATAAATATGCTTTGAAAAGATTTAGCCAAAGGGTAAAGATATATAGAAAAAATTTTCCTGCCCTGTCCTCAGTCTCCACTTTCATTTTCTTCCTCAGCAATAACCACTGTTAACATTTTAAAATGTCTTCTTTCCTTTATATATTTTTAGAAACATACATTTGCATTTATGCCACCATATATTTACATGCATGTGTTTTCATATATACATATAGATAGGCAGATAGATTGATAGATTTCTACATACATCATTTAATATATCAAACATATATGTTCATGTATATCTATATATTTAAAAATATATGTATTATTCTACGTGTTTTTTTGCACTTGACATTTTTTCTGTATAACCTCCTAAAAATTTTTATGCGTTAATACATGTATATCTACCTACTTGTTATTTTCAAATGATTCTAGTAATTTGAAGGGTAAATGAATTGTGATGAATTCAATCAATTATTTGTTGATGATGAATTCTGGATTTTTCCAATCATTCAATATTACAAACAATGCTTCAGTGATCATATTTGAACACGTGTGATTATTCTGGTAGTATAGATTCCTGGAAATGGAAGCACAAAGTAAAATCTCTGCATGTTTATATTTTGTTTTTCATAAGAGCTTTACAGTTGAAATACTCATCAATATACTTAATATTTTACATTTTGAAAAGCAATAAGGAATTCTGTATCTGTATTTTAATTTGTATGCCATCGTTATGAGTATGTTTAGGAATTATCTTTTATTTTATATCTTTATTTATAAATTATTAATACCCTTTGCTCATATTGATTTGTAGAAGCATTTTTTTGTGGTTCTGACTACTAATATCCTTTTGGTTATAAATATTACTATATTTTCTCTCAACCCAATAAGATTAAATAAACAAGTGTAATTGTTACTTTTTCCCCAGATTCCCATGTATTAATATCATCAGATCTATAGTCTTGACATAGCTCTCATGCTTTATGGGGATAAATCAAAATTGTACAATATGTGAGAGGGATTTTGAATAAAATCCTAGAGATAATAGTGGGGCTCTATTAACTTTAGAATTGGCTTTTAAAAGTTCAGGACAAATAAAGAGCATTTACATTATTCAGATTAAGAAATTACGGTTTCTGTAGAGCCAAATTATCATGACATATTTTTCTAGCACAGATTCATCTTATCTATTGCTTCAAATGTTTAGCCTAATATTTATCCTAAATATCCTGTTCTAATTATATTATTTCCCCTTGTTTCCATTGCCTTTTCTCATTGTCAGTGTTTCTCATTTGCTTTTCCATAATATTTTTTAGAATTTCAAGATATATTTTCTCTATTTATCTTTACAAATAACTAGCTTTTTTTGCATTTAGTATTTCATATATTTATGTATTTTTATTTTATTATTACCTATCCTTTCTTTTATTTTTGTCCATTTATTATCAATTGTTAAAGGAAATTGCTATGCTATGCACTTAATGCCATGATATTTTCTTCTGCAATTTTTTTTATTCGTATACATGTTGGTATGTATTATGCTGTGTTTTTGTTATCATTCCTTTCTTAATAATTTCTGAGTTTAGTTTTGAGTTCTTCATTTATTTCATAGTTATTTAGAAGGGTTTTTCAAAACTTTTATGTTTCCATTTGGATTGGTTTGTTTTTTGCCTGTGCTTTTATTCTACAAAAAATGTCACACTTTTGACAACAAATAGCAGAAAAGTAAATATTTATATTAAAAATACAAATATAAATTATATACTAGGGAATGCAAAACAATATAAGAAAACTTACCATTCTAAAGCTCAACAAAATTGCTATGATTGAGTTTCAAATGTATCTTGTTTCTTGGCGGTCATGGCAAAAAGGGAAACTATATCGATTATACACTGAACCACACTAGATAGGAAATAAACCTCAGGATATGGAAAACAAAACCGAAAGTTTTCTTGATATTTAAAATAAGATCCTCATGTGTATCATATATAGTAGATTCTAATTCACGTAAAAAATATTCTTAGTATTATGCATATAGCAAATGTGACCTAAATGACCATGTAATATATATGTATATTTGTTTTAAGCAATTTAGATTTCTGGTGACTATATTTCCACTCCCTGAATATTTTTAGTTCTTATTCTAGACATGAGTGATGACAGCACTTCTTTGCTCACTGTGGTCATCCAGCCATGTGAATATTTTAGTTAATGGTTGTTAAATGTGAGTGCTCTGTGTTACTTAATTGCCTGTGCGGGTCCTCTAGAGCTTTCTTTTCTTTCTGTCACGGTACAATGACCATGTTCAGTATGGCAGCCATTTCTTAGCCTGTGTACGAGGGTTAGAATAATGCAGAGAACTGGAGACTCATAATGGGCATGAAGCATGAATAAGAAATAAAATCTGACTAGTCTGAGATTGGGAGGTTTTTAAAATTATCTCAACACAATCTAGCCTGATATAATGGATTTCAAAACTGATTTCATTCTAAGTAGTTTCATGTTGCACTAAAATGTTGTTATATTTTGTAAGATGTCTTTTGATCCAAGGATATATATGAGTCATGTAAGTTATATAAGCATAAGAATTTCCTCCCAGTATCACTGCACCTTTGACAGAAGCTACATAGGAGCTGGTTCCAACTTGCTCTTTTAAATAGAAGCCAGAAATACAGA
Organism: Rhinopithecus bieti; assembly: GCF_001698545.2. Taxonomy (NCBI): domain Eukaryota; kingdom Metazoa; phylum Chordata; class Mammalia; order Primates; family Cercopithecidae; genus Rhinopithecus; species Rhinopithecus bieti. The sequence continues at coordinate 298,890 of NW_016805361.1, forward strand.
GTTACTATAAAAAAGGGAGATTCAAATATCCTGAAATCCAAAATGAGTCGTCAGACTTGTAGCTACATTATGAAAATCTAAAAGTTTAGTCTTCTTCTAAGCATGTACAACTTTCCACTTGCGCACAGAAATTAAGACAAGAAAGGGTAGATTCTTTCTTCAAAAGCAGCTTGGAGTCCCATCTTCCTCCACCAAAAGCAATATCAGTTTTCAGTTGACTCTTGCATATCAAAATGTGCCCTGCAATGTTTACCACCCGATTTGAAAGGGAAAAAATCTAGATCTATAATTATTTTTCACCAACCACAATTGGTATGAAGTTTAAGTTATAAAGACTCTGAAATGAGACACAGAGCCCCCACATATTTCAGCTGTATCATTTTTCAATTGCCATTTGTTGTTACTGTTGTTTCCTTTATTCTCATGCTGTCCTCTGGCTTTACAAAATCCGATTTGCAGTGCCTGTGTAGGTGGGCCGGCCTCCCTCAGCAACTCCCTGATTAGTAACCACTTTTCAAATGTTCCCTTATTTTTTGTCTTATCATATAAATTGTAGTTCTGAACTCCTTCCTACATTTGAAAACTCCAAAGAGCTCACTGCAATAAATTCATAACTGAAAAAAATAGCAGACATCCCTTCTATGGTTATGCACCTTTGAATATAGGAGCATTTCTTAATGACATACAAGAATCACATGGCTTAGAATTTTTGAGAGGTGGCACTCTCAGTACACTTCAAATCACACTGTAAAGGTCTCTCCACCTATTGGTTAAAAGTGGTGACTACCTGAAAAAAAACAATATAAAGTAAATTGATTTCTTCCTACAAGGGCATTTATTTGATACATTACTCTATAGTAGTAGAAGTATTGTGTCACCTTACACAATACTTCTGAATCTCTCACACCCTTAGGCACTTGGATTTTCAAGTAAATTACATAAAGAAAAATCTTAAAATTGCAAAGATACCTATTTCAACTACAAACTCCATTACAAACTAGCAATTATTTCCAGAAAATCAGTCAGTGCACAAATGCCTACAATTTCAGCTTATGCCACACAGAAACATACAAACAACCTAAAAAATTTAGGGAATTCTCTAATTTTTTAAATTATTAACTTTGTCATATTTAGGGACAAAACAATATAGTCATTAAATTGGGAACATTAATTAATTATATCATCCAGTTTGTAATGCTCATAGTCTAAATATCGTTATTTAGTCAAGCATTTACACAAAAAATATGTTCTGGAAGAAAATGTTCTGCTAATCCATATGATGTCCATTTACATTTGTGTTACTCCAACTCCTATATTGGTGTATCTCAGATTGAAGAATAAAACAAAGAAAAAAATATAAATATAATACATAGGAGACAAAAGAATTAGAGATGTGAATTATAAGGAAACTGGAGCCAAAGGGAATTGCTGAAGTTTGATTAGGTGGGAAGACCCAGAGAAGAAATCACAGTTTAAGTGTGAAGTTGTCCTAGAGAATTGAGAATTGGAAGTGACTGGAGAAGTGGCTATGCTGGGAAAGGGTAAATTCAGACAGGAGGAAAATCAGGAATATTCACTGGTAGAAAGAAATCACCCTAGATAATTCTGCTACCTATGTTTTCCAACATATTCTTCATAAACAAATACTATTTCAGAGACTGGGAGTGTCTAACAGTCTTAAGTCAAAACCTGTAATGCAACCCACTCAACTGCATGGAGCCATCAAGACAATTAAAGGTAAAGCCAAGAGCAGAACCCAAGTGTCTTAGCATTCTGCCAATCGGCATATTGCTCCTGCCTCGGATAAACACAAACAGAACAAAATAAAAACATGATATAAATGACAGGATTTATTGGTGATCAAACATCTGTTCAGTGGATTTTTCAATAAGAAACATATTTCAAATTGGCAACCACTTCTGTTCCTGAATTGCACACTAACATTTTATCATGAAAATCGCATACCTAACATACCTAAATTCAGATTAATCAATTGATGAAACTGTTCTTTTATAACCTGCACAGCTTTCTAGAAAATTTATTGTCACCTTATACGTTCTATTGCTGCAGATGCGTTCTTGGTTAGCATTTTCAGTCTAATGCTATTTTGTTCAAATTCTTGAGTGAATTGGGATTGATAGAGTACATATCTAACTAGATACAATAGCCTAATTTTAAAAAATGAAACATGTTATATTTCATATTAGTACTTCAGTAGGCATTAGTAGTAAATACTTTTACACTTAAAGTAATAAAATATCTTTTAAATTCTGGTTGAAATTCAGTGGCTCCTAAATTGCTCACTGTTTTAAAAAATTATTATACATACATAAAAGTTTTTGAATAATTGGAGCTAACACACTTTAATCACTAATGCTAACTTCTTTTTTACACATTTTTAATGGAGTTTAAAAAAAAATCTCTTTCACATAACATGATACTGTTTCCTCAAACAAGACAGTATACATATCTTAAATGTTTTCTGGGCTGGGCACAGTGGCTCATGCCTGCAATCCCAGAACTTTGGGAGGCCAAGGCCGGCGGATCACCTGAGGTCAGGAGTTCGAGACCAGCCTGACCAACATGGTGAAACCCGTCTCTACTAAAAATACAACAATTAGCTGGGCATGGGGGTGGGTGCCTGTAATCCCAGTTACTCAGAGGCTGAGGCAGGAGACTGAGGCAGGAGAATTGCTTCAACCTTGGAGGCAGAGATTGCAGTGAACCGAGATGGCACCACTGAACTCCAGCATGGGCGACAAAGAGACTCCATCTCAAAAAAAAAAAAAAAAAAGTTTTCTGAAGAATAAAGCTCATAATCATTTACATTTATAAACCTTTAGAGATGAAAGAGATGTAGTCTAGTTCATCCTCCTTATTTTGTGAAAGAATGAACTGAGGATCCTAGAGAATCATGTCCAGAAAGCACTGTGAGGTCTAGAACGCCAACCCAGGTCAGTGGCTCCTTCCACCCACCACGTCTGCCTGTTTCCTTTCTGCCCCCTAACTGATGAGATTTACAGTTGCGAGGTGAATGGATCTTTTTGTCCATCTATGTATACTATAGCTTTGAGTTCTTAAGTACATTTCAATTTTTGTGGTTGTCTTTAGTTCTTAGTATAATTTCCTACATGTTGTTGCCTTTGAAACACTGTCATCTGAAAGTCTCCTTTCCATGATAATAGTAGGTTAGGAATGACAAACAAGGTAAACAACATTTTATAATTGAGTATATCATAATTGTAGGAAAAAAGGACTTGGATTTTCCCTCCACAACATATATTTATATGTTTTCTGATGTGTTTATTATGGGGCAGGCATATGTACACATTTAAATGTTTAGGTTATGTTTAATTTTTCAGTTTTGATATGGTTATCTTAGTGACTTGTGGTGAAGTGAGTTTTGTCATGATGGTTTAAGGTAAATGTCACAATACATTTTCTATAATTCCCAATGTCTTTTCTAAATTCAAATTCAAATTTATGGTAGAAGTTATTAGCAGCTGAAAAATATATATACACACACATATATTCAAATGTAATAATCTAGAATTTGTGTCGAAGTAAAAGAAGAAACAATGGAGTCTGAATATATTTTTATGTATAAGTATAATGTATGCATATGACATAAGCATATGGTCTTAAAGGAGCAGAGGCTTAGGGACATACTACACCTACCAAATGTCTAAAATGTTAAGGATAATCTTTAAAAGTAAACTGAAAGAAACATAACAAAAAATTCACTGCTGTTTCTTGATTATATTCCTAATGATTTCAGACTAGGACCAGTTGTGTGGAATTGTATACAAAGCTAGGGGCATACTTCCATTCACTGAGTGCTTAATGAACCCTGGTGTCTGTCTTTATGATCTTGATATAACTTATACCATTCAAACCCGTACCATTTCCTAAAGGCTTTGGAACTAATTGAATCCTCTTTAATGTTCAGTAAAGAAGGAGTACATATTTTTACCTTCCGTGCGTTACAGAAGGCTCATACCTCCCGGTGACTCTGTTCCTGTTTTGCCCAAGGCTTGCTTTCTACAGGATCCTGATATGAAGGGAAGAGTAAGGTTTCATCTTTGGAAAGCAAAGGTCATTGGGTTGCTTTATTTCAGGGTTATTTGAAAGTTGAATACCTTCCTGAGGAATTGTTTCCACAGTGATTGCCAATTTTCTGCTCGAGAGGTTTATGATCAAATTGTCTTTGGTAGGAGTTTTTAGTTGGGAATTTTTTTACTGCTAATGTTCGAGGACATTTGCTTGCACATGTTAAAATTTCATTTTCTATTGTAGTTAACATTTACAATTTTGAGCACCCATCAAAATGAGTTATCCAGAGCATATGGCCTACAATTTGATAGATTTAATTTCAAGGAGGAATAAATGAATACAAGACTTTACATGGAAGGTGGCAAGGCTGTGGATAAACCAGAAAAAATAAAATAAAATAAAAACAGAAAATAATCTTCAAAACGAAACTTCAGGATATAAAGATTCTGCTAAAGGATAAATAATGTCTCTTGAAATCTGGTAAACACATAGGGAAAGGTCTAAGGTAAGTTGCAATAAGAACCACAATTAAACCCTTGAATAAAAAAAGTCACTTGGATAAATACCTATTTTCCTCTGGTTTTACTTTTCATATATTACCTGAAAGGAAACCAACTTTCTCAAGCCATTCTCATTAACTGTCCCTAGATGTCACCTTAATGAAAATATCCACCAGGATCTTCAGAGTTTTCAGGGCATAAACATTAAATGAAATAATGAGTGACATTCTTTACAAAGGCAATGTAATGATACTAATACCACATCCTGCATGAAATTAACACATCTAATGTGACACACATTGTCCAATACTAACTCTGCAAATTGCAATGTTCCATGTACCAAAATTCTGTGTAACAACAACATCAAAAGATGTTTACATCTTTTTCAGAAACTGTAATCACTAATTCTCTACATTATATCAGATATCCCAACTTTCCAGTAGGCAGAAAAATGAATACAGAACCGGTTTTATTTCAACATATCAGTTTCATTTTAACTTTCGGCTCAGTCAGCTTTATGTCAGAAATACCTATTCCTGCTTCATTTGACTGTTTACAAAACGAATATATGTATAGTATATGAATAATAGAAATGTAAATCCATTCCAAAGAGTTCAGTCTAATCAATCTAAAACAAAAATTGCTAAGAATGTTGGTGGAAATTATAATTTATGAATCATTCCCAAAAGTAAGACACACATTAAGATGGTGCTAATTACAACAATGAATTTCAAAATTACATTTCTTCAAATAACTCTCAAATATTTATACAAAATTATTATAATATTATATTCTGTATTTTTATGTACTTAGTATCATATAACATTGTATTATGTCCCCAGATAGTAGTATTGTTGAGCCTATAAACCAAGGGGCGATGAAAGAAATTTCAAATTTAATGAGTCACAATTTTAGAATGTCATGAATTCCCTTTTCTGAATCAAAAGCTCAAACTCTGTCTCTCTATTGTATTTCTAACTTTGTGTTTAACTTTCAAAATTGTTTTCCATCACTTGGTAAGGAAACACATTAAGGTTTGAGTTCTTTGTCTTTTCCATTATAGACAAATACATCCAGTGGAAACAATTAAAACATTGTTAGAGTTTCCTACAGTTTTCTCAAACCAATTGAATGAATTTCACAGTACATAATTTATTAGTTTAAATATAACTTCCAGGTAAAGTGTAAGAGAGATATATACATGCAAGAGCACGAACAGCTTCAGAGAAAAGGAGGTCGTTGAACGAATGATCACCATGTGTATGAAAATAAAATATAACTAGTATGAAAAAGTTAACAAATTCCTGTAAATTATCTACATTCATATAAAGCACTTTTTAAAAGCAAAAACCCACAAGGAAAAAAAAATTGTATTTTTAACAACAAAATCTACAGACTTTTATATACAATGCTAATATTGAAAACCAAAATGTAGCTCCTGAAAGAGAATTTCTGGTGGAATTATTATTCTGGTTTCAGTCACTCAAAATCAGTAACAAGCCGGGCATGGTAGTGTGCTCCTGTGGTCCTAGCTATTTGGGAGGTTGAGGCAGGAGGACTGCTTGAGCCCAGGAGTATGCTCATGGATAGGAAGAATCAGTATCATGAAAATGGTTATATTGTCCAAAGTAATTTTATAGAGTTTATGCTATTCCCATCAAACTACTATTGACATTCTTCACATAAATAGAAAAAAACAAGTTTAAATTTCATATGGAATCCAAAAGAGCCTACATACTCAAGACATTCCCAAGGAAAGAGAACAAAGCTGGAAGCATCACGCTACCTGACTTCAAACTATACTACAAGCCTACAGCAACCAAAACAGCCTGGCACTAGTACCAAAACAGACATATAGACCAATGGAACAGAACAGAGGTCTCAGAAATAACATCATACATCCTCAACCATCTGATCTTCAACAAACTTGACAAAAACAAGCAATGGGGAAAGGATCTCCTGTTTAATAAATGATGTTGGGAAAACTAGGTAGCCATAGGCAGAAAACTGAAACTGGGTCCCTTCCTTATACTTTATACAAAAATTAACTCAAGATGGATTAAAGACTTAAATATAAAACCCAAACTATAAAAACCCTATAAGAAAACCTAGGTAATACCATTCAGGACATGGGCAAATTCTTCATGACAAAAACACCAAAAGCAATTGCAACAAAAGCCAAAATTGACAAATAGGATCTAATTAAACTAAAGAGGTTCTTGTGATAAAAAATTTTTAATTTATAGTCTATTGTGTTTGATATAATATAGTCATCCCCGCCTTCTTTTGGTTACCATTTACCAGGGATATCTTAACTCCTTCTTTCACTATATTTGCCCTTAAATCTAAAGTGAGTTTTTTTGTAGGCAACAAGTATTTGGATTTTTTGTATAATACGTTAAGTTCTGGGGTACATGTGCAGAACATGCAGTTTTGTTACATAGGTATACATGTGCCATTGTGGTTTGCTGAACCCATCAATCTGTCACCTACATTAAGTATTTCTCCTAATGCTATTCCTCCCCTAACCCCCCATCCACTGACAGGCCCTGGTGTGTGATATTCCCCTCCCTGCGTCCATGTGTTCTCATCCGCTCCCACTTATGAGTGAGAACATGCAGTGTTTGGTTTTCTGTTCTTGTGTTAGTTTGCTAAGAATGATAGTTTCCAGTTTCATCCATGTCCCTGCAAGGACATGAATTTATCCTTTTATTATGTTTGCATAGTATTTCATGGTGTATATGTGCCACATTTTCTTTATCCAGTCTATCATTGATGGACATTTGGGTTGGTCCCAAGTTTTTGCTATCGTGAATAGTGCCACAATAGCATGTGTCTTTATAATAGAATGATTTGTAATCCTTTGGGTATATACCCAGTAATGGGATTGCTGGGTCAAATACTATTTCTAGGTCTAGATCCTTGAGGAATTGTCACACCATCTTCCACAATGGCTAAACTAATTTGCACTCCCACCAACAGTGTAAAAGCATTCCTATTTCTCCACATCCTCTCCAGCATCTGTTGTTCCCTTTTTAATGATTGTCATTCTAGCTGGCATGAGATGATATCTCATTGTGGTTTTGATTTGCATTTCTCTAATGACCAGTGATGATGAGCTTTTTGTTTCATATGTTTGTTGGCTGAATAAATGAATAAATGTCGTCTTTTGAGAAGTGTCTGTTCATATCCTTCACCCACTTTTTGATGGGGTTGTTTGTTCTTGTAAAATTTTTTAAGTTCTTTGTAGATTCTGGATATTAGCCCTTTTTCAGGTGGATAGACTGCAAAAATTTTCTCCCATTCTGTAGGATGCCTGTTCACTCTGATGATAGTTTCTTTTGCTGTTCAGAAGCTGTCTGGTTTAACTAGATTTTACTTGTCAATTTTGGCTTTTTTTGCCAATGGTTTTGGTGTTTTAGACTTGAAGATTTTGCCCATGCCTATGTCCTGAATGGTATTGTCTAGGTTTTCCTCTAGGATTTTTATGGTTTTAGGTCTTAAGTTTAAGCCTTTAATCCATCTTGAGTTAATTTTTGTATAAGGTATAAGGAAAGGATCCAGTTTCAGATTTCTGCATATGGTTAGCCAGTTTTCCCAACACCATTTATTAAATAGGGAATCCTTTCCCCATTGCTTGTTTTTGAAAGGTTTGTCAAAAATCAGATGGTTGTAGGTGTGTGGTGTTATTTCTGAGGCCTCTGTTCTGTTCCATTGGTTT
>NW_016805361.1:308081-328491 GCF_001698545.2 Rhinopithecus bieti
TTTTTTTTTTTTTTTTTTTTTTTGCATCTATTTGATTATTCTCTCTTTTCTTCTTTATTAGTCTGGCTTGCAGTCTAGTGTGTTGATCTTTTCAAAAAACCAGCTCCTGGATTCATTGATTTTTTGAAGGGTTTTTCATGTCTCTATCTCCTTCAGTTCTGCTCTGATCTTAGTTATTTCTTGTCTTCTGCTAACTTTTGAATTTGTTTGCTCTTGCTTCTCTAGTTCCTTTATTGTGATGTTAGGTTGTCAATTTTAGATGTTTCTTGCTTTCTCTTGTGGGCATTTAGTGCTATAAATTTCCCTCTACACATTGCTTTAAATGTGTCCCAGAGATTCTGGTACATTGCATCTTTTTTCTCATTGGACTCAAAGAACATCTTTATTTCTGCCTTCATTTCATTATGTACCCAGTAGTCTTTCAGGAGCAGGTTGTTCAGTTTCCATGTAGTTGTGCAGTTTTGAATGAGTTTCTTAATCCTGAGTTCTAATTTGATTGCACTGTGGTTTGAGAGACTGTTTGTTATGACTTCTGTTCTTTTTCATTTGCTGAGGAATGTTTTACTTCCAATTATGTGGTCAATTTTAGAGGAAGTGTGATGAGCTGCTGGGAAGAATGCATATTCTGTTAATTTGGGGTGGAGAGTTCTGTAGATGTCTATTAGGTCTCCTTGGTCCAGAGCTGAGTTCAAGTTCTAGATATCTTTGTTAATTTCCTGTCTTCTTGATCTAACATTGCTGGTGTGGTGTTAAAGTCTCCCACTATTATTGTGTGGGAGTCTAAGTCTCTTTGCAGGTCTCAAAGAACTTACTTTATGAATCTGGGTGCTCCTGTATTGGGTGCATATATATTTAGGATAGTTAGCTCTTCTTGTTGCATTGATCCCTTTACTGTTATGTAATGCTCTTCTTTGTCTCATTTAATCTTTGTTGGTTTAAAGTCTGTTTTATCGGAGACCAGGATTGCAACTCCCACTTTTGTTTGTTTGTTTGTTTTCCACTTGCTTGGTAAATATTCCTCCATCCCTTGATTTTGAGCCATGTGTGTCTTTGCACTTGAGATGGGTCTCCTGAACACAGCACACCAATGGGTCTTTACTCTTTGCAACCTGCAGACCAGGAGACTCCCTCCAGTGCCTATGCCACCAGGGCCCTGGGTTCCATGCACAGAGCTGGGCGGCCATTTGGGCAGACACAGAACTAGTTCCAGGAGTTTTTTTTTCCCCCCCATACTCCAGTGGCACCTGGAATGCCAGCGAGACAGAACCATTCACTCCCAGGGAGCCAGTGGTCTGGCTAGACTGTTCTCACCCCTGTGGAGCTCAGCAAGCTAAGATCCACTGGCTTGAAGTTCTCACTGCCAGCACAACAGCCTGAGGTTGACTAGGAATGCTTGAGCTTGGTGGGAGGAGGAGCATCCACCATTGCTGAGGCTTGAGTAGGGGGTTTTACCCTCACAGTGTAAAAAAAGCTGCTGGGAAATTGGAACTGGGCAGAGCCCATCACAGCTCAGCAAGGCCGCTGTGGCCAGACTGCCTCTCTAGATTCGTCCTCTCTGGGCAGGGCATCTCTGGAAAAAAAAAAGGCAGCAGCTCCAATCACGGACTTTTAGATAAAACCCTCATCTCCTTGGGACAGAGCAGCTGGGGGAAGGGCTGGGGGAGGTCGCTGCAGCTTCAGCAAACTTAAACATCCCTGCCCGATGGCTCTGAAGAGGGCAGCAGACCTCCCAGCACAGCATTTGAGCTCTGATAAGGGTCAGACTGCTTCCTAAGTGGGTCCCTGACCCCTGTGTATCGTAACTGGGAGGCACCTCCCAGTAGGGGCCGACCTACACCTCATACAGGAGAGCAGAAGTCTGCAGAAAAGTTGGATCTTTAGATGCTTTGTCCACATCTTTCTCCTTTCAGAGAGAAGCTGGGATCTTTTCTTGTTTGTTTGTTATTTGCTTTTGTTTTACTTGTTTTCTGTCTGTGTTGAGCTTGGGAGGAGAAGCTATGGTGACTAGTTGCATACTAGCTCAAATTATTGTTTTTGTTCTCATTGCCTGCCAGGTGGCTAGACTAGGTGGCCTGGTTCCATTTGCACTCCGAGGCAAGCAGGAAATAATTCAGTCCTTTGAACAACTCAAAAATGTGTGGATTTAAGCATTCAGTTTAACTCTTTACCTTCCCAGAGAGAAGGTGGGGGTTTAAGTTGTTAATCTGCTTGCACTGTACTGAGCCAAGAAGAAGGGTGGTAGTGACTGTCAGCTCAAATTGCTATCTCTGTTCTCATTAGCCCTTAGGTGGCTAAATTATGTCAAGTCCCGTTAGCACTCCAAGACAGAAGCCAGTCCTTTGGGTAGTCCTTTGGGTAGCTTCCAGAAAATGTGGGGCACTGGATGCACAAACCAACTCTTTGCATACCCAGACAGAAGAACTGATTTTTTTTTTTTTTTTTTTTTTTTTTTTTTTTTTTTTTTTAATTCACTTGTTCTGTGCTTGCTGGAGGAAAGGACTGTGGCAATTGCCATCTGAAACTGCTGTTTCTGTTGTCTTCCAGGTGGTAAAGTATTTTGGATCCCACCAGTGCTCCATGAATATCAAAACAAAAGTCAGTGCTCTGGAAAGCCCCCAGAAAATTTGGGGTGACAAATGTTTGTTCCAACTCTTTTCATCCCCAAGGAGAAGCTAAGAGCGGGAGCATTTTTCCTGATTTAGTGTTATGCTGGGCGTGGAGATTCTGGAGAGAGGGTGTCTCAGATTTTCCTACTGGTGTTGACATGTCTAGTTTTGTGTTTGCCTGAGGTGTAGAAGTCTTTCAACTAGGTTCTGTTTTTCCTCACAAAAAGAAATTGTCCATGATTTATTATTGAATCACTATGTGGGCAGAAGAAGGGTTCAGATTTTCCTATTCTGCCATCTTACTTGCAATCAATGTTTCTCATTTATACCTAAAATTATCTTAGATGAGAAAGTTTAAGATATCATATAGATATAATATTTATAATACAAAAGTATAATTATGCTGTAAACATGGGGAAATACAAGCAGCACTTGAAAGTTCATACCCTGTCAGTTGATACTAAAGAACAAAATGAGAAAAGCTCAGACCCTAAATTTGAAGGCATGTGGAGAAAGGATTATAAAGTAAAGAAAAGGCAAGGAGAAGAATTTTTCACTCGTACTAAGTATTGTAGTAAGTGCAAACAATACACAAATATATATCTATATTACATTAAAATTATCAACAGGTGGCTGGACGCGGTGGCTCACGCCTGTAATGAAAGCATTTTGGGAGGCCGAGGAGGGCGGATCACGAGGTCAAGAGATCGAGAACATCCTGACCAACATGGTGAAACCCCGTCTCTAATAAAAAAAAATACAAAAAATTAGCCGGGCATGTTGGTGGGCGCCTGTATTCCTAGCTACTTGGGAGGCTGAGGCAGGAGAATGGCAAGAACCCGGGAGGCGGAGCTTGCAGTGAGCCAAGATGGCACCACTGTACTCCAGCCTGGGCGACAGAGCAAGACTCTGCCTCAAAAAAAAAAAAAAAAAAAAAAAAAAAAAAATTGTCAACAGGTAAATTCCTTAGAGGAAAGGGCTAGGGTTGGTTTATTTTTGTTTATTTATTTTTTGAGACAGGGTCTCATTCTGCTCCCCAAGCTGGAGTGGCATGATCATGGTGCACTTCAACCTCAACTTGCTGGGTTCAAGCAGTGCTCCTGCCTCAGCCTCCTGAATAGCTGGTACTACAAGTGTACACCACTATACTCAGCTGATTGTGTGTGTGTGTGTGTGTGTGTGTGTGTGTGTGTGTAGTCAAGGTCTTGCTATGTTTCCCAGGCTGATCTTGAACTCGTGGACTCAAGCAATCCACTCTCATTGGCCTCCCAAAGTGCTGGTATTACAGGCATCAGCCACCACACCAAGGCTGGGGTTGATTTAAACTTCATGGTAAGATTGCACTGGACTGCAAAAGTGACTGCGCTGAGTTTCTAACTATTTTAGATGCTAAATATTATTGTCAGTGATACCAGATATCAGAAAAAAATCCAAATGATTAGCCATCTTTAGAAATAATGCAAGCTAAGAAGATTTTTACAAATAATATTTTAATAGTATTAGGATACTTTGAAAGTATTGTTAATGACAAGTAAAAGATAGCTTGTTCAAAACACAATCTCAGAATACAATGTGACTTTAGAGATCATCTGGCACAGAAAAGCTCAAAATTAATTAATACGGGTTGGTTCAATCTGAGTCAGCCTCTGGGCCAGTTGTACGTTAGTCAGGAAGATGGGGTTTGCTTTGGTACATTTTAATCTCCATGATGACCAGTTATCTTGGCTGTATTCCCAAGGACTTAGGACTGCTTCAGTGAGATCCAAAAATAATTTTGTACAAAATCTTTATTTTTCTTATAACAGGCAATACATGAGTCCTATTTCATAAGAAGTTGTGGTGTCAATTGATTTCTACACAGAGTTAAATTAAAAATTAAGGAATTCTGATTCCAGGTCTAGGAATTGAAGTAGTTATTGAAAACTTAAGGGATATAATAGGGGAAGATAACTTTCAGAATGAGTAGAGAAATTACTTCACAGACTAAGGAGGTATCTCCCCATTCCCTCACACTGGCATGATAATCTAAAAAAAGATACATATAAATTAGCAGACAACTCTGTACAATGTTTGCAGTATGTGAGATTCTGGAATTACAAACATAAATGAGACATTATAAAGAAAGAAAATTATTTCTTAAATATATGAATGTTTTTGTTAGAAAATAGATGCATAGATGAGAGAATAAAATGTAAACAAGTGAAAAAATATTTTACAAAAGAGAAAATCTTGTAAACTAAGAAAAAATCTCTTAAATCAGAGACCACAATTATGTCAATTCTTGGAAATCTAAACTTAATTTTATTGATCATGATAATTTTATAACAGAAAATATTTGCATACTCAAAATTTGTCAAAGGCTTAGAATATTTTATTTCTGGAATGTCCATTTTTTTCTTATCAAGCATATTGTAATGCTATAGACCATCACGAAGAGAAAAAAAGACAGCATATCCTGGGAAAATCCTGAGTTTCATGTTGTAATCTGACAAGTCTCCCACCCGGTTACTTAAGAATATGCAGCAGCTGCTTGAACGCTGAATGCTGGGAAATGAGTTAAGGTCATGGTGCCCAGATGAGGAGCAGGTATTCCTGAGAACCCAAACATCCCAGAGTCTGGGAACATACCAAAGAAAATGTTTTCATCACTCAAACACAGTAGTCAAAGAGACTAAAAATTAGCTTAAAAATAGCTTATAAATGGGTGACAATGTGTATCTCTAGGGATGTCCTGTCACCATCCAGGAATGCCCTGTATATAAGCTTTCTGGGAAAGCTGCAGGGATTCCCCAGAAATGTGGGTTCCTTTCCTATTTAGACTATATAGGGTAACTTCCTGACATTGCCACGGCATTTGTAGACTGTCATGGTATTGGTGGGAGTGTCTTTTAGCATGCTAATGTATTATAATTAGCATATAATGAGCAATGAGGACTATTTGTGTCACCATCTTGGTTTTGCTGAGGTCACTTGTGTTGCCATCTTGGTTTTTGTGGGTTTTGGCCGGCTTCTTTACCACATCCTGTTTTATCAGCAGGGTCTCTGTAACTTGCATCTTGTGCAGACCTCCCATCTCATCCTGTGACTAAGAATGTTTTAACCACCTGGGAATGCAGCCAGCAGGTCTCAGCCTCATTTTCCCCAGCCCCTATTCAAGGTAGAATTGCTCTGGTTCCAATATTTCTGGCACCATGACATCTGGCAAAGGACTGAGGTCAGGGGAGACCACTACCTCCTTCAGGTGGGATATGCCGGAAGTGCTATAGGTGTTCTGTAGCTACAATTTCTGTTATAGCAAAAGGGCCTGGGTGGCCACCTGTACTCCTTGTGAGATGCTGTTTCTCTGACAAAAGCAAATGAGCAGTTCAGTACAGGGAAACATAGGCTCAGGATATCAGAGCCTCTGTATTCAGGAAAGCCCAGTATATGTCCAGTAATTGCTGCTGTAATAACATATAACATGGGGCTAAGGAAGAAAGTTTCTTGCATCAGAATACCATAAACAATTAGTAATTACAGCTGGCTCCAAGAGGCATAAGAAGAATTTACGAGAATAGGTTAACTATTCTAACTGGTGTGAAGGGGCAAGGACATTTGATCTGTTTTGTCAAGTCACTTGTAAGTGCCAGTGACTTAATTTTTATTACTTGTTAATTACTTGATAGCACCCATGCTCACTAGGGATATTTCAGGGTATGAAATTAGGAAAGTTAGGCAAAGCAATAGCTCAGAGGATAAAGTGAAGCATAACTATTTATATTTTAATTCGGCAATTAATCTAAAAGTATAAGGGGTACCTTATTTATATTTAGAGAGATTCCCAGGCACAAACGTAATGTGACACACTGTATTGTTAAAGGCCTTGGAGGTCTGCTAGTTGGTACGTCTCAGTAGATGTTAATGTTGATTCAGAACTTATATTGTAGAGGGCTGTGCACAGGGGTTGATGCCCGTAATCCGAGCACTTTGGGAGGCTGAGGTGGGTGGATCATCTGTGATTAGGAGTTCAAGACCAGCCTGGCCAATATGACAAAACCCTATCTCTATTAAAAATACAAAAATTAGCAAGGTGTGGTGGCAGGCATCTGCAATCCCACCTAGTCGGGAAGCCGAAGCACCAGAGAATCACTTGAACCTGGGAGGTGGAGGCTGCAGTGAGCCGATATCACACCACTGCACTCCAGCCTGAGTGACAGAGCAAGGCTGCCTATTACAAAAAAAAAAAGAAGAAGAAGAACTTATATTGTAGAGGTGTGTAAACCAAAAAAGTGCCTGAGACAGGTACCAATTACCAATTTAAAAATTTATTTTGCCAAGGATGAGAAAGCACCTGGGAAAAATATCTTACTGTCAAGTCACTGAAAGATCTGTGGCCCACACTTTTTCCAAAGTGGGAAAAGTTAACATAAAATAGAGGAAGAAGTCAAATATGCATTTCTTTTGGAGTGGGCAGAGGGATGATTTCTAGTCTTGTCCTGCACCAGTTGTTAATTTACATCCTCAGGTTGAGGGAGGCCACCTGGAGAGATATGTGACTTTTTATTTTGCAGCTATCTGTTTGGAACAAAGGGAAAGGCAGTTTTTCTCATGACAGTTTCCAAGCTTGACTTTTTTCTTTGGCATAGTGAGTTTGGCATCATAGTCACAAGATATTATCATCCTTTCACAGTTGCAAAATCTACTTAGTGCCTTTTTATCTTTTTGTTATAGAATTCTTTTAGTAAATATATAATATCCAGTTGGGTCAAATTATGGAAACTTTTTTTTAGACATTTTGTTTTTTCCTCACCTAGTGTCCAGGGTTTTGTTTTGTTTTATTTTGTTTTTCCTTCCTTCCTTCTTTCCTTTTTTCCTTCTTCCTTTCTGCTCGCTTTCTTTCTTTCTTTCTTTCTTTCTTTCTTTCTTTCTTTCTTTCTTTCTTTCTTTCTTTCTTTCTTTCTTTCTTTCTTTCTCTTTCCTTCTTTCTCTCTTCTTTCTTTCTTTTTCTCTGTCTTCTTTCTTTCTTTTCTTTTCTTTTCCTTTCTTCTCTTCTCTTTTCTTTCTTTCTCTCTTTCTTACTTTCTCTTTCTTGTTACTGGATATACTTTGGGTAGATAGTCCTAATTTCCCTGTTCTTATTTACAAGTTTCTTCCTCCAAAGAGTCACAAATTAGTATTATCAAGGTTAGGGACCTTTCCCATGGCAATTATTACCTTATTGGGTTTAAGGATCCTAAGCTTAAATCAAGCTTGTGGATTTTCCCTCTAATGATAAGGATCTAGATCTTTATTTCAATATAGATATAGGTAGTAGCATCAGCAAAGATATTTTTTAGGGTCCTGATGAGCCCTCTACCCTTAGGTGTGTGACCGCTGTATGTCATGAGATGGCTACCCTTTCTCCACACAAGCTACCACCCATTCATCTAATATGTTTCACAGTGTTTTAGTCTTGCCCTTGACACTCTATAGATTGGAGTCAATGCTAGGTTGATAAAAAAAAACTGGAAGTTACAGGGTGAGAGTTGTTCTACTGAGCATAGTGTCAGACAGAGCTTATGTTAGAACTGAGATCAATGATTCAATGCAAAATACACAGATAGGTGTGGAGTGAGGCACACAACCCAATGCCACTTTAAAGAAAGCCCCAATTGCATATTTCTATTCATAAGTGTTTGAAACTTTTGACACAAGTTGTCTAAATCTATAACAGAGGTTCCATAAAACTCAGAAAATGCAGTATAGAAAAAGCTATATGTTTGTCAGCCGGTGACATCTCAAAGCACATGCTAACCATCAGGCAGCAGAGCCAGTTAGAAAGCCAAAGCTGACGAAGAAAGACTTCCAAAGTTGGTGGTGATCGCACAGCAGACACCCTGCTCATTGTGTCAATTGCTGTGGCTATCCATAGATATGGCATGAACCCTTTTACCCATAATATAGTTTAAATGTTGGGACTGACGATATCATACACAAACAAAGAAGGTATTAGAAGTTTATTAATTACATACTGAGGCTTTCTGGATAGAGCAGAGTATGCCCTCAGGTTGGTCCCAAAATAGCCTGAAAGAGAGAGAAAATAAAAAGGGGCAATGGCTTAGGGTTGTGTCATGGTCAGGTGAGGGTTCACACAAACATGGCTGAGTTTACGTGGTCTGAGCTTCTCTATAGTGCCAAAGAAGGGAACACCGCTAACTTCTTATCCAGTTTGTCCAGATGTCGGACCGAAGTGAAGGGGAAATTGCTGCTTGAAAGTTGTCAACTATCCAGTATCAAAAATTGATTCTTTATTAAATCTCTTTCCTTATCTCTTCAATCCTCTTACCATATCTTAGATTATTTATGTGGGTGTGGGGCAGAGTAAACTTCAACTGCTCATATTATTGATTGAAAACTAGAAACACTATAATTAGAAAAGAAGACCTAAAATTGAATGTCTAAATCCTAATGCTAAGTGTTCTCGCTTTTGTGTGTTTCTTTTGTATTTCTCACATTAGTGAAATGGGAATGAGTGCCTTAAGTGGTCACACAGTTGGAAAAGAGCAGAAATGGGTTTGAGACAGGGATTGGTATCTATATAACTACAAATCTCTTTTTCCCCCATTACTTCATGACATTTCTCATTTCAGTATTTTCCCCCATGTGGTTCTCAGTTACAAAAATCAAATGGAAGGAATAATTGAATACAGATTGCATTTCAGAAGCTACTTTTTTGTGTGTAGTGTAGTGTATGTATGTATGTATGTATATATGTATGTATCTAGCTAGCTAGCTGTATTTTCTAAGAATCTTAATGTTTAACATTTTTGGACTCAGTTTGTAAATGTTAGTATATTTTATTTGTGCCTTAGGGAAGAGAAACCAGCATCTTATTGAATAAACTTTAGTCACTGGATAATTATCTGTGTATTGTCTCATAAGATTTTTTCCCCCAGGGATTCAATAACTTATTTTGTTAGATGGTAGAGCTCTTTTGGTATAACCACACTAAAATAGATTTTCTGTCACAGTGGAGGAGGAAAATGGAGCTAAATGTTAATATTAGTTACTTTACTTTTCTATTTTCTTTGGTAAGGACCCCACACATTGTGACTTTAAATGTATTATACCAGTTTAATAATTATTTCTTGTATTTCAGCTTTTCAGATGGTCAAACTAAGATAAAATTTTGCAAAAATTCTATTTGGCTTAGAATAACAAAAGTTATTATTCCATATTTCTTTAACCTCACAGTTTTTACTTTTTCTCATGTAAATAACTTAAAGAACAAATGGACTATGCACCAAAAGAAGTGCATTTGTGGCTTAATATGTGATTAAGTAACAATGTACAGAAACTGTAAGTGAAAAATTTAAAAACCTATATACTCTCCTTCTATAGTTGATATGTTTGGATCTCTGTCCCCACCCAAATCTCATGTCAAATTGTACTTCTCAGTGTTGGAATCAGGGCCTGGTGGGAAGTGATTGGATCATGGGGGCAGTTTCTAACAGTTTAACACCATCCCCCTAGTACTGTCTCATGATAGAGTTCTCATGAGATCTGGTTGTTTAAAAGTGTGTGGCACCTCCCCTGTCCCTCCTCTTGCTCTTCATCCAGTCATGTAAGATGTATCTGCTTCCCCTTTGCCTTCTGCCCTCATTATAAGTTTCCTGAGGCCTCCCCAGAAGCCAAGCAGATGGCCAGCATCATGCTTCCTATACAGCCTGTGGAACTGTGAGCCAATTATTTATGTGGATGTGGGTATTTACAAAGAAAAAAAAAACTCTTTTCTTTATAAATTACCCAATTACAGGCATTTCTTTATAGCAGTGTGAGAATAGACTAATACAGTAGTTTTGGGGCTTAAGAGGATTAACAGGCCAGGTGCGGTGGCTCGTGCCTGTAATCTCAGCACTTTGGGAACCTGAGGTGGACAGATCACTTGAGGTCAGGAGTTTGAGACCAGCATGGCCAACATGGTGAAACCCCGTCTCTACTAAAAATACAAAAATTAGCTAAGTGTGGTGGCATGCATGTGTAATCCCATCTACTTGGGGGACTGAGGCAGGAGAATCTCTTGAACCTGGGAGGCAGAGGTTGCAGTGAGCTGAAATCATGCCACTGCACTCCAGCCTGGGCAACAGGGCAAGACTCCATTTCGGGACAAAAAAAAAAAAAAAAGTTTTTTTTTTTAAGAGGATGACATTCTGGAGGGACAAAGATTATGATCTTAGAAATACTGTTAGTCTCCATAGTATTTATATGAGAAAAGATGGGAGATGAGAGAGTCAGGAAAGTGCTTTTGCCAATGGCTCATGTTACTCACCTATTCATTGCAGAGACTCAATGGTAAGATAGTTTTGAAAGCCATTCTATAACATGGCACAGTGGAATCTGTCCACCTACTAAATGGCTGCCCTTTATATCTTTTAATCATTGCCCATATTTTAAACTGAGAAATGCTCTTTTAACCATACATTCTTTACATTTTTCCTTGACTGCTGACATGCCTTTGCTCTGGAATTCATTAACTCTTCAATTTATGTTTTTGCTCACTAGCGTTAGAATCACTTTAGACAACCCCTTGGAGGCAAGGAAGGGAGACAGCACACAGATGAGTAAGAGCTATCTATGTCCTGCAGTGTTGCCTTTACAGAGTTGATGGTCAATTAGCAGGTAAAGTCAATAGGGAAACACTCTTGGAAACACTATCCATAAACAATGTGATACGTTCTACTGTGAAGAGGCATGGTTTAAGAACTACAGAAGCAAAGGAGGTAGTGACGGAGGTAAAAAACAGCCTTGCTGATTAAAAATGGTATGTATCACATCTGAAAATTTTCAGACATTTGTAAGGTCATGATCTTTGTCCCTCCAGTGTCTTACTTCTCCTGGTATATTCTAAACTTCGTCAGTATAGGGTTTCCTATACCATTATGCCATCATGGAGCCTACAACTGTGTGTGTGTGTATGTGTGTATCCTTATGTGACTATGTGGAATAATATTTTACAGTTCAATGGAACAAAATATAAAAAATTTGTTAGTATTATTTATTATAATAAATACAGGTGACAGAATTATATTCAATTACATTAAATGTGGGCCTGTATCTTTTTCTGTAAAAGAACTACTTCTTGACATTTTCCCAACTTCAAACAAAATTACTCACATTATAAAGATGGAAAAAAATAAAATCAAACAGTATCCATAATGACCTTCATAGCCCCAAGTATTCTCCTAAATATATATTATATAGTAATTAATTGACTACTGTAGGATGCCACGTTATGTTTGAAACTCTTGCTTTCATCTCGTTTGATCACACTTTCAAACCTTTTCTCACCACACATTTTATACATCTCTCAGGTTAGAGATTTGTGTATTAGAGGATCAGTAAAACCACCCCCAGAAAGCTATTGAATTCAGATATTCTGCTCTTTGAGGATACCCTACGTTTCTGTTCTTTGATGGTTTTGTCTCATGGCTATGCTACCATCACTTCTACAAGGTCCTAGCTCTCTTTCTTGCTCTGCATTTGAAGAATATCAACTTATCACTTGGGATCTGCATTATTCATGGTTCTCCAGAGAAACACTATATATTTTTCTATACTATATATGTTGTGTATGTGCACATATATACATATACACATACATATATATCTGCTATGCATGTAAACATATACACAACATTATAAAGAATAATCTGCTTTTGCTTTACTCAGATTCTACTGTGTGTAAATATTAATCACATCTTAAAATATGTTTACAGCAACAACTAGACTTGGATTTGACCAAACACTGGGCACCATAACCTAGCCAGGATGATATATAAAATTAACCATCATAGGATCCATTACACACACAAAGCCAAAGCACAAAATTTTTTCAGGTTGTGCTTTAGTAGCCAAATACAGACATGCTTCCTCTGAGAAAGCAATATAACACAGACAGAATAACTCTATTAAAAGGGCCAGTGTAATGTTAAAACAAAATTTTGATATCTGTAAAAAATAAAGGTAACATATGTTTTATCAACCAGGTCTGTCAAAGTGTCTATAAAATTAAATTTACTTCTCTTTAGAAAAACATTCCAGTTTTGTTATTAGGACAGAACAAAAAAATATAAGAAACAGGTTGTTAGGGACCTGGATCATAGGCAAATTCTGGAGGCTAGTAGTCCAATATCAAGGTGTCATCAAAGACATGCTGCTTGTAAAACCTATAGAGGAGAATCCTTCCTTCTGTCTTCTAGCTTCTAGTGGTTTGCTGGAAATCTTTGGCATTCTTTGGCTTCAAGCTGCCACACTTCAATTTCTGCTCTCATTGTCATGAATTATTCTCCCATAATATGTCCATGTGTCTTCTCTTCTGACACTATGCATATTGGATTAAAAGGTCACCCTATTCTAGTATAACCTCATTATAATTTAACTTACCACTTCTACAATGATCATATTTCCAAATAAGTTCACATTCTCATATATATACACACACACACACAAACACACACAATATATATATAGTGTATATATGTGGGTATATATATGTATATGTATGGTAATGTCGTGATGTATATATACATTATATACACAACATAGCGGTATATGAATCACATACATACAATAACACACAATATCCACAGCATTATTTACTGTTGGTCCGAACTCAAAGGTCACATGGTGATATATGTACAGATACATATCAGATGTATATTGTGTGTGTAGCATACATACCACTGATACATTCTACCTCTACATACAGAATGTATATGCACACATATATAAAATATTATCCATATATAGTTGTATATGTATCAGATACATACATAATTATGATCATACATATGTATTAGTGTGTATATGTATGCATGCATCTATATTATGCTAGTGTATCATAGTAAGATCGAGAGTAAGCATAGTGGTATATATGCTTAAAGCACCACACACACATATCAACATGATATGCATCTGGTATGTATATCACAATGTGACCTTCTTTGAGGTTAGGACATCAATACATATCTTGTGGGACACAATTCAGTCCATAATACTTGTCTTTGTTGGATATCTCTCTAGGTCTCAGTTTTATCATCCATAAAATTAAAAATATAAGCAAAATGATTTCTCAGGTAACTTCCAGTAATACCATTCTACAAATTTTAGTTTTATAAATTTTATTTATAACTTTTTAAAAATTTAACAAATATTCATGAAAATTATAATATCCAAAATACTCAGAATATAAAAACAAGTAACAGTTCTCATAGTCAGGGTCTTCCAGTTCAGAGTGGAAGCTGAGAAGTATATTGTAGTATTGTACCTTCTAATGTATATCAGGTACATTGCTGGGTGGAGTGCTGACAAGAGAACGCTTTTTAGAGGAGAGGAGTTCTTTTGAAAGATGAATAGGAGTCTGTGATTGAAGAAAGCAAGTACCGATATTTAAGCACAACTTTTGGGGAACCAGCCCCAATAATTCAACGTACGTTCTTTTCTATTTCCCTAAGTGTCGACCGGTCTGAGAAATAAAGGGAAAGAGTACAAAAGAGAGAAATTTTAAAGCTAGGTGTCCGGGGAGACATCACATGTCAGCAGGTTCCATGATGCCCCCGAGCCATAAAACCAGCAAGTTTTTATTAGCGATTTTCAAAGGGGAGGGAGTGTAGGAATAGGGTGTGGGTCACAGAGGTCACATGCTTCAAGGGCAACAAAATATCACAAGGCAAATGAGCAAGGCAAGGTCACAAGGCCAGGGTAAAACTAGAATTACTAATGAGGTTCCTGGTCCTGCTGTGCATGCATTGTCATTGATAAACATCTTAACATGAAACAGGGTTCAAGAGCAGAGAACTGGTCTGACTAGAATTCGTCAGGCCAGAATTTCCCAATCCTGACAAGCCTGGGGGCGCTGCAGGAGGCCAGGGTGTGTTTCATCCCTTATCTGCAACTGCGTAGGGCAGACACCCCAAAAGCGGCCATTTTAGAGGCACCCCCTGGAAATGTGTTCTTTTCCCAGGGCTGTTAATTATTAATATTCCTTACTGGGGAAAGAATTCAGTGATATTTCTCTTACCCATTTTTGGTAGTAAGAGAAATATGGCTCTGTCCTACCTGGCCCCCAGGCAGCCAGACTTTAAGGTTATCTCCCTTGTTCCCTGAAAATCACTGTTATCCCATTCTTAAGGTGCCCAGATTTCACATTGTTCAAACACATAGACTTTATGAACAATTTGTGCAGTTAACACAATCACAGGGTCCAGAGGTGACATACACCCTCAGCTTATGAAGATGATGGTATTAAGAAATTAAAGACAAGCATAGAAAATTATAATAGTATTGATTGGGGAAGTGATAAATGTCCATGAAATCTTCACAATTTATGTTCTTCTGTCATGACTTTAGCAAGTCCCTCTGTTCGGGGTCTCTGACTTCCCACAACACACAACCAAGAACTGAGAGAGTATTTTCAAAGGCAGGACGGTACAAGAGAATATTTTGGACTCAATGAATATCTGGTAGCTTTATATTCACAGGAACCTCAACTACCAGAAGAGAACTTGAAGAAATGAGACTAGAAAGATAGATTTGGCAAATTATAAAGAAAAATTAATATAATCCTAAGGAATTTTTACTGTATCTTATAGCCATGGTGAATGTAATGACTAGCATTTAACACACTGTATGTTATTGAAATTTATTCTGGCCTTAGAGTAGAATATAAGAGATACATTAAGTCATTGTGGAAACAGAAAACCAGCTAAAAGCCAATGATATCATTCAGTCACACACACAAAAAAAAACAAAAACAACAACCAAAAACGTAAGGGTCATGTAATATGGCCATGTAATATGGCCATGGCTGAGAGAGTGTGATTAAGTTGCCATAAGTTGGTAATAAATTTGGAGGAGGCAGATGCTGATGAAAAAAAGCCAAGGATCTGTCAAGGTATCTGGTTAATTTTATAATGGCATTTTTCACAAATTGGAAATACTGGAAAAAATGGAAGCTGAAAAGCAAAGTTGAGAAGTATAGTTTGGTGAATGATGAGCTGGAAGTGATTTAAGGCATCCAAACAGAAAGGTCCCATGTACAGGTGGATATGTATGGCATTCTGACGGTACTCTAACTGAAGTGTAGAGGGAACAAGTTCCTCTGATATATCCAGGAGCTGTAGTGGGCAGAAGCTACATGAGTGAATCGAACAAAGCTCATCTTCTCACCATCTATGGGTTTCTTTTTCTGATTTCCATAAAAGAGGAGGCTTCTTTTGAAAAAGGAACTGGAAACTCAACCTCTTCTTTGTGTTCCAAATTATTATACCAGGACTGTTCAAGAGCAGGGCTGGGCAATGAGATACTTAAAAAACATTTTATCATGTGTGTAGGAAATGAGGTAACTAGTGGGGTAGCTCCTATACCATAGGTAGGGAGGAAGAGAATGCACTGCTTCTAGCCCTATAACATCATTGATGTAAATAATAAATCTACATATGGGATACAAAACTGTACATGGAATAAGTGAATCTATGAATGGGATGAAATTACATAGAACACCCCCCCCCCCCAAAACACACACACATTTAAAATGGTGAAAAGTGAATAAGATCTGTAGCCTAGTTAATGGTCGTATACCAATGTGAATTTCTTGGTATTGATGTTGCAGTGTAACCACATAATATGTCACATTGGGGAAAAGTAGGTGAAGATATATGGGACTCCTGTACTATTTTTGTAACTTTCCTTGAATTTATATTTATTTCAAAGTAAAACATTAAAATAATTTTGCTTTCTGTACCCCCCTTCTCTATCCTTCACTGATGACCATTTTGATTGTCTGGCTCATAAGTGGAGGCTATGACTTGGTCACTGAGTTTTACCCAGAGGAGAAGACAGGTTGGTGCATATCTTTGCAGAATGTCCAGGTTTCATCAAGTCACAACTGCGAGACTCTAGCTGCAGCAATGTTGGAGATCAAGTCTCTGTGATGACAGGGACAAGTGGCTGCTTCAGAGCCCTATAGTAGTGAAACTTTAAATGCATCACCTAGCAAGTTATAGTAGTTAAAGCAGAATTAAAGTTATAACTGTAGTTTTCTTGGGACTTTCTCCTTTACTTTTCTTGCTTCTCTTTAGTCATGCACAGTATAGATCCTATGAAAAGAAAATATCTTGGGCCTCCAAAATCACTAAACTAAAGGGGAAATTCAACTGGAAATGTCATATGGCAAACCTGCCTCCCATTCTGTTCCAAGTCATCCCTCTGTTCACTGAGATAAATGCATATCTGATTGCCTCCTTTGGAAAGGCTAATCAGAAACTCAAAAGAATGCAACAGTTTGCCTCTCACCTATCTGTGACCAGGAATCCCCCTCCCCACTTCCAGCTTCCAGTCTTCCTGCTTTTGCTTCGAGATGTCCCGCCTTTCCAGACTGAACCAATATACTTCTTACACATGTTGATTGATGTCTCATGTCTCTTTAAAATGTGTAAACGAAACTGTGCTCTGACCACCTTGGGCACTTATTGTCAGGACTTCCTGAGGCTGTATCATGAGCATGTATCCTCAACCTTGGCAAAATAAACTTTCTAAATTAACTGAGAAGTGTCTCAGATTTTCTGGGTCCACAATCAGCAATATGTTTTATCCCTTAATTGTGTTTCAATATGAAATCATAATGTTTGTTGTATAAGGTACAGGCATGTAAATATCCAGTTTATGGATAGACAAAGTAACCCAGGAACAACCATTCCAGCAGGCTAAGGGTTGTAGAGTTCTCGGAGTTCTTGATACAGCAGCAGAGAGCAAGGGCAAGTGAGACAAATTCTAAGACATGAATAAATATTCCTGGGCAATCTTAGAGACACAAGAAGGCTGATGGGAGGGAATTAGGTAAATAGGGACTTCCTGTTAACTTGGCAGCTATGGCTTCAGAGTTGTGATTACTTCCAGTTTAAATGGAGAAGAAACTCTGTTTATACTCAACTAAAAAAAATAGGTTATAGATGTTACAGATATACAGGTTTTGAGGCGGTAATCATTTATGCCGTTTCTAGTCATATTTGAAGAAGAGAGTTACTAGAGAAGTAACCTACCCTGCTTTTATTTTCTTATAAAATCATAGTATACCTGTTGTTTAAACCTGTAAAAGTTACTTAATCTTTCTATTCCTTAGCTTTCCTATCTGTTATGGAGATTACAGTTGCTAATGGTTGTATAGAGCATCAAGTGAGTTAGCCTATGATAGCACTTGGATTGTGTAATTAGAAAGCATTATCTTTGTGATCAATGTTTTCTGGTAGTTTTCAGAAAGACGCCTTGCATATATTAAAAGGACATTTGGAATTGCATTTATGTAACTAGTCTAAAATCATATCATGTAAATGCTTATTTCAGTATGTAGTACTCCTACTCTGCAAAAATTCTGTGGTTATTTTTGCTAACATTAGAGCCTTTAATGTTTCAAAAATTACATGAATAATCACAGATTTCGAAAGTGTCACTCACAAATAGCAATTTAATGACAACAGTGTACTGCTGCAATTCCTTAAATATTTATTAGAGAATGATTCATCTACATTTTGTGAAGGAAATCTGATTTTCCAAGAAGATACTGACCTTGTAAGAATCTATGAAATTTAGACCAACTCACAGTGTTTATAATTGATTCACCTACTTGTAAGGTCTATCGATTATAAAATGAATGATAATGTTTCATATCTGCTTTTATTTATGACTTAAACTAATCAGGAAACAAATATTAACACATGAAAACCATAACAGTAAACAAAGTTTGAATTACAAAAAATAAAGAAGGCAGCATGCATGGTCGACTTACCTGAAAGAAACAAGAAACATGTTCTATAAAAGCAGTCCCCAACGTTTTAGCACCAGGGACCTATTTTGCGGAAGACAATTTTTCCAGGGACAGTGATGGGAGTGGATGGGGTGGGAGATGGTTTTGGGATGAAACTGTTTCACCTCAGATCATCAGGCATTAGATTTTCATAAAGAGCCCACAATCTAGATCCCTCACTGTGCTGTTCACAACAGGGTTCTCGCTTCTATGAGAATGTAATGCCCAGCTGATCTGACAGGAGGCAGGGCACAGGCAGTAATGCTTGCTCATCTGCAGCTCACCTTCTGTGTGGCCTGGTTCCTAACAGTCTGGGGACTGATACAGTCCACAGCCCAGGGGTTGGGAACACCTGTAAAGTACAAGTAATCAGCCAGATCAATATTTATGAAATTTAATCACAAAACTCCTTTAGAACTTTCTTGAAAAATATTTGTATTTAATTCAAAATTAAGCTGACACATGACTGTATTACTTGCCAATTTATCAATTTCTGTATTGCCACTTTTAGTGAAAAAAGTTCTTACTCCTACTCAAACAATCTCACATTGGTTTTAAATTCTACAGTTGAAAGTTGTAAGTGGGTTGGGAGAATGACCTCTCTCTGCTGATGTGTAATGTTTGGACTTACTTAATTTTTCGTAATTTCTGAAAAAAATTTCAGTGATTTATTAAGTATTATGTTTCTAACAATTATTGACAATAATACCACATTGTCTTGATGATTGTTACTTTATAATAGAGTTTGAAATCAGGTAATATTCTTGCAACACTGTTCTTATTTTTACAGTTATATTAGCCATTGTTGGTCCTATGCATTTTCATACAAATTTTGAACTCATGTTTACAATTTCTTAATGAAAAACCTTCTGCAGTTTTGATTTGAAGGGCTTTGAAACTATAGATAAATTTGAAGTGAATTGACATCCTAGTGAGATTATTTTTTCATTCCATTTATTTAGATCTACTTTAAACTTCCCAGCAATCTCTTTTTAGTTTTTAATATACAGGACTTGCAATTCATTAGATTTATCCTGATTATTTTATATGTGATGCTGCTGTAAAGTTTAACTTCCAGTATTTTGTTAAATACAATTGATAAACCCTGCATCCATTAGCAGTCATCCTCCTTCCACACATTCCCTCAGCCTTGACAACCACTAATTTAATTTCTGTCTCTACGGGCCCAAGTCTGGAGATATGCAACATGTGATCTTTTGTGCCTCACTTATTTTACTTAGTATAATTTTCTTAGTTCCTTTGTGCTGTTACAAGAAAGTAATTGAGACTGAGTAATTTATAAACAATATGCATGTATTTCTTGCAGCTCTAGAAGCTAGGAATTCCAAGATGAAGGCTCTGCAGATTTGGTGGCAGGTGAAAGCCTAATCGTTACTTCCCAGTTGGTAACTTGCTGCATCCTCCAAAAGGGATGGATGCTATTTCCTCACATGGCAGAAGGAACAGAAAAACAAAAAGAGCCTCGTTAGTTTCCTGGACCAGCCCTTTAGAAGGCATTAATGTTAGCTACCAGGGTAGACTCCTTGTGGCCTAATCACTTCCTAACAGCTCCAACTCTTAATACTGTTGCTTGGGGATTACATTTACAAATGATTTTTGAACTTTGAGGTAGACAGACATTCAAACCATAAAAATAATGTTGTCAAGGTTTATCCATGTGGTAGCATATTTCAGTACTTCATTCCTTGCATGATTAAATAATATTCTATTGTTTGGATATTCTAAATTTTGCCTATTCATTTATCCATTGATGTGCATTTTGGTTGTTTCCACATTTTTGGCTATTGTTGAAAATGACGCTATGAAAATTCATCTACGTATGTTTGTGTGAAACTTTTTAATTCTGTAAGAGGAATTGCTGGGTCTTATAACTCAAAGTTTAACTTTTTTGAGGAAGTGCTGATGTATATTTAAAAGTGGTTTTATCATTTTACATTACAACCAGTAAAAAAAAAAAAATATATAT
>NW_016805361.1:330754-333512 GCF_001698545.2 Rhinopithecus bieti
ATTTCTAGATCCTTGAGGAATTGCCATACTGTTTTCCATAATGGTTGAACTAGTTTACAATCCCACCAACAGTGTAAAAGTGTTCCTATTTCTCCACATCCTCTCCAACACCTGTTGTTTCCTGACTTCTTAATGATTGCCATTCTAACTGGTGTGAGATGGTATCTCATTGTGGTTTTGATTTGCATTTCTCTGATGGCGAGTGATGATGAGCATTTTTTCATGTGTCTGTTGGCTGTATGAATATCTTCTTTTGAGAAATGTCTGTTCATATCCTTTCCCCACTTTTTGATGGGGTTGTTTGTTTTTTTCTCATATATTTGTTTGAGTTCTTTGTAGATTCTGGATATTAGCCCTTTGTCAGATGAGTAGGTTGCAAAAATTTTCTCCCATTCTGTAGGTTGTCTGTTCACTCTGATGGTAGTTTCTTTTGCTGTGCAAAAGCTCTTTAGTTTAATTAGATCCCATTTGTCATTAGGTTTAATGTGCATAAATCTTGTGTCCTACAACATTGCCAAACAGACTGGTTAGTTCTAGCAGCTTTAAAATTTTTTATCATATTTTCTATGGAGAAATTATGTCATCACTAGAAAGGGGGATTAATACTTCATCCTATTTAATCTAGAATCTTTTTATTTTCTTTACTTGCTGTATTAAATTAGCTAGTACCTCCATAACATGTTAAATAATTGTATTGTCAGTAAGCATACTTGTCCTATGCTTGCTTCTTGGGAGAAGGAGTTAATCTTTCAACACTAAGTAAAATGCTCTTTATTAAGTTGGATTATTTATTTTACTCATGGTTTGCATAGTTGCTTTACTAAAAACTAGAAATGCATGTTAGATCATGTCAAAAGCTATGTTCTATATCTATGGAAATAATTATATGACTTTTATATTTTAGTTTGTTAACATGATAAATTACATTGATTAATTTTCAATAGATGTTGTGGATGCAGTGAAAAGGGAACACTTTTATAGTCAGTGGGATTATAAACTAGTACAACCACTATGGAAAACATAGTGCACATTCCTTAAAGAACTAAAAGTCCATCTGTCATTTGATCTAGCAATCCCAGTACTAGGTATCTACCCATAGGAAAAGAAATCATTATACGAAAAAGATACTTGCATATTCATGTTTATAGAAGTACAGTTTGCAATTTCAAATACACAGAACCAGTCTAAATACCCATCCATCAATGAGTGGATAAAGAAAATGTGATATATACACACACACCATGGAATACCACTCGGCCATAAAAAAGGAATGAAATTATGGCATTCACAGCAACCTGGATAGAATTGGAGACTATTATTCTAAGTGAATTAACTTATTAATTATTATTTCTAAGTGAATTATAATTATATTATATAATAACATGATTATTATTCTAAGTGAATTAACTCAAGAATGGAAAACCAAACATTGTATGTTCTCATTCCTATGTGGGAGCTAAGCTATGAGGACACAAAGGCATAAAAAAAATGCAATAGACTTTGGGTACTCGAGGGAAAGGGTGGAAGGTGGCAAGGGATAAAAGACTACACATTGGGTACAGTGTACACTGCTCGGATGATGAGTGCACCCAAATCCCAGAAATCACCACTAAAAAACTTATTCATGTAACCAAACGCCACCTTTTGCTCAAAAATCTATTGAAATAAAAATAAATATATTTTTTTAAAAGAAGCACCAAATCAAAATCTGTGGAATTATGTACGTTTGCAATGTTTCAGGCCCCTGACTTTATTTATGCTCCAAAGTAGGTGAAAATCAGGTTTGATTATATTTAATATATTCTATTTGTAACACCTTCGTGACACTTCATTAGTGGGCTTTAAAACTATCACATATTTTCGAATTCCAGTGTTTTTATTTTCATAAATGTTAGTTTTGTTTCTACTGTATATATTTAAGGTATGCAGTATATTTTGTTTTCTTTATACACATATATGTAGTTATATAAATTCACCATTTTAAATGTCAAAAAAGTTTACATTCTTGAGATCAGCTCAGCTTAGTAATATTGTACTGCCATTTTTATATATTGATAAATTTGATTTGCTAAATCTTTTGAGAAATTTTGTATTTATACATACTTACAGTATTTTTTTAACTGTAATTTCTGGTTTTGGTATCAAGATGTTAACTCCATAGGATGAATATAGAAGTAGCCTTTCCTTCTCAATTTTCTGGAAGAGTTTATATTGGAAAAATTTGTATTATTTTTTCCTTAAATATTTGTCAGAATTTATTAGTGAAGCCATATGGTCCTGGAGATTTCTTTGTAGAAATACTATAAATTTAAATTTAAAAAATCAATATAGAACTACTAAGGTTACATTATTTTCCTGTAGTGAGTTTTAGTGCTTCTCTTTCAAGAAATTTGTCTGTTTAATGACTTGTTAAATATATTGACATCAAGTTGCCTTATTTTCATGATTATCCTTTTATCATTTTTAGAACCTGTATGGATGCCATACCTCTGATTCTTGAATATTACAATTTATGTCTTCTCTCTTTTTTCCTGTAGTATTACTATAGATTTGTTAATATTATTAATATTCTCAAAGAATGAGTTTTGGCTTTGTTGATTTCCTCTATTGTTTTTCTGTTAACTACATCACTGATTTACACTCTCATTTTGATCGGTTTTTCCTTTTGTATGCTTTGGATTCAGTTGGTTCTCCTTTTATAGTTTAATAAGATGGACATTGATATCATTGCTTTGAGACTCCTTTTCTTTTTTTTATT
>NW_016805361.1:335302-340183 GCF_001698545.2 Rhinopithecus bieti
GATTATATTATATTTAAAACATGAAATGAATGAAAATCTCCTATTTTGAGGAATGTTAAAATGTTATTTAGGTCAAGTTGGGTGGTAGCTGCTTTTTTAAGTCTTTAATATGCTAACTAATTTTTTGAATATTTGTTGTATCAGTTTTTGAGAGGGAATTGAAATTGTATATTATATTTGTGTATTTGCCTATTTTCCCTGACATTCTATCAATTTTGCCTCATGTATTTTGAAATTCTGTTATTAGATAAATGAATACATAATTGTATTTTCTTAAAAAACTGAACACTCGATAATTATGAAATGATCATCGTGAGCCATGGACATATTATTTACTCTGAAATCAACTTTGTCTTTTATTAATATAGACAATCTAGTTTTCAAATAATTAGTTTTATCACAGCTTATCTCTTCCATCCTTTGACTTATAACCTATTTTTGCCTTTATATTTAAAATAGGTTATTGCAGGCAACATATGTTGGATGTTACTTTTTAAAATACAATCTGATATTCTCTTTTTGTGAGACTATTGATATGGTTAGGGTTAAATGTACCAAGATGTTGTTTGTTTTCTGATTTTCTATTCGTGTATTATCTCCTTCTTTTCCTATGGTTTTGCATGCTTTTGTATTAACTGACTATATTTCAATCCAATTTATTTCCTATTAAATTTATACTGCTTTATTATGTGTTTTCCTTTAGAGTTTAAAATGTACATCATTGACTTACCATTGCCTACCTTCAGCAATATTACATCATTTTATATACACTACAAAGAGTTGACAGTAGTATACTTCCATTATTTCCCTCCTGAGCCTTATGTAATTCTCATTATACATATCACTACCTACTTCTGTGTTATGTGCCACATAAATCATTACTTTCGTTTAAAAAGTCTTTGGCGAATTAAGAAATTAAAATATATATTATATATTTATTTATGTAGTCTCCATTTCCAGTTTTTTTATTCCTCATGTACATCTATACTTCATGTGTTATCATATTTCTTTTGATTAAAGAACCTTTAAAATCATTTCTTACAGTGTAAATATGTTTATGATTAATTCTTTTGGAATTGTACACCTGAAAATTTTATTTTGCTTTTATTTTAAAAGATAGTTCGTTTATGTGTAGAATTCTTGGCTGATAGTATTTTTTCCAATACTTTAACGATATTGCTCCATTAGCTTCTTACCTACAGATTACTGAGAAATCTGTCATTTTTATTTTTGTTCCTGTGTACATAATGTTATTACTTTTATCACTTCTTTGAATATATTTTTAATCATTAGTTTTGAGCAGTCATATTGTGATGTAATGGTGTCCTTTTAAAATATTTCTTATACCTAGGGTTTGTTGAACTTCTGAGATCTGTAGGTTTATTGTATTCACCAAATTTGAAAACAAGTTACTCATATCTATTTTCCTTCCTCCGCCGCACCTCAGACTTGCAGATGAATTTTCCCACAAGTAACTGAAGCTGTGTTCTTTTTTTTTTTTTCTCTGTGTGCTTCATTTTAGTTCCTATTGCTCTATGTTCTAGTCCAATAACTTCTTATCCTGTCAGGTATAAAAGCCCTTTAATACCAGCCAATGTATTTTTATCTCAAATATTGTAATCTTTAGCTCTAGAGGTTTTATTTTTTTAATTAATAGACTTTATTTTCCAGAGAAACTTAAGGGTCACAGAAAAAAAAAAAAAAATGAGAGAAAAGTACAGAGCATTCCCAGATACCTTTCCTTTTCTACACAAAGATCTATCACCATCAGCACTCCGCAGTAGTGTGGTACAGTTTTCAGAACTGATGAGCCAATATTGACACATCATTATCCACCAAAGTCTAACATTTACATTAGAGTTTATTTATTGTGCTATGCATTCTATGAACAGATGTTTGCTGGCAAGTACTTACCACTACAGCATCATATAAAATAATTTATCTGCTCTAACACCCACTTGTGCTCCATTCATTCATCCTTCCTTCTCTCCCTCTGAACTTGTGGCAACCACTGATCCTTTTACTGTCTCCATAGTTTCTCCTTTCCCAGAATGTGTTGACATCAGATTGATATGGTATATAGCCCCTTCAGATTGACTTCTTTCACTTATTAATTTACATTTATGTTTCCGTGATATCTTTTCCCTGGCTAAATAGCTCATTTCTTTTTAGCATGTAAGAGTTTTCAATTTTATTGATGCAACAGTTTATTCTTTCACCTATTGAAGGACATCCTGGTTGTTTCCAACTTTTAGCCATTATAAATATAGCTGCTCTAAAAATATGTGCAAATTTTGTGTGGACATAAGTTTTCAACTCATTTGGGTAAATATCAACGGAAACAATTGGTAAATCACTTAGTAAAAGTATGATTAGTTTTGTAAAAACTGCTGAATTGTCTTGACAAGTGTCTGTACCATTGTCAATTCTCACTACGGATGAATGAGAGTTCCTGCTGCTCTACATCCTCCTAGTATTTGGTATTTTTAGTGTTTTGATTTTTTGCATTCTAACAGGAATGTGCTCATATCTTATTGTTTTAATTTTCAATTTCCTAGTGACATGTGATGTTGAAAATATTTTCATACGTTTATTTCTCATATTAATATCATTATTGGTAAGATATCTACCTGTTCTCGGGTCTTTTGCCCATGTTTTAATTGAGTTGTTTATTTTCTTATTGCTGAGCTTAGTTGTTCGATAATTGTTTAACTGTTGAGTTCGTTCTTCATATGCAGTCATGTACTACATAACAACTGTAAAATTATACGGTTAGTCTTTGATCCCCATAAAATGATAATATCATATTTTACTGTGCTTTGTCTATGTTTAGATATGTTAAGACACATAAATAATTACTGTTGTGTTAGAATTGCCTACTGTAGTTATTACAGTAACGTCGTGTGCAGATTTGTAGCTTAGGATCAATGAGCTATATCATACATCCAAGATGTGTAGTAGGCTATGTCATCTAGGTTTGTGTAACTGCACTCTATGATGTTCAATGATAAAATTGCCTACCAACACATTTCTAAGAATATGTCTCCATTATTAACTGACACATGACTGTATTTTGAATAACAGTTCTTTATCAGATATGTCTTTTGCAAATATTTTTCCAAGTCTGTGACTTATCTTCTCATTTCCATGACAATGTTCTTCACAGAGCCAAGTGTTTATTTTAGTGAAATCCAATTTACTAGTTTTTTTTTTTAATAGGTTGTATCTTCAGTGTTGTGTCTGAAATGTCACTATCAAACCCAAAGTCACCTAGAATTTTCCCTATGTTATCTTCTGCATATTACAGTTTTTGTATTTTAAACTTATGTTTAATAATTGATTCACTTTAATTTTGTGGATTATAAAGTCTATGTCTAGATTCATGCAGGCTTCTAAGTTCATTTGTTTGTGTGGTTAACATTTCCACTTTATATTTTCAATGTTTCTTCTAGCTTATTTAACTTATAAAAAGTTATAAAAAAACACATAAAAGTACTTGTCTGCTAATTCTAACATTTTTGTCAGTTCTACATCTGTTCTAATTGACTGATTTTCTTATTATTAAGGGATGATAATTTCCTGGCTGCTCTGCATATCTGGAAATTTTTACTGGGAGCTAGACATTTTGAATTTACTTTGTTGGTTGTTGAGTATTTTCATATTTCTATAAATATTATGCTTTGCTCTGGCATGGGATTACCTGCAAATTGTTTGAACATTTCAGGTCTTGGCTTTAAGTGGGATTTCCCAATTGAGACCAAAGTAGCCTTTAGTCCTTGACCTTTTTTTTTTTTTTTTTTTTCCAAATTATCAGGGCACATCTTTCTCTGTGCTCTATTCAATTCTCCATGAATTAAGAGTTTTCCAGTCTGTCTGGTAGGTTTGAATGACCCTATTTGAGCTTTGCACATTCTTTTGCCAACCATTTCATGTCATTCCTTTCCTTGATGTGTGTAGTTTCCTCACATACATAACCTGATCTGCACACTGCTAAAGATGTAATGCAGAGGGGGATCCTGTTTAAATCTCTGGAATTCTCGGTGCAGTTTAATTTCTTTTGAACTTCGCAGTAACAACTTAAGTTGCTTTGGACTTTGAAAACTTAAAGTCTTCAGACTTTGAGTTTGGTCTTCTTGACCTCAGGAGTTTGCCAGAATTCAACTAGATTCTTCCTCTCTACTTTGTGGCTTGGAAACTTATTCAAAAAATAAGCGGAGACAATCATAAGGCACAGCTTTTGGTTTCTTTTCTCCCATGGATCACTGTTTTTTGCTCCCTAACATACAAACCATTATCCCACATGACTTTTGTTTCTTCTTGTTATTTTAGGTAAGAAAGTAAATCCAGTTTCTGGTAATCCCCTTTGCCAGAAGTAGACATTGTACTTTTACTGCTTTTATGCTTTACATTAGAGTATATTGACTGTTAAATTATTATGTTTGGAGATACTGCTATCTCCTTAAATTTGCCACTTGAACCATTGAAAACTACTCTTAGAAAAAGCTGGAGAAATATATCTAGGTAAGTCACCTCATATGTAACTTTCTCACATTAGATATAGCACAATTTAAGGATTAATGAACTGAAAATGATTTTCAAAGAAGGCGTCTATATTTAAATAGAAAAGATGTTGAAAATACAAAAGATAAGCTTTTCTCTTTAAAAGAAGGATATTAAACAGTTTACTGCCACTTTTAGTAGTAAAAACAGACATCTAAATACTATTCTGTTTTTTGTGTTCAAAGTGCCTATTAAGAAAGCAATCCTTTGGAAAAGGGATAGCATCAAGCTGCCAGATATTTGTTCATGAAAAATACCCATAAAGACCAAACTATTTTTCGGACTCAAGAGAATGTTTGAATTCAGAATGATGAATAGGTT
>NW_016805361.1:340405-367887 GCF_001698545.2 Rhinopithecus bieti
GGAAGTTGAGAAGTCTAAGATTAGGTGCCAGCAGATATGGTATCTTGTGAGAGCCCACTTCCTAGTACATAAACATCTAACGTCTTGCTGTAATTTAACATGATGAAAGGGCTAAGGACATCCTTTGAGGTCTCTTTTATAAGGGCACTAAGCCCTATCACAAGATCTCCACCCTCATGATCTAATCACCTTTTAAAGGCCCTACCTCTTAATATCATAGCAGGCTGGAGTGCAGTGGTGCGATCTCTGCTCACTGCAAGCTCCGCCTCCCGGGTTCACGCCATTCTTCTGCCTCAGTCTCCCGAGCAGCTGGGACTGCAGGCGCCCATCACCATGCCCGGCTGATTTTTTTTTTATTTTTAGTAGAGACGGGTTTTTACCGTGTTAGCCAGGAGGGTCTCGATCTCCTGACCTCGTGATCCGCCCGCCTCTGCCTCCCAAAGTGCTGGGATTACAGGTGTGAGCCACCGTGCCTGGCCAGTATGCTTGACTGTTTATGCAGCTCAAATTTCAGAAAGTGCTTTCCCATGAGTCACATTTAAATTCTACAAGTTCTGGATGCTACTTTACATAGCATTCCTATATTAACTATATTTTACCTTTATGCAAATCATTAAATCTGTTATTCCCCTCAATCAACCAGTCTCTTTCACTCTTTATTTCACATCTTTTCAAAGAGTGCTAACTCTAACTAATATTTTTGTATTTTCCTTTTAGTCTGGAGAATTATTTGTCACTTCTTCAAGAGAATCTTGCCTGAACTGCTTTTAAATCCCACACTAATTTATCAAGGATTCCTCCTTCGTGTGCTTCCATATCCTCTTGGACATGCATTAGTCATAAAACTCAATGCATTATATTGTGGCCACTTGTTCATACATATGTCTCTCCTACTAGAGTACAGGCTACTTGAGAACAAGGACGGTTATGCCTATCTAATATATGCCTACTGAAGTATTCCCTCTTGTATGTATAGCTTGAAAATTTTCAGAGTATTGTTTTCAGTCAAGGTAGTCATTCCAGGAATATATATTTTGAAAATAATATGTACACTGGTTCTAAATAAATGTATGCGTGTACGTGTGTGCATACTGTGTGGGGGTGAGAGTATAATCATGAATCTCAAGAATGTGGCAAAAAGGTTCTCAGGGTAATTTCACCCGTGCCACGCAAAACCATAATTTAAGCTGTATAAAAAATACAAATATGTAGAAAAATCTCATAACATAGGAGAGAAGATAAACATGTGTTGATGATCACAGAAATGTAAGGAAGTTTTTCGCACTATGGTGCGAAATTGACCACATTAATAAAAATACTAAAGTCCAGATCAAAACTTTATAAATACATGCAGTTTTGAGAGGAATGTGTAGAAGTGAGTCAAGATGCAGTTAATAGCCTAATTCAGAGGGTTAGTTAAGGTGGGCACTAAATAAGGGGGATTCTGGATAGAAGAAACTGTGCTTAAATTTATTTTTATTGGGCCGGGAGCGGTGGCTCAAGCCTGTAATCCCAGCACTTTGGGAGGCCGAGGCGGGTGGATCACGAGGTCAGGAGATCAAGACCATCCTGGCTAACATGGTGAATCCCCGTCTCTACTAAAAATACAAAAAACTAGCCGGGCGAGGTGGTGGGCGCCTGTAGTCCCAGCTACTCGGAGGCTGAGGTGGGAGAATGGCGTGAACCCGGGAGGCGGAGCTTGCAGTGAGCCGAGATCGCATCACTGCACTCCAGCCTGGGCGACACAGCCAGACTCCGTTTAAAAAAAAAAAAAAAAAAAATTATTTTGCAGATAAACAAGTGAAATCTGCTATGTCTGCTGAAAAACAGTGCCAGTAAAAAAGCCATAAATAAAACCACAGTTCTGCCGATTATATAACATAGCTGGAGATGATGCTTCTTTGCTACATTCAGCTGCTGTGAAGGTAAGCAGAGAAGAAACCTGGGTATCAGAAACATAACTCAGGTATAGTGGGAAGAGTAAATACAGAAAGGAATCTTTAATGTCATGGTCCAGGCAACAAAATGAAATACTAATATTTTTAATGAAATACTGATACATCAAAACCATGGATGACTTTTTCAAAAGCATATGATAAACATAATAGGTATAAACAGAGGAATGAGTACTAAACGATTCCATATGTGAAGTTCTACATCAGATAAGACTAATCCATAATGATAGAAATGAGATTCAAATGACCCTGGGAGGAAGGTATGGGGATTGACTTTAAAAAGAGTTAAAGAGGTTTTAAGAAAACAAAATGAAAAGTTGTATATCTTAACTGAAGCATGGTTATATGGATATGCATATTTTTCTAAATGAATTGAACTATAAAGTTAAAATGTATGGATTTTGCTATATGTAAATTATGGCTTAATAAAGTTTATTTTAAAATACAATTTGCAATAACATCAAAAAATAAAATACTTAAGCACAAATTTGACAAAAGGGGTATGAGACGGTTATGATGAAAAATAAAAATCTTGCCAAGAGAAATAAAGGAAGACTTAATTAATGTATATCACATTTAAGGATTGACTTTTTGTATAAAACTTGACAGTCAATGCTTAACATTTTATGGAAATTTGAAGACAAACATTTTAAAATATAAAATAAAGTTGAAGAATTAACACTACTGATCTTAAAGCTTATTATAAGACTATCTTACTCAAGAGAATGTGGTATTTCTGAAAGAACAGAAAAATCAACTAGTGGAAGAAAACAAGAAATATAGAAAGTATACTGATTTTTGATGACGTTTCCAAGGCAATTCAATGGGGAAAAGAAAGTATTTTCAGCAAATGATGCTAACAACTGTGTTAATATTACAAAAAATAAATAAACTCAATTTTTAACTCTAGACATACACATCAGTTAATAAAGATGAATTATAGACCTGCATGTAAAAGTAAAATAATAATAAAAAAAAACACTAGAGGACATCGGAAAATATCCTCCTGTTTTGAAAATAGGCAAATTTTTTAGTATATATAGATTATATATGTAATTATAGCTATATAAGATAATATATATAGATTGTATATAGAGATTACAAATTATAAAAGAAAATTTATAATGACTTTATTAAAATTAAAAAAGCTGCTTTTCAACAAAAGACACAATTAACAAAATGCAATAGCAAGGAAAACAGAGAGAGAACAGCTTTGTAATACATATAACTTGCAAAAGACTGTATATAGATTTATTAAAAGCTCCTACAAATCAATAATGAAAACACAAATAATCGAGGAAGAATGGCTAAAGTACTGGAACCAACACTTCATTTATAATAATTACAAGCATATGAAAATATATTCCTTTATAATCAGGAGAGTGGAAATTAAAAATTCAGTGCAGTCAGGATGACTAAATCGAAATGGTCAACAATACCAAGCATTGACAAGGATATAGAGAAATTAACATACATTGCTGGTCAATGGTAAAATGGTATGGCAACTTTGGAAACGCTTTGGCAGTGTTTTAGGAAGAAAAAGCATAAAATTACCATATTACTAAACATTTCAATTCCTAGATATTTGTCCAAAAGAAATGTAAACTATTAAAAATAACTTGTACAATAATATTTACAACAATTTTGCTTATAATAGTCAAAACACTTGAAGTAACCTAAATATCTATCAACAGAACAATGAATTTTGAAAAACCCTGTTGTGCATTTATTATACTGATATAATGAAATGATACTCAGTAATTAAAATATACGTAAGTACCCAAATGTGTGTGTATGTGCGTGTGTATGTGTGTGTGTGTGTGTGTGTGTGTGTGTGTGTGTGTGTGTGTGTGTGTATATATTACGGATATATCTATATATGTACTATATTTATAGGCCGCTACACCGGCTATACTGGAAATCTTTTTTTTTTTTTTTTTTTTTTTGAGATGGAGTTTTGCTCTTGTTACCCAGGCTGGAGTGCAATGGCGTGATCTCAGCCTCTCACTGCAGTCTCTGTCTCCTAGGTTCAAGCAATTCTTCTGCCTCAGCCTTCCAAGTAGCTGGGATTACAGGCACCCACCACCACGCCCAGCTAAATTTTGGTATTTTTAGTAGAGATGGGGTTTCACCATGTTGGCCAGACTGGTTTCGAACTCCTGGCCTCAGGTGATCTACCCGCCTCAGCCTCCCAAAATGTTGGGATTACAGGCATGAGCCACTGCTCCCAGCCATATATATAAGTTTTAAATATGTTATGTTGGGATAACAGGCATGAGCCACTGTTCCTGGCCATATATATAAGTTTCAAATGTGGCACCCAAAATACCAATCATTTAAAGGAAGATTAATGGTCTGAATTTACCTCTTAACATAGCTACGTAATAAAATATATGAAGTACATATGATAGTTATCTTTTAAACTTTGATTTCTGAAAATAGAGCATGTATAATAAAACAATGCATACATAGCATTCATGGAAACTCATCAAATCTGAGGACACAAGATAAAGCTCAATAAATTAAAACAACATAATTAATCTGGCACCATGGCTGACCACAGTGCCATACCATTAGAAATTAATATCTTGTTTATAAGGATTCTCTGATCAGAAATTAGAAAAAACACCATTCAATATTACTTGGGTCAAAGGGGAAACACATATGTAAGCTGAAGAATTTTTGAAACAGATTGATGCTGAAAACATGACATCAGAATCTATAAATCCATGGAAAGAAAAGCCTATAGGATTACATGTTTATATCATTTAATTTTTTAAAATTGAAAGAACACATAAACCTAGGGAATAGTACAAGCACAAATGAAAGAATGAATAACGAACAAAATTTTAAAACATGAGTTATAAAACAGAAAAGATATAGAAAAGAAAGGAACCAGGAATAGGAATTAATGAAGATTAAAAGTAAAATAAAACTCTAAAGCACGATGTTTGAACAACTAAACAAAATAAACTTCTATGTAACATGCACACATACACACACAGACACATATATTGTGAGACAAAGGAGCAAACTTCTGCCTTTGGCCAGCCACGTAGTGAGAGTCCTTGCTATGAAGAATCCACTTTTGTTTATTTTGCTTCTTAGCATAACTTCACAAACGCCTGACTCAGTGACTGAATGCGACCCTTTGGAAAAATGCCTTGAGAATAATAAACAGGATATGGCACAGTTTTATATGCCTCTTGCCTGAATCACTGCACTTTTGGAAAAGATCAGTGCAATGAGCCTAGCCCGTGCCTTTTCCTGTGCATCACATAAGGTCTAAAAAGATGAATAATTATGCCTCTGTAATCTGAAACTGATGTATTAATACTTTCTCACTCAAACTTTGATAAGGACGTTTGATGTTAACTTCTAAGCACATGCAAAACCTCCATAATTTGTATATAAGCTGTGAGCTGAAACATTGCTTTGTCAGTCTGACAGAAATGCTCTGAAAAACTCCTCCCAGGTTACAATCCTCAAGAAGATTCTGCATAAAATGAATGTTGATGATTTAACCCAGGGGTTCCCCACCCCCAGTCGCACTGGTACCAGGAACCAGGCTGCACAGCAGGAAGTGAGCCCTGAGCAAGTGAGCATTACCACCTGAGCTCCACCTCCTGTCAGATCAGCAGAGGCATTAGATTTTCACAGGAGCACAAACCATATTGTGAAATGCACGTGAGAGAATCTAGGTGGTGCTCCTTATGAGTCTCTAATGCCTGATGATCTGAGGTAGAACAGTTTCATTCTGAAATCCTCCCTTGCCTTCTCCAGTTTAACTGCTTAATCTTTTAGTAGACAATACATTCTGGTTATAAAGGTACCTGCCCCTTTTCCAGTCCTAATTTGTGTATTTGAGACTTGTTTTTCCATTTTTGTTTAATGTACATATATGCGTGTGTATACATATACACACACCACACACACATATATATATATATACAAACATGTGTATATAAACATGTATACATACTACAAAATACAAATGTATATATGTGTCTGTATGTGTATCTATACATATTTTGTAGTATGTATGTGTATATATGATATGTATGTGTGTGTGTGTATACAGATGGTCTTTGACTTATAACGGTTCAACTTACAATTTTTTGACTTTATGATGATGCAAGGGGCCATCAGAACATTCCTTAACTTACAATGGCACTACATCATGATAAATCCACCATAAGTTGAAAATATAATTAAATTGAAAATGTATATTTTATGTATAATATTTTCAACTTACAATGGATTTACTGGAATGTAACCCCATAGTAAGTTGAGAAGGATCTGTATTTTAAACTACTTTCTATTGGTATATATTCAGAAGTGCAAAAATTCTTTGTGTACAACTTGATGACATGAACATATTTGACTATCACCTAGGTCAAAAAACAGTAATGGCACTTGTTCAACAGTCCTTTTTATGTGCCATTTGCAAACACCCCTCCCCTACCATAACTTTCTAAAGGTAAGTGCCATTCTAACTCTATAGATCAATTTGCCTAATTTTAAAGTGTTTATGTAAATAAAATTATTTATACACTTGCACATGTGATTTCTTTTACTCAAAATTTTAAAATGAAATGATTCACTCCATTACATGTAGTAGTAATTTAACTCATTTTATATTTAATACCACCATTTATCCATAATGCTACTGGTGGTAATATGGATTATTTATAATTTAAGGCTATTGTATATAATACAGCAATAAACATTCTTGTACTGGACACTGGACTCACAAGTTAGGTGCTTACTCAGATTTCCTCAGTTATGTGGACATATTCCTTTTGAAATGTATTATCATCTCTGGACCAAATGGTTATTGGGCTTGGGGTTTTTGGCTTCTCTAACTACTTTTTTTTTTTTTTTTTTTTTTTTGATGGAGTTTTGCTCTTGTTGCCCAGGCTGGAGTGCAATGGTGTGATCTAGGCTCACTGCAACCTCCACCTCCCAGGTTCAAGTGATTCTTCTGCCTCACCCTCTCAAGTAACTGGGATTACAGGCATGTAGCACCACATCCAGCTAGTTTTATATTTTTCGTAGAGTTGGGGTTTCACCATGTTGGCCAGGCTGGTTTTGAACTTTTGACCTCAGGTGATCCACCCACCTTGGCCTCCAAAGTTCTGGGATTACAGGTGTGAGCCACTATGCCCGGCCTCTAACTATTCTATTCTTAAATGAAACACCAAATCACAGAGTTTGGGATCTGGCATCCTGAATAGGCACCAAATAAAATCAGAAGACAAAACAGGAGAGCCAAGAATGAGTTACCTCTGGCCACAGGCCAGGAATTGGCTAATGGAAAAACAAGAGGTTGGAGAATTATTCTTGCTTCCTCAGCACCCTGGAATACCCTGAGACAAATTTTCTTTTTACATTTCCACTGCAATATTCCTATCTGCCAACTGGAAGCAGTTAACCATGAAATTCTTCACTAACCAGCATGAGAAGGTAACTTACGAGGTAAATCATCATCTTACAATGTTTTACATATCCTTGCATTATTTTTCTTTTTCTTCACCCTTGCTTTTTGGCATCTGCATCTCTCAAAGTAACACACTTTCATCATTGTTTCATGTTTCTATGGACCGCAAGATAAGTAATCAACATATTTTAGTGCATATGTGTAATGTATGCAGTTCTGTTAGATATATATCTAGGAGTGGAAGTGCTGGTTCACAGTACATATGCATGTTAAACTTTAGAAAAGAATG
Source organism: Rhinopithecus bieti (assembly GCF_001698545.2). Taxonomy (NCBI): domain Eukaryota; kingdom Metazoa; phylum Chordata; class Mammalia; order Primates; family Cercopithecidae; genus Rhinopithecus; species Rhinopithecus bieti. The sequence goes on from NW_016805361.1 coordinate 348,090, forward strand.
TCAAATCATATTCCAAAGCAGTGGTGCTATGTTGCAAAAGATACCCCCAGCAGTAGTCATTGGAGGTTATGCAAATATATTTGACCTATATTTAGAATACATGTTTTGTAGAAAATTATAGTTTATCAGAAATCATCTGATATGGATTGGCTGTGTCCTCACCCAAATATTTTCTTGAATTGTAGTTCCCATAATCTCCACCTGTCCTAGGAGGGATCTGGTGGGAGATAATGGAATCCTGGGAGTGGTTATCCACTGTTTGGACGAACGGAGGCAGGATGGCGCACTTCCGGGTTCTTCATCACCAACTTTTCCTGCGCGCGCGAAAATGCAGCCGGCGCCCAGGAAGGTGCAGACCAACCGGGAATGCGCCAGGTGACGTCAATCCGAAGAGACCAAGATTTACCTGGTCGCACCTGCGGAATGCCCCAAGACACGCCCGTGCCCTGCCTATTGCCCTCCCACTCCCAGAAAAGCCGCTCCCGGCCAGCACCCTGCGCGGACTTCCCAGTCCCCCACTCCTGTTGGGACTGCAGGAACTCCGTCCGAGAGCTCACCGGGGGACTCTCTTGGCCTCCCTTGCTGGAGGCCGACAGACCTCTCCCTACCCACCTTCTTCCCCTGAAGCTAGGTGACCAAAAATAAATTTGCAGTTTTGCTCCTACCCTTGCCTGCTTGCTGGTTCTTTTGTGCCCGCTTGTGCCTGCTCTGGTGGTCTTAGAAAAAAACAAATCAGTTGGTGCCGAAGACCCGGGAGGAGACCCCCTCCTCAGGCCTCTAAGGGTTGAGGAACCTCCTCCTGCTCCCACGCTGCAGACGGACCAGGACCTGAGACCCGCTTCCCTCACTCTCAAGGCCTCTCTGGGGTAAGTGCCCTTGTCTCCTCTTTACCTCCCTTGGCCAAAAATCCTGCGCAGGTCCAAGGCCCACTTTTGAGCCACCACGTGGCTCGGGAGACCCATTCAGGACGGAGACGTCCGCCTGAAGGTAATCTCCACCTTGGCTCCAAGAGCCTCCAGTCTGTCTGTGCTGGTTCCAAAGGATGCTTTGAAGCCAGGCAGAGATCCACTTCCATTTCCATTGTGTCCATTGTGTAAGTAAAGAGGAAACAAATGGGAAACCTCCAGTCCAAATTTCCAAAGAGCACCCACTTAGGGTGCCTCCTAGCCAATTTAAAAACCTTACAGCTTGAACAAGACCTTAGGAGGAAGCGGTTAATTTTCCTTTCCACTGTGGCGTGATCGACCTCAGCAATTTCTGCCAGCGGTTAGGCAAGTGGTCTGAAATTACGTACATACAAGGCTTTTGGGCCTTACGCTCTCGTCCCGACCTGTGTAGCCGATGCTCTTTGGCCCAAGTTATGCTAGCCAAGGACGCCGGCTCACAGGAACCCGAAAAAGAGGAGTCCTCATTCCTTTCTGTTCAGCCGGAGGATCTAGGGTTTCCCTCACTTCCGCCCTATACTTCTCCTCCCTCCGCTTGGACTCCTCCTTCCTTTTCCTTACCTACTAGTAATCCACTCAGTCCCGTGCTTCCTTCGGGGCCCCCAACTGGCTGTCTTGAGTCTCCTGTCTCTGCACACACCCGCTCTAAGTGCCCTGCTGATGCCTCCACTCCTGCCCCACACCCTCCTACAGTGTTAGCGCCTTTGCGAGAGGTGGCTGGGGCGGAGGGGGTAGTCAGAGTACATGTCCCTTTTTCATTGGCCGATCTTTCCAAAATTGAGAAGCGTTTAGGGGATTTCTCAGCTAATCCCACCGTCTACATAAAGGAATTTAGATACCTTTGTCAGGCCTATGACTTAACTTGGCATGACCTCCAGGTTATCCTAACCTCCACCCTAAACCCTGAGGAGCAAGAGCGCATCCTAGCGGCCGCCAGGCAGCACGCCAACCAACTACATTTAACTGACGCCACCATCCCACTAGGGGAGCAAGCAGTCCCCTCGGCAGACCCGGACTGGAACTATCAAGCAAACCAGCCTGGGCGCCGTAGGCGAGACATAATGGTTCAGTGTTTGTTGGCTGGTATGCAAACAGCCTCAAACAAAACTGTAAATTTTAACAAATTAAAAGAAATTATTCAAAATCCAGAAGAAAATCCAGCCGCATTCTTAAATAGGCTGACTGAGGTTCTAACCCAATATACCCGGTTAGATCCGGCCTCCCCCACAGGGGCCACCATTTTGGCGTCTTATTTCATTTCTCAATCAGCTCCTGACATTCGTAAAAAACTTCAAAAGGTAGAGGATGGTCCTCAGGCACCAATACAAGACCTGGTTAAATTAGCCTTTAAGGTCTATAACTCCAGAGAGGAGACGGCAGGCTCGCCTCAAACAGAAGTTACAGCTCCTAGCAGCGGCTTTACAGCCCAGTCGTAACCCCAGACCAGAGAGCACACACTCCGCAGACTCCAAGGCTACGAAAGGAGCCTGCTATAAGTGCGGCAAGGCAGGACACTATGCCAACAGGTGTCCGCAAGGTCCCCGAGCCCCAACGCAGCCTTGCTATAAGTGCAAGGCATCAGGACATTGGGCCAGTGAATGTCCTAACCCTCGTCCACCAGCAACCCCCTGCCCTGCTTGCCAGCAGGGAGGACACTGGAAGTCTGATTGCCCCACCCTGAGAACAGGTGCTGCGTCTCCACGTGACCCCCTTTCCCAGGATCCTGGGAGCTCCTTCCAGCTCCTACATCTGGATGATGACAACTGAAGGTGCCGAGACTCGGGGACCCCCATCACCCTCGCCGAGCTGCGGGTAACTCTCCTGGTAGCGGGTAAGACAATTAATTTTTTAATCAACAGCGAGGCTACCTATTCTGTTTTGCCGTCCTTCTCTGGACCTAGCCTTCCATCCAATATCTCTGTAGTAGGAGTAAGCAGAAAGCCATCCACTCCACGAAAAACTCCACTCCTTAATTGCTGCCTGGCCAACAACTACTTTGTGCACTCGTTCCTCATTCCCAACTAAAAAGGGCCCCTACCAAAAGCAATCAGTGGAAATCAGTTTGGCTTTCCCCCACTCGCCTCAAACTTACTAAATTTTCTTAACTATCTCATACTCCCCAACCTTGCCAGGACCATCTTTCTGGGTTTTGCCCATATTCCAACAAAGCTTCCATTCCTCATTCCTATACTAATACTGTGCCTTATTTTATTCTTCATCCATACGTCCAAATACCAACCATAGGCCCCGACCTTAATGATGCCCCTTAACAGCAGGAAGTAGCCAGACAGACCACAGCACCCCCTTATCACTATTATCAATAAAAGGTTGGACCGTTTGGATGAATGGAGGCAGGATGGCGAACTTCCGGGTTCTTCATCACCAACTTTTCCCGCGCGCGCGAAAATGCAGCCGGCGCCCGGGAAGGTGCAGACCAACCAGGCATGTGCCAGGTGACGTCAATCCGAAGAGACCAAGATTTACCTGGTCGCATCTGTGGAACGCCCCCTGACACGCCCCTTCCCCGCCTATTGCCCTCTCACTCCCAGAAGAGCTGCTCCTGGCCAGCGCCCCGTGCGGACTTCCCAGTTCCCCACTCCTGTCGGGACTGCAGGAACTCCATCCGAGAGCTCACCGGGGGACTCTCTTGGCCTCCCTTGCTGGAGGCCGACAGACCTCTCCCTACCCACCTTCTTCCCCTGAAGCTAGGTGACCAAAATAAATTTGCAGTTTTGCTCCTACCCTTGCCTGCTCACTGGTTCTTTTGTGCCCACTCTGGTGGTCTTAGAAAAAACAAATCAATCCGCCATGCTGCTGTTCTCCTGATAGTGAGTTCTCATGAGATCTGATAGCTTTATGAGGGGTTCTTCCCTCTGTCACTTGGCACTTCTCCTTGCTGTCCTCATGTGAAGAAGGATGTGTTTGTTTCTTCTTTTGCCATGATTGTAAGTATCCTGAGGCCTCCCCAGCCGTGCTGAACTGTGACTCAATTAAACATCTTTCCTTTATAAATTATCCAGTCTCAAGTATGTCTTTATTAGCAGCGTGAGTACTGACTAAAACATGATCTCAATTGAGACAGAAAGTTTAAATATACTAAATTATAAATAGAAATTTTTTAAAAATTGAATTTAGAAAAGGAAAAACATGAAAACAATATGGTTGCAGAGGGGATTTCTAAAAAACTGTCAAAGATCAGAAAATGTCAGTGCTAGCCAAGATATTGAAGATAATTGAAAAAAACTTTAAAGTTATTTTGTGATATTATTTCACAATTATAAAGACACACTCGCATCAGTGTCACTTATGAATGTTGATGTAAAAATCTCAGGTAAAATTTTGGTAAGAAGGATCCAACAGCATGAACAAGTGGAATTTACTCCAGAAATGCATCAATGTTAAAAAATTGATTAATAAAATTTATTATCATAGTTAGATATTTTCTAAAATACTGCTGTAATTCCCTTGTTGCTTCTTTTACTATATGTGAAGAGTAAAAAATATTAGTGGTTTCCTTTAGGATTACAATTAATATATTAATTTAAAATAATCTAGTTCAGATTAATACTAATTTAGATTTTATACAGAATTATTTCTGCATAAATGCTTTCCATCCCCCATCCTTAGTGCTATTATACAGTTTGCATTCTAATGCATTGTGTACCTATTCACACAGATTTATAACTATTGCTTTATGCAATTGTCTTTTAATTCGAATAGGACAAAAATAATTACAATTGAAAACATTTTATGTTATAATCTACATATATATATGTATATATTTAACATTTTAAGTTCAGGGATACATGTACAAAATGTGCAGGCATGCTACATAGGTAAGCATGTATCTTCAGGGTTTGTTGTACAGATTATTTGATCACCCAGGTATTAAGTCTAGAATCCATTAGTTTTTTTTTTTTTTTTTCCTGACCCTCTCCCTCCTCCCACTCTCTGACAGGCCCCAGTGTGTGTTGTTCCCCTCCATGTGTCCACGTGTTCTCCTCACATACATCATATAACTCTCACTTATAAGTGAGAACATGCAGAATTTGTTTTTCTGTTCTTGCATTAGCTTGATAATGGGCTCCATTGTTACTAATCCCCCATGTCCTTGTAAAAGATGTGATCTCATTCTTTTTTAGACCTGCATAGTATTCCACAAAATATGATTTTTTAAATTTAAAACTAATTAAAAACAAAAAATATATTTATTGACTTTTATATTTACTTAGTTACCTTCCTCAGCGCCCTTTATTTCTGCATTTAAATTCTAGTTACTTGCCAGCATCCTTTCATTTCAGTCGAAGAGCTTTCTTTAGTATTTCTCATATGACAAGTTTGGTAGCAATGAATTCTTTGTTTCCTCCTTCATTTTCAAAGGATAGTTTTGCTGGATTTAAAATTTTAATTAAAAGTCCTTTTAAAATTGCCTCTGTCTTCTATGCTTTCTGATGAGAAATCAGCTGTTAATATTATTGAGAATCCCTTGTTTGCAATAAGCCACTTCTATCTTGCTGCTTTCAAGATTATCTCTGTCTTTGGCTTTAGAGAGTTTTATTATAATGTACCTTGGCATAGATATCGATAAATTATAGTACTTGGGTTTACTGAGCCTCTGGAATGTATAGACTAGTGATTTTTGTTTTGTTTTATCAAAATTTTGAAGTTTTCAGCCACTATTTTTTCACATATTCTCTCTGCTTCTTTCTCCTCTGTCCTTCTGAACTACTAATACCCATATATTGGTATGCTTGATAATATCCCACAGGTTTCAGAGACTTCTTGATTTTCTTCATTCTTTCTTGATTTTTTTCTTGATTTCTTGATTTTCTTCTTTCTGTTTCTTAGGCTGGATAATCTCAATTCTTAGGCTGTACAATCTACAATCTCAATCTCAAAAAACATATAGTTAAGTTCTCCGGCTTTCTAAAATTTGCCATTGAAACCCTCTAATGAATTTTTCCATTTCATTATTGTAATTTTCAATGTCCAAATTTCTGTTTGCTCCTTTTAAGAAGTTCTACCTTTTTACTGACATTCTCTATTTGGTGAGATATAATTCTTATATTTTCCTTTAGTTTGTTATATATGAATTGCTTTCATTATATGGATATATTTAAAGTAGCAGATTGAAAACTTTCTCCTAGTAGTTCTAATGGCTGAGATTCTTTAGGTGCATGTTTTTTAGTTTTCCCTATGTAGGAAAGCACGGACTTATAGTTTTTTTTTTTTTTGTTTACATGTTTTATAGTTTTTGTTGAAAACCAGATATTTAAAAATTAGTTTTATATTTGAAATGTTGGAATACGGATTTCTCCTACGAGCCCCCTCAGGGCTTATTGTTCATGTTTTCTGATTGTTATTACACTTTTTACTTTATGACTTTGAATGTCTAACCTACAATCTATGAAGTCAGTGTTCATTTAAATCATGTGCCCACTGAAATCTCCTTCTTGGTTAGGGCTGTATCTACTCCTGAATAGAATTTATTTAAAAGCCTGTGTAAAAAAAAAAATAAAAAAATAGGTCTCCTAGTCTTTGTTGCAGAGCCCTGAGTGCATTCTGGAGTACATCTTTAACACTGAGTTGAGTTCCACAGTTGAAAACTTTTTAAGGCTTCACTTTCTGCATGAACAAAGCCTCAAGGCTGGCCAGAGGTACAGACTTAGGGTTTTCTCACAGTTTGCTGTGTCTGTCTAGATTCCCAGGAGTATGTCAACATTTTCAAAGCCTCCATAAAAATCTCATTCTTCAGTTTTCATTTTAAGCGCTCTGTTTTGCTTTTTGTTTGCCCCAACTCTTATCTCCCACTTCAGGCAGCCACAGAGTGAAAGAATTGGCTCCAGCTGTTTTTGACAAGAGCCCCAAGGGGAAAAGGGGCTTAAGACAGCTCTGCAAATGGAGTCTTTCAGGGAACTACCAGATAGGTCAAATAATTATATTTTGGGGGAATGAGACCTCGAAGGCACTCCAATTCCTTTCTGCTGCCTCCATTGGATACCAGGCTTCTAGTTTTCTCTATGATTGCAAGATGTTTATTTTCAAGGCTACTTAAGAGCTAACAGAGATAGTAATAGTTCAAGTTAAAAGCCACAAATTTCACTGTTTTTACGGAGATTCAGCCAATATTCTTGAATAGAGTGTTGTAATCCTCTAATTAATATCTGAAGATTTTAGAAAAGTTAACTTCGAAAATTTTTGTTAGTTTTCTCATTGCTTTTATGGTGAAGAGAATTGTTAGAGATCTTTACTCTTCCATTTTTGCCAATGTCCTTACCATCTATATTGGTTTGGCAAACTCCCACACAAAGTACTACTGAGTGGCTTAAACAATGGCATTCTACTGTTTCACAGGTCTGAAGTCTATGAGTTTAAAATCAAGATGTCAGTAGGATTGGTTCCTTCTGAGGGCTGTGAGGACAGAATCTGTTTCAGATCTTTCTCCTTGGCTTGTGGATGGATATCTTCATATTTTTGTGGCACTTTTCCTGAATGTGTGTCTGTTACCAAACATCCCCATTTTAGTCATATTAGTTTAGGGCCCACTCTAATGACTACCTCTGTAAAAGCCCTATCTCCAAATAATGTTATATTTTGAGTTAGAGATATTAGGGTTTAGAACTTCAATATATAAATTCAAGGGTAACACAATTCAATCTATAGCACCATCTTAATTCATCTTTGTAGAGAAGTCATGTCATTAACTTCATTGATGCAAAAGGATTGTTATAGGACTCAAAACACATTCATGTTAGAAGTAGTCAATAAATAAGAATTTGATCAGCATTTCCTCAACATGATATCCTCATGTACACATATGTGTATGTATATATTCCTCATACCCTATAAATTTGCACCTTACTTAATAGGGATACACTAGAGGCTTTCATGCTATTGTCAGAAAACAAAAAAAAAACAACAAGAATGATTATCATCACTATTGTTATTTTATATAAAGCTAAATGAAACTGGACAACAGAAAGGATTAGATGTATTATAGTTATTAAGAGAGAGATGTATGATTATGAGTTATTATTATATGTTTGGATAACTCCCAAGAATCAATGTAAAAAAAAATCTCTGTAAACAATATGAGAACACAGTAGATTTGTAACCAATATTAAAAAGTCTATGATCTCAAGGGTACCACTTTCAAGTATGACAGAGTAGTTTGCAAAAAATCAATGCTGTGCCAAAACAAGTTTTTAAAAAATCCAGATCAAAATAGAAGTAGACAATCCAGATAAAAAATGCATTTGTTTGAAGGCATTAGGGACCTGATGAGAAAATCAATAATGATGATTAATAATCCTTAAGAATTTAGCCAATGTTTTGGGAATAAAATTAACAGATTGATGTACTCGTTTCTTTGTTACAGTCTTCTCATCAGATTCCTAATCCCTAAAGTTTATCATTTTGGTCTCTCGAGCTCTATGGGACTGTCAAATGTCTGCTTCTTTCTCTGAATCTTTGTATTTGCCCTCTACAAGGCCATTAACTGATTGATCTGTGTCTTGCACCATTACCATAACTGCCAAATTCCCCCACAAAAAAAGTAGCTACATAATTTTGTTTTATTTCTCTGTTCCTTTCTTACTTTGAAATTTATAAGGAGCATAATTTAAATCTAACATTTCATATTCAGGCAAACTTTCCAACAAGCGTTAAGATAAAGATAATTTTCAGGCACACAAGTACTTGAAAGAGTACTTCCTATTTAACCTTTATTAATAATTTACGTGGGGAAACAACTGATTTAGATTTGTAATCAGCTAATTAATGGATTCAACCTAGGTGAATGTCAGAGGAAAGTCCCGGGACAGTAGCCATGCAAAAGAAACCAAAAATTACACTTATTCTACTTTGGAAAAGAAAGTAAGAAAATCCAAAAGGAAAGTTTTCTAGGAAATGAAGGTTTTTATGTGGAATGGCAAATACAAGGGAGAGACTGAGAAAACTTATAAATTTTATAAAGAAGGAAAATATTTTTAAAAAAAGAAAAAAAATAGAAGCCTCCAGAAGAAGCAAAAGGTTACAAAAGAGAGCACAGTACATACAAAACCAACTGTTCAAATTAAAATGAAAATCTGTATGTTCAATAAGACAACAAATTAGTTTCTAGTTATTGAAAAAAATGTTCAGAATATTGGGAAGTAGTCTTGCCTTTATTCTCCTAACAAGAAAAAAGAAAGGCAATCAGAAACTCCACAGTAAAACACTAATATCATCTCATATTGTTAGCATAAAGAGATAATAGAGAGAGTTTAGCTTTCTTTAACTCTCATTCCCTTCCTCACCTGACCTTCTGCCTTCTGCCACGGGATGATGCTGCAAAATGGCTCTCACCAGATGTTATCCCCTTGATATTGGACTCCAGAACTGTGTGAGTGATAAATTTATTTTCTTCATGTTACCCTGTATGTGGTATTTTCTTATAGCAACACAAAAGGAACTAAGATAAAGGCTAAAAATTTTCTAGGAAAATATTTTTAAAAATCACCCCAGAGACACTGGGAAAAAACCAGCAGTATTCTTCAAATTAGCAACAATGGACATTAGAAGACAATGGTCCACTATATTAAAGGGCTGAAGGAAAATGCTTTTAAACAGGGAATGCTATTCATGGACAGCAAATATTCGATTGGGGCAATATTAGAACGTGTACCAAATAAAGATCCTTCCCCAAATAATTTCTTATGAATATAACCAGACCATAGTTTAAACTTATCAATATGATTTTTTCCTAAGTCCAGTTAGTGTATCAAATGGGAATGGTACAGCACTATGTCAAAATGGCATGACAGCATGTCATTGCTGAGATTAAAGATAAATATCACAAGACTACCAGGAAGGAACCAAAGTCCCCCATCAGCCTTTTCTCAAAATAATGGCTACTGTGCAAGGTATATAAAATCTTCTTCAGTCTAAATTTTTATGTTCTTAACATGGAACTGTACTATATTTGAGATTGGGAGGTATTTTAGAATGTTAGAACTGGAAGGTATAACTATTTCCGATTTTCAGATGAAGCAATAAAAAACTGAAAATTGTACTTTTTACTAAATAGAGTTCATCACAGTTAGAAACCAACTTTAAGGATTTATCATTTTTTTTTCTTCTGGCTCTATTTGACTTAGCGTGAATACTTCCAATGACAGTTTGTTAAAGAGTTCCAGTGTTTAAAATTTATTAGTTTATATTAAATGAAAACACGCATTCTCATCTCTTCTACCTAGTTCTCCTGATTCGGCCTTCTAGAGTACTATTTGGCATTTTAAAGCGTTTAAAGAAAACCCCCCTCACCACCTTTGAATATACAAATTTGTCTGTGAAGGATAACTACTTAAGATTAGATTTATGAAAGGCACTTTTTAAAATTTCGTTGGGTTCCTTTGAAACTGTAATGAAAGATATTTCTTTGGAATTATGATTTCCATGGTAACGTGTTTTAAAACTAAAACACAAATGTTTGGCAATTAACTCAATACATTTTTTCCATATATAGACTCCTCTAGATCCATGTCACTATTCCTATAAATAAAATCATAAAACATTTTATATTACCATAAAGCAAGCTTATATTTTATTGCTTAAACGTGTTAGGAATTTATCTATAACTTCATTTTATAGTTACCGGGGATATAAGGTACACATAACATCCAAATATAAGCAGTTTAGTATAAATATTTTGTCATATTTTATAGATTTCAGTAACAGAATATGATAAATAATTGCTCTTTATGTCTGAGATATAGAAAATTATTATCTATATATTTCCCTGTTTGAAAATATACAAAATATGACAGTAAGTAGTCTCACTGTCCTTGCTTCAATAATAATGTTTCCATAACTAAGTCTTTGAAAAGCTTAAAAATAGGCACATTTTATAATAGCAATATTTTATGAAAAAATAATACTTATTATCACATATACTTTTTGTTCACAAAAGTCTTGCCTTGCTTGGTGATTCTGCTATAGCTACTCATGTAGGATGTTTCCTGAGTGCTTTGATAGGTTTTCTTATATCATAAAAATGACAATAAAAATACATGTTGCCATAACAGTGTTATGGCAAGACATTTTTGCTGAGCTGTATGAACAATTTCTAAATGCCATTATGTGATTAAGCAGTAACGCAAAACAGGTTATATTACATTGTGAAGTTCTATAATAGGTGCTAAAATTGCCTCACAACATCACACCCGGGAGTATCTCTTTGAAATTTTTACATGATCATTTCACAGGTTTATAAAAAACAAATAAATAAAGTCATTACAAAACATTTTCTTAGGTAAATCTGAATGCTTTCTATCACACAGTGTGCAGTTGTTAAAGCCTAATGCATTTTCCTGGGAAAATATTTCACGAGATTTTTAAGCTTTTTTTTTACTGATAACTCAAAATTTGTTAAATTTGACTTATTTAAATTTGGTTTCTATCTTGGAAAATAATGGAGACAATTACCTTCTACTCAATTTCTAAGATGACAGTTTATCAGTCATACTAACAAGTACTTGTTTCTTCATATCATCATATTTGATTCAGTGACTTTTCTATACTTCCTCAACCCTCAGATTGCCTTCAGTACTTTTTTGTGGAATTTTCTTTTCTGCCTCAGATGAGAGTGGCAATGACCTTACTACTGATTGTGAAAGTTAACCAAACAGAAGAGCAATTCAAAGATATATAAATGGCAGATAGCAACATACTCCCCTAAATTATATATAAGAACACCAGAATCAAATATTTTAACTTACACTTTGGTTATATAAAGTGAATGACAGGATTATTGTGCTTATCTATGAAATAGTAGAGAAGCTATGTTCACCTATTTGAAGTATTTTTATTTTTTTCTAAATCACCCAAAAGTAAGAGTAACAAACGCTTTTGATCTTTTAACCAAATTTCAAATGCTCTCTCATAGTATTTGTTTCTACAGAAGCTGACCCTGGGAAATGTGTATTCAAGACAAATAGATTATTAGGGGCACTGTCAGGGAAGAGATCTGTGGTTCCAGAAACAAAGCAGATGCTGGCAGTTGTAAGTTGTGTTAAACACAAGGCAAACTATATTATTTTCTATTACGTACAATGTGGTAGTCATATTTTCTACAGTTTCAACTAAGATACTGACAAATATTTGTGAGTGGAGATTATAAAATGGAGTTTAGGTTTCCATGTAGTATGAATAGATATACTCATTAATCTTGTTTACTCTTGAATATCACCTATGCATTGTTCAATTGATAGTTGAATGAACTCATGCAAACTATGGGTCATCTTCCACTCTATATGGTGAAGGTCCCTAAGTTCAGCCATATCTAGATGTCTCTCCTGAGTTTCAATAATTTGTCTTCTTTTGTAGATCTTATTCTAAGTAATAATATTTTAAGAAAACGGCAGCTAACATTAAATGCATACTTTGTGCTAAACACTACCTTATGCAATAAGCTTTGATATGTAATATGGCTCGGCTCTGTGTCTTCACCCAAATCTCACCTTGAATTGTCATCGCCATAATCCCCACGTGTCAAGGGTGGGACGAGGTAGAGGCAATTGCATCATGGGTGTGGTTCCCCCATGCTGTTCTCATGATAGTTATTGAGTCTTACGAGATATGATGGTTTTTTAAATGTCTGACATTTCCCCTGCTTGCACTCACTCCTTCTCCATCCTGCTGCCTTATAAAGAAGGTGCCTGCTTCTCCTTTGCCTTCCATCATGATTGTGAGTTTCCTGAGGCCTTTCCAGCAATGTGGAACCATGAGTCAGTTAAAACACTTTTCTTTGTAAATGACCCATTCTCAGGCAGTTTTTTATAGCAGCCTGAGAAGGGACTAATACAATATGGATTATCTCAATTAATCCTCACAACAACCCAAGAAACAGATACTGTTACTGTTACTGTTAATATTTAACAAATGAGGAACCGAGGCTTGAGAGTTTAATTAATTTCTTTGAAATTAGCTGATGTGTGGTGAAGTGTGAATATGAATCAGGGATTTTGATTCTAAAGTCCCGGTAACAGTCAAAGTTCATCCAAGGATATATAAGAGATTACCAGGAATTGGCTTATGCAGTTGTGGGGCTTATTTGGCAAGTATGAAATCTGCAGGGCAGGCTCTCAGGAAGGACAGGCTGTAACTCTTGGGCATAAGTTGACTCGGATGTCCATAGCTGTACTTCATTTTCAGAAAAGCTTTATAAAGCTTTACTCCTAAGGCATTTCAACTGATTCAATCACGTCCACCTAGCTTCTGTTAGACAATCTGGACTTTAATCACCTCAACCAAATACCTTTCCAGCAACACCTAGATTAGTGTTGGATCAAATAATTGGATAATGCAGCCTAACAAATAGACATATAAAACTAAACAATGTCTAATCATGAGAATAGATGCTTTTACTTAAATGATCAACAATACTTCAAACTCAGTAAGATCAAAACATTTCCTTAAAATGATGTTATTTTCTCCCATCTCCATCTCTACTTAAAAAAAAAAAAAAAAAAATACAGAAATCAGCCAGACGTGGTGGGCGGACACCTGTAGTCCCAGCACTCAGGAGAGCTGAGGAGCAGGAGAATGGCCTGAAACCCAGGAGTCGGAGCTTGCAGAATGAGCTGAGGATCCGGCCAACTGCACCCCTTCCAGCCTGTTGTGACAGAGCGAGACTCTGAATCTCAAAAAAAAAAAAAAAAAAAAAAAAAAAAAAAAAAAAAAAAAAAAAAAAAAAAAAGATGTTATTTTCTGTATTTCTCATCCTCGCCCACCTCCCATGAAAATAAATCTAAACATGTTGATTCCTTCTGCAAAACTCCACATCATTTTTTAAAATCATTTTGATATTTAGTACATAGCTAATAGCATAATACATGTGAAATATTCAACAAATGTCTGTTTGTGTGAATGTATCAATTTACCTTTACCCCACATTATTTTTTTCTTAAAAAACTAAGATGTGTTAATTAATATATTTTGCAATCCATATGTAAACAAATAGATGATGTATTATTTTTTCATTCATCATTACAAAGGCTGTATAAAAATAAAATAAAGTTAGTTTTCCTAATTTCAATTTATGGGTATTTTAAATAATAAAATGTGAAACAAATGAACATAGTGGCATTATTAATATTGAGCACTTTTTAATATGCTTGTTGGCCATTTACATCTACATACTGTAAGTTCTTTCCAAATAGCCATTAAGTTAAGTCTGTATTCAGCCCGTACTATTATTTAGTAATAAGGGCATACTAACAAGTATTTAAAGCTTTAATACTTTAAATAAATACATGCTAATAAAATTAATTCAATAATCTAAGGCCTTCTGTTGAAACATTTATTCATTTATCCATTCATTCATTAAAAACTCTTTAATAGTGTATTGTTATTCAGGCACAAGAAGTATAAAATTATGTGATAAAAAATTTGCCATGAAAAGGTCAAATCTGTTTTATACTATCTTACAAAGAAATCTAGTACTATGATTTCATGGTATTTCTTAAGTTCACATATTTATAGAAAAATATATGGCAAATTAAAAAATAATTTTGTATTGTAGTTTACATAGAAGGATGATTTTGGTCAAATTAAACAGACATGGGATAAACATTCATATTTTATGAAAATAACTAAAAGTTGAAAGTGTACATGTTATATGACACCATTATAATTTCACACATACACCTACACTTTCCCAATACACACAATTCAAGAACATTTGAAACTACAAAGCAGTTTTTCAGTTTATATTTAAAGCAAAAATTCTACAAAATAATGCTGAGGATAGTGAAAGTATTCCTTTATGGATAATGAATCGTCTGGAGAATATTGATTAAGAAATTCAAAGCAATCAAATTGTTAATGTCTGTAAATTGTGTATTTTCAGAATAATTTATCTTACTTTGTTGGGTAAAACTATAAATCAAAGACTAGATTGATAGTGTGACAGGATGAATAAAGAGCTGGTTCTGTGCAGTACTTGTTTCCAGTCTGACATGTTAAATGAAGAACAACTAAAATCTCAAAAAGAAAGAGGCAAAACAGCGTGATACTGGTATAAAAATAGATGCATAGATCAATGGAATAGAATAGGAAACCCAGAAATAAAGCCACATACCTGCAGCCAACTCATCTTTGACAAACTCAAACAAAACCTACACTGGGGAAAAGACACCTTATTCAATAAATGGTACTGGGAAAATTAGATTGCCACATGCAGAATAATTATAATGGACCTTTATCTGTCACCATTTAAAAAAAACTACCTCAAGATGGATTAAATACCTAAACATAAGTCCTGAAGCTATAAAAATACTAGAGAATAAAACCTAAGAAAAACTTTTCTGGACACTGGCCTAGGCAAAGAGATCACGACTAAGACCTCAAAAGCAAATGTAACTAAAACAAAAATACACAAACAGGGCTTGATTCAACTAAAAAGCTTCTGCACAGCAAAAGAAATGACAGAGTGAACAAACAACCTGCAGAATGGGAAAAAATATGTGCAAACTATGCATCTGACAAGGGACTAATATCCGGGATCTATAAAGAAGTCAAACAACTCAACAAGAACAAAAAGAACAACAAAAAACTCCACTAAAAGTAGTCAAAGGACATGAACAAATATTTTTCAAAATAAGACACAAAATGGCCAACAAGCATATTAAAAAGTGCTCAATATTAATAATGCCAGAGAAATGCAAATTAAAACCATAACAAGATACCATCTCACACCAGTTAGAATGGCTATTTTTAAAAAGCTAAAAAACAACAGATGTTGTCAAGAATGTACAGAAAAGGGAACATTTGTCCACTTGGTAGGAACATAAATTAGTACAGCCTCTACAGAAAACAGTACAGAGATTTCTCAAAGAACAAAATAGAACTACAGATCAATCCAGCAATCCCCCTACTGGGTATCTACCTAAAGGAAAGTAAATCATTGTGTATCAAAGATCCCTGCACTTGTAGGTTTATCACAGTACTAATCATAATAGCAAAGATATGGGCTCAGCCTATGTGTCCATCAGTGGAGGACTGGATAAAGAAAATGTGATATATATACATATACACACACACACACACATATATAAATATGTGTAACATTTTTAAATCCAGGTATACACACACATATATGTGAGATATATATATACTCAAACATATATATGTGATATATATGGGATATCAATATCCGTGTGTACACATTATTTAATGGCCCACGTGTGACAGCACACAGTATCTGACTTTCTGTTTCAGACTTATTTCACTTGAGATATTGGCCTCCAGTTTCGTCTACATTGCTGCGAAAGACATGACTGCTTTTATGGCTCAGTATGTATGAGTGGTATGCACACACATACATACACACACACACATATATCACATATGTCTAAATCTGTACAATATTTTTTAAAGGAAGAGTAGAGATTGAATGGTGCTCAACATTATACTTACTGTATTGTTATTTAGAATTAATGAAGAAAGAGACAGTAGTTGAAATTGTTTTTTTTTTTTTTACTCAGAGGAAAGTGCGATTCTCCCATATTTCATTTCCAGAACGGGAAGAAAATCTGTAAAATTAGTAATCAGGTCGGGCACGGTGGCTCACGCCTGTAATCCCAGCACTTTGGGGGCCCGGGCAGGCAGATCACGAGGTCAGGATATCCAGACTATCCTGGCTAACACGGTGAAACCCCGTCTCTACTAAAAATACAAAAACAAAATTAGCTGGGCGTGGTGGCGGGCACCTGTAGTCCCAGCAACTTGGGAGGCTGAGGCGGGAGAATGGTGTGAACCCGGGAGGCGGAGCTTGCAGTGAGCAGAGATCGAGACACTGCACTCCAGCCCCTGGGTGACAGAGTGAGACTCCGTCTAAAAAAAAAAAAAAAAAAAAAAAAATAAAAAAAAAAGGGGGGGTACTTTAAAAAAAGTTTCCTATCAAAAAATTTTAAAATCCAGTGTATGTTTTCTTTCAGATATTTTAATAGCATTAAAACAAAACATAGATGTGCACCCCAAATCAATTTTATTTATTCAATTAAAAAATGTTATGTATTATAAGGACGCAATAAGTGACATTTTTCTTTTATGTGGATCTTTGATTTACCTCCCCATCTTTTTAATCTTGGTTAGGAAGGAGTATCAAGTTCAATTTCTATACCATGCCACAGTCCCAGGGCATAGCCTCCCAATAACAATGGCACCATTGACTTTGCCCAAAGTATACCACCATCCACCATTTTCTTACTGCTCACTGCTTACAGCTCTTGAGTTCCAGTTTTAGATACATTGTGGGGAAAAGGAGGCTGAAGTAGTCTTTTATTTTCTGAAAGTTTAGGAATAAAATAAAAATATGTATTTTTCCTAAGATCTAGCCATTTTCTAGTGAGAAGACCATTTAGAAAATAAAGCTGCCATACAGTGGGTGTGAAACCTACATTCAGATATTGAACTCTGTAAATGTATTACCTATATAAAAAGTAAATTAATTAGAAATTATTAGAATGACATGACAGATAAAACATGAATATTCAGTATGACTGATGTGAAAAATAAGTAACTACAAGACCAGTTGCTTGGAAGACTGAACATATTTCTTTGGCACTAAAATTAGAGGAGGGACCTGGCGCAGTGGCTCATGCCTGTAATCCCAGCACTTTGGGAAGCCAAGGAGGGTGGATCACCTGAGATCAGGAGTTCAAGACCAGCCTGACCAACAAGTTGAAACACCATCTCTACTAAAAATACAAAAAGTAGCCTGGAGTGGTGATGGGTGCCTGTAGTCCCAGCTACTCAGGAGGCTGAGAGAGGAGAATTACTTGAACCCAGGAGGCAGAGGTTGCAGTGATCCGAGATTGTGCCACTGCACTCTAGCCTGAGCAATGGAGTAAGACTCCATCTCAAAAAAAAAAAAAAAAAAAAAAAAATACAGAAGGCGACTAGTATATAAAAATTAATACTTTTAACACCATGGCCACAGAATCAGAAGTATAGTAGAAATAAGGAAATGACCTTTGGTTGATGATTGACTTTGTAATATATAAAACTTAAAGAGTTTTCTGATTTTAAAATTTACAATATGCTTCACCTTGTTCTGAATGATATTATCTTCAACAATCTAAAAATTACTTTCACTGTCTTAGTTATTTTTTAATATAAAGTAGGCTTTTCATTTTATGTATTATATTTTAGTTATTTTGCTTCCACTTGTCAAAATTCTTCAATTTGAAACTATCAAATTCATATTTGAATTTAATTTTTTAAAGTAAAACAAACCATTGTGGACCAAATAAAATATTCAGAAGGGCCTGCCATTCCGTCTGTGGTTATTTAAAGGACTATCTGAAAAATTCTACTCTCATGCAATTAATTACCAACAAAATAAATGCTTTTGTATTTTGTCTCCTTAGAATATAAACAATTTGTACTGTTTCTATAATTATTATGAAGTTTAAGATCTATGATAGCGATCGAAGTCTTGGCATATGTGTGGAGCATAGCACATTTTTGTCATAGACAGATATTCTTTTTTGGACCCACACTGAAGTTTAGAACTAGAATGTTGAAGCTAAGAAAATTAGTCACTTGGATTGGTTATATCCAAAGCTCAACTCATCATCTTTCTATTCAGACATGTTCTTTTTGTGTCCATCTCAGGTGATGTCACTATAATTCTCTTCGTTGTTTAAACCAGCTAAGTGTGAACATTCACAGAAAAAATAAGTTTTCTGACTCATGGCTTACAATAATCTTCTATTTCTCTTTCACCTCATGCTTAATTAATTACCAACTTCTACTCAAAAATTTTTAGGTAACTCAACTCATCCTATCAAATCTGTTTTCCCATATCCTCACAGCCACAGTTCACTTCTTAACAATCCCTCCCTTTGATTGCTGTAAACTTTTCTTTTTGGTTGTTGTTTCTACCCATTCCCTTCCATTCTAAACTTGAGCTGCTGAGCAGATGTTTCTAAATGATGCAAAGAAGATTTTGAGTACCTAGAATCCTTCATTGCCTTTCCACTGCTAAATAATTTTATTTTCCATTGTTACATTATCTGACCCAAAGTATGACACCTAAGACTTTTCATAGTCTGGTTTCTGACAGTCTCTTCAGCTTCCTTTCTCACTAATCTCTGCCTTAACCTCTGTCAAGTTAACCCTTACAGAACTGTTCTAAGTCTAACAAATGTTCTGTGATACATACATTTTTTGACTTGCAAATGATACTATCTTTGCCTGAAACCCAGTGAAGACATACAGAGAATGGCAACAACAAAAACTGAGAGAGGAAAACAAAGTTAAAAAGAGAAATAAAAGATGCACCTAATCTCCTGGGAAACTAAACTAGGAAAATAATACAATTGATAATTTGGGAAAATTATCAATCCCAAAGATCAGAGAATAGGAGGAAGATGGCACCAAGCAAAAGATGAACTCAATAATTCTGTGATGGAACAGAAATATAGAAACTATATTTTAGAAAACATAAGAGTGCAGATGCTGTTCTTCCTTTAAAAATGAAAAATGGGGGGGGAGGGCGGAGCAAGATGGCCAAATAGAAACAGCTCCAGTCTCCAACTCCCAGCGCGAGCGACACAGAAGACCGCTGATTTCTGCATTTTCTTTTTTTTGTTTGTTTGTTTGTTTTTTGTTTGTTTGTTTGTTTGTTTTGAAATGGAGTCTTGCTCTGTCGCCCAGGCTGGAGTGCAGTGGCGCGATCTCGGCTCACTGCAAGCTCCGCCTCCCGGGTTCACGCCATTCTCCTGCCTCAGCCTCCCGAGTAGCTGGGACTACAGGTGCCGCCACCTCGCCAGGCTAGTTTTTTGTATTTTTAGAAGAGACGGAGTTTC
>NW_016805361.1:371617-381309 GCF_001698545.2 Rhinopithecus bieti
AAAGACACATGCACATGTAGGTTTATTCAAGCACTATTCACAATAGCAAAGACTAGAAATCAACCCAAACGTCTATCTGTGACAGACTGGATTAAGAAAATGTGGCACATATACACCATGGAATACTATGCAGCCATAAAATGGATGAGTTTGCGTCCTTTGTAGGGACATGGATGCAGCTGGAAACCATCATTCTTAGCAAACTATCACAAGAACAGAAAACCAAACACCGCATGTTCTCACTCATAGGTGGGAACTGAACAATGAGATCACTAGGACTCGGGAAGGGGAACATCACACACTGGGGCCTATCATGAGAAGGGGGGAGGGGGGAGGGATTGCATCGGGGAGTTATACATGATATAAATGATGAAGTGATGGGTGCTGACGAGTTGATGGGTACAGCACACCAACATGGCACAAGTATACATATGTAACAAACCTGCACGTTATGCACATGTACCCTAGAACTTAAAGTATAATTTAAAAAAAATGAAAAATGAAGTTTAAAACATTAAGGGGCTTACCAAAAATATCTTAATTATTTAAAGACATATATCTCTGGGAGTAGAATTGAGAACTGGAAAGAATATAGGCATATGACTGCTGGGATTTTATTTGTTGTTGTTTTTTGTTACACGTTTTCTAGTACCATTTAAATTGTTATACATCACATGTATTTAAGCTAAAAATAAAGAGAGGATAAGAGACTTCTATTCCTGATATGTTTTAAGGTTAAAGTACCAACAAGCATCTGTATATTATTGCTAATGGAAACAAATGAAGGTTCTGGGATATTCAACAGTATAAAACACCAAAAAATAATGACATATGGAGTTTATACAGGAAAAAAATAGCTAAAGTTAAAATCTATGACAGCAATAACATAGAAGTTGGCAAGTGGTGAAGGGAGATAAAGTGTTCTAAAGTACACTGTAATCACTAAGAAATTCAAGAAGAATATATGCATTTCAAAGTAACAGAACAAATTTCAAAAACAAAAAGACAATATACACGTGGAATCCATAAGTAATCAATAAATTAGGAAAAAAGAAACATCAATCAAGACAAATAGTAATGAAAATAATGATATAACAATAAAAACAATAGTATATTATATATAAAATTATATATAGTATTCTATTATATATAAAATTAATCTGTCAGACTGAACTTTTAACAAAATGACAACAATGTGTAAAACTTACCTGTAAAACCATATACGAAGAAAATTGAACATATTTGTACAGATTTCATACCTAGAAAACTAAGTCTAACTCTGTAAACACCAAATCAAACAGACATTGTTAAAAAAAAATGGAGTTTAAAAGGGTTACTTTGTAACTATAAAAGTTCAGTTATCTAGGAATTTACTATAATTCAAGTTACTACATACATAATAATGTAGAGTATATCTGAAAGTGGTATACAAACATATATATATAGGTGTAATAATAGTGTATCATGATGGAAGAGTGTATTATTGGATGAGACTGATACATACCACTTTAAGTTAAAAAAAATTTTTATTGAAATACAGGGTTTTAGTATCATAATTACCAAACAACTATTGAACATATAAAAAAATACAACTGCAGAATTCAAGTATTATAAGCAAATTCAAATTATTACATGAAATAAATAAATTAAATACCATGGAGGAAATTTCTAGGAACTATGAAAATTTAAATCTTGTAATGCTATTTCATCATAATGTAATAATTTTATAAACAAAATAAATTTAAATAATATCTGCTTTGGAAATTAAGAAATTCATTTTAATATTTATACCCATTTTTAGAAAACATAATGGAAATTTGGAAATATTGAAAACTGGAAATAATAAAATGCTATATGTGGTTTCGAGATGAAGTTATATGAGGCTTCCAGTGTAGATTTAATAATTATATTAGATAAGAAAACCATTAGAAATTGATGGACTCATTAACCATCTGAAGAAATTTAAAAAAATAATAAATCTAAAGGAATATCAAAGGATAGAAAAAGAAATATAAGACCATAAATGAATGAAATGAAAGATAATATAATAGGAAATACAATACAGAGGATCAACAACCTCAAAATTGTGACTCAAATAGTAGTCTGGAACGACTTAATCTGAAACCCTTCAATTTTTTTTGATTAGGAATTATGGAGATAGAGAATAATGAAAATAAGGTATTAAGGCTTTATACCCTGAAAAATAAAACAGCCTTTATTAGCAACTGACATGATAGTTTAATTATGTAGAAAGTTCTAAGGAATCTAAACCCTCTCCCCCAAATCTCCTAAAACAAATAAATTACATAGAAACAAATCTGATCATATATGAATGACACATTGGGTTATCTATTACAGAAAATAATAATTCCAAAGTCTATTTTGTGTACTATTCTTGATATCTTCAAAATAAACTGCTGATTTTATTTTGGAGTTTGGATCAGTCTGGACTTGGTTCGAAAGTCAGAGGCCACTGATCCATTGATTCAAACAAGAAAGAGAACATGAAATACTCACATGATGAGCATGACATTGATATGGTACTGTAACAATTGAATAGAAAATCTATTTCTCTAAAAGGGACAAGAAATGCTTTAGCTAGGGAAATAAACTGTAAATTAACTGTAAAATGCTGTAAACTCATATACTGTGGGGTGGAAATATGTTTTAATTTTTGTCATTGTTCCATAGTTTTCCTCTAGAGTGTCCCAGAAATAAGCCAAGTTGCTCATCAGTGGTGCTAAAAACATAATTAAAATGATTATAAAATTTTACTACCTTTCAGTGAAAATGTCATTGGTATCTATGTTTGATCTTTAGTATCTTTGACACCAACATTTAAACTCATTTTCAATAGAAAGGTTTTTCTAAATTGTTACTATTTAAAATACGACACATATCTTCAATTCACATGAGATAAGACTTCAGGCATGTAGTAGTTTATTTCAGAATTAGTAAGATCCTTTTAATATTTCTCAAGAAATTCACCTAAAGAGGATTGTGGGGGGAGAAAGTAACTCCTGACCATTTGTATCCTGTCAATATGTTAGCATTCAGTGTTTAATATATTTCTTTGAAGTCAGGCTTCCTTGTATATTTGATCTAATAAAAAAAAAATGGGGTCCAGCAGATAGTAGTGTATCTTCTATTTCTCTTTATAATCTCTGTTTTATCCTTTTTTCAAGCCTCCTATAGAGGTTGAAAAGTTATTAATTACTCCTGAAATTAACTGCTTTTTTCAGGGAAGATAGCATCTATGAATCTGAACTTTCTAGCACTTACATGCGTCTACAGAGCAACAGTATATTTATATTGGTTTACATAATAAGAGTACTCTCAAAAATATCCATCATGAGAATTGTTCCAACACTTTTTGACAAGTTCCTTTGTCTCTTCTCAGCCAAATGTAAATGCTTATTAAATCATTTTCTCTTTCAGAATAATTTGTGCATTGATGGCAATTAGATTAGAAAATCACAAAGGTTTATTACTTTCAATTGACCTTTTATTTCTTGTTAAATATAGGAAAACTGCCTTGGTGTTATCACTTTGCAATTTTCTTCCTGGATAAATGAATATATCAGAGACAAAAGGCTTCAGATATGATTTTCCTTCATTTTCATCTTTTACAGAGCCATGGGTAGAAGGGTGGTTTTGGAAACAATATGTAACTAAGTACATTTGTGATGAAGTCTAAATTTGTTTATGCTGATTTGTATTCTAGTTTACAATATTATTACATAGGAAACACTGCATTCTCTGAAACTGTCAGTAGGCTATACTAATGTGTGGATCAAAATATTTACTTTGTGGAACATTTGTCACTAATATACAAAATCATGTGGTGGAAGGTTAAGTGGTTTCATTTTATTAATTGATTGTTACATCTTTTATTGCTAGTGATAGGACCAAGCTAAAAATTATTAGTAATTTATACTGTGAATTCACATGGCAATTTAGAAAAACACCCTGAAATTTCTAGATTAGTAGGTGTAGATAAAATGAAAAAATAACCCAAATAAAATATCAAAGCCTTTGTTTAAAAGGCTCAAAGAAAAATAACAAACATATTTTAATAATAACATTGAGATATCTTACAGACTAATAAGGTAACTTAAATTATATTTAATGGTAAGGATGAAAGGAGCATTGGGATCCCAAAAGGAGCAGTTATTTCAAGTGTACAGGAAGTTAGGGTATAAAATATAAAGTATAAGAGTTTTAAAAATTATGAGAATAATGAGGAAATTAGCAAACATAGCAAAGGGAAAACAGCATTTTAAGTCATTATAGATACTTACAAACTTGAAATTCCTCTTTTTTAAAAAAGTAAAAAAGACAGCGATATAATCATATTCAGTATTCAGCTTTAATGAAATTCAATATTTTTATTATACATTATTTTATCAAACTGTTGAAACAATGTACACAATTTGGAAAGCAGTAAATGTAATTAAATATACATGTTTATTTTACTCTTTACTTAGAAAATAAGCAAATATTTTAAAATAGTAAAGGTATATATACTGAACAATTTATTATATTTAGTGAAAAGAGATTCTGGATATATACATTAAAATGATGAGCGAGATATGATGTCTTAAGCTTATATACACTTTAAAACACTCACATTCCTTGTTACATAATGTTGAAAACTCAATATAAGAAAGTATGGGTCCTGAAATTACACATTCCAGTGAAATAAAGCTTACTTTCAATTTGTCCTGATTTCATTATTAAATAATCAATAATGCCCTAAACATTTATTCTCTTCCTCCAAGACAGGGAAGTGGCACTTCTCAGCATCTGTAGCAGTTAGGCATAGCCAAACAATTATTGAGTGTGGCTTGAAATATAGATACATAAATGGAGAGATATGCCGTACTGATGACTAATACCAATATTATAAATTCATCATCTGTACCGAGATGTATGTATAGAGACAATGCAACCTGAATCACAATCTCAATATTTGTCATGATAATTTTGTGACTACTTTCACACCAACGAAGTGTGAATAGATAGAAAATGGATGATATACAGAACTGGGTCATCAGAATGTGTTTCTCCAAGCTCACTCTCCTCTTTTCACTGTTTGGAATCTGGGTGTAGTGATTCAGCTTCAATCATGTATATGATGGCAATGCTTTTGTTGGGCAACAAACAGAACTAACCTGGAACTTAATTAATCATAGGTAACAGAGCCATCTCACATACATGGATTGCCTAGCTTGAAACTCTTATGTGGGTGATCTGGTTAGGCTTTATGTCCCCACCCAAATATCATCTTGTATTGTAATCCCCATAATCCCCAGGTGTCTAGGGAGAGACTTGGTAGTAGGTGATTGGATCACGGGGGCTGTTTCCCTCATTTTGTTCTCCTGACAGTGGGTGAATACTCCTGAGATCTGATGGTTTTATAAGGGGCTCTTCGCCCTTGCCTATCACTTTTCTCTCCTGCCACCATGTGCAAATGTCCAAGCTTGCTTCCCCTTTGCCTTCCGCCATGATTGTAAGTTTCCTGAGGCCTCAGAAGCCACCCGGAACTGTGAGGAAACTAAACCTCTTTCCTTGGAAACCTTTTCCTCGGGAAAGAGCTTTAGTTTACCCACAGTTCCGCGTGGCTGGAACTGTGAGTAATGCAGTTAGGGGCTAATACATTGTGAAAACGGACTAACACAGTGGACAAGTCCTCTTTTCTCTAAGTTATTTTTATTTTAGATTACTTTATTATATTAGTTTGAATTGTTAACTCCTTGGTTAATAGAAGTCAATGTGACTTGCTCTGGCTAATAAAAAGGGTAAAATTCCTTTCAGAAATGTTGCTTTGAAAATCACCATAGTGTTCATTATGTTATTTTTCTTTCCGTGTTGCAAGAATATTAATGTTCCAGAGACTTTTTTCTGTCAAATTAGTTCTGGACTAAAGACAACATGGAGCAAGCCCAAAGCCAATCCATTATGAATACATAGCATGTGGGCAAGAATTAAGCCTTTGTTATTGTAAGGTACTGAGATTTGTAGTTTTTTGGTTGCTGTAGCATATCGTTTACTCTCCGGCTAATTTAATTTTTAACCCTGATTGATACAACCCCACTTAGCCATTTCATAGCTTTTAATCAGTTTTACTGTTGTAAAATAGGAGTGGAAAATTCAGTGACTGCTTCTGTATAGAGTATAAAAAAAAACAAATACCAATTGCAAAATATTTTTCTTGCAGATGTACAAGAAGAATATGTTATCTACAAATTTAATGGAGAAAAACTAATACATAGATCAATTATACACAATTGATAAAATCCAAAGGTAATTGACTAAGACAGTAAGTATATTGAAGAAAGCTGATATTTGAAGATAGAGCCCTTGGGGGGTTTCTCATTTTCATTAGAAAGTATAGAGGAAGAGTTACTAAATAAATTACAGAAATAGGTCAAAATTAATGCCGAATCAATACTGAACCTGGAGAGAAAGGCTGAAAATGGGAAGATGACTAGCTGTGCTGTTTGCAGTACAAACATGAATGCAGTTTGGAAGAAAAGGGGGACGGGAGATGCGTTTGAAGAGGTCATTGGACACTATCACATGTATGGCCTCAGACAAAACCAATTTAGTGTGAGCCCAGGACAAACTAAATGGAAATAGCAGGAAAAGAATACACACTGCAAGTATTTGGAATTGAAAAGAAAACAACATGAGAACAATAAGTAGAGAGGGTAAAAAAGCCAAACAAAAGAATTTCAAGGATCACTGGAAATGCTTGAAAGCAGGAAAAAAAAATGACAGAGGTTGATTAGAGAGTGGAAAGTGATGAAGTTTGAAATCGTCACTCTACAGGTGAAAAAAGCAGGGAAGCCAAAGACCAGCAAAGTGCAGGAAGCTAGGATTTCACAGTGCAGGGAAAAGGGCACGGAAGATGACATAGAATCAGGGAGCAGCTACCAATATAGAAAATAGTGGAAATAGAACTTATTCCAAAGCATATATATTTTATTATTCTTTAAATGTCTTGAATGAACTACTCTAACTATGCATCATGTTTTCCCTTCATGAAGTAAGATTATAAACACTTTCATATTATTATAGTTTGATTGCAAGAATCAGCTAATTTTTCAAACTTGTTTTATTTTATGCTTCATTTTTAACAACTTTACTGAGAAATGCAACATACACAGAGAAAATGTACTTGCATAAAATATCTATGTACAGAATAACAATTACTTATGAAGTGACCTTCCATGTAACCACCCAATTTGTCATAAATAAAACATTAGAAGCTATCCCCAGACCCTCTTTGTGTGCCTTCCTTTTCACAACCACCTCCAGCCCCTCCCTACAGGTAACCACTATCCCATGCTATAATTATTACTAACATTTGAAAACAGTTTTATCATGATAACTGCTTTCTTAAACCATAAATTTTGCCAACTTTTAAAAATTTGTTTGATTTATTTATTATTTATTTATTTATTTAGGGATGGAGCTTCACTCTTGTTGCCCAGGCTGGAGTGCAATGGCGCGATCTTGGCTCACTGCAACCTCTGCCTCCAGGGTTCAAGGTATTCTCCTGTCTCAGCCTCCCGAGTAGCTGGGATTACAGGCACATGAAACTACGCCTGGCTAATTTTTGTATTTTTAGTAGAGATGAGGTTTTGTCATATTGGTTAGGCTGGTCTCGAACTCCGGACCTCAGGTGATCCACCTGCCTTGGCCTCCCAAAGTGCTGGGATTACAGGTATGAACCACCACGCCAGGCCAGTTTTACCAACTTTTAGACTGTATATAAATTGAAAATTTTATTATGTATTATTTCTGACACATTTCTTTTACTCGACATTATGCTTGTAAAATGCAACCATGTTAATGCATTGCTGTTTATTGATTTCCTATACTATCCTACTGAATGACTACTCCACCATATTGCCATTTAACGTTGATGAAACTTTGAGTTATTTCTAATTCAGAGGTCTTACAAGTGTGTAGTTATGTGCAGTTTGGGGCCAAGTATTCTGGAGAATTTATGAGTGCACTTAACAGAATTCTGGATCAAGTTTTGTTTTATACTAGACAATGGCAGTTGGTTGTACAATGTAGATTCTGAATAACAGTATATTAGAATTTCTGTTGCTCCACATACTTGTCACCAGTTGGTTTTGTCAGAATGTTAAATGCTACCTTTCTTTAATGTTTACAACTTTAAGTCATTGTGATCTTGAACTATATTTTAGTCATGACTAATGGGATTAAACTTTTATTTCTGCAAAGTTTATTTGGCTCCTCTTTTGTAAACATATTTGCAAATTTTATAGATTTGTTTTTTTCTTATTTTTGTATATCTATTCTGTTTTCTTCTGTATGATATCTAATTGGCCCAGCACCATATATTGAAACAGATGTCCTTTTCCCATGGATCTACAAAACCTCTCTCATATGGAAGTATCCAAAGTATGTAGGTCTGTTTCTGAGATATCTTCTCTGTTTTATTGAATTGTCAATCCACAAGCCAAAATATTAACTACAGTTTCCATAGACAATAGAATTTCTTGTTTTCCAGTGAAGTGAGTCACCCCATTTTTCTTATCCTTCTCTGGGAATACTCTAGGAATATCCTGGATATGCTTGACACTTGCATTTTCCTACAGATTTTAGACCCCAGCTTGTCAATTTTCACGTGCACAAATCATTAGATATCAGTTGACATCATACTGTGTACATCAATTGGGGTAAAGATTATATATATAACATAAAGTCTACAGCATATCAATATATCCATTTATTGATACATATTTTAAATTACTCCCAGTAAAGGTTTCCATTTTTCCCTGTACAGGGCTTGCAAATCTGGTATTAGATATATTTTTAGGTAAATAGTAGTTTTATGCTAATGAAATGTTAACGGTTTTGTAGCTGTTATTGTTGCTGAGACATATGGAACTACAAATAAGTTCTGTATTGATTTTTTAGCTCTTCTTAGTTTTAATGCTTTATTAGCTGTTTTCTATGTACACAGTCATATAATCTCCAAATAATGACAGATTGTATTCCTTCTTTTCCAATCCATATATATTATATTAATTTTTCTGGCCTCATGTATTGGCCATGCCATTTAATAAAATGCCAATAGGCATCAAGAGAAACTTTGGAAAAGTTTCCTAGAAACTCTTATGCAAGTATCTAAAAAGTCTCTAGGAAAATATTTCTAAAGCCTATCAAAAATAATGCTTGCTGCAGGTTTTATTGCAGACAAGCTTTAACAGAATAAAGAAGTCCCCTATATTAGTTTACCATGAGTTTTTTTTAATCTTGAATGGATGTTAAATTTTATTAAGTGGCTTTTCATTGCATATGTGAAAATAATTTTATATATTATATATATTATTTTCAACAGTTATTATGGAAAGTTTTTCTTATTAAATGTCTCATCAAATTAATTACAATTAATTTGACATCAATTTCTATTACCTGGAATAGTTTAGGATTTTTGCATATATGTTCAATGGCAAGATCAGACTTAATTATTCTCTCAGTATTGTCTCTGCCAGGTGTTGCTATATGCTTTATGGTAACTTCATAAAACTATGTGAGTAATCCTGCTTTTCTATTCTAAAAGATATGCATAACCTTGGAATTCCTCCTTTCCTAGGTTTTTTTTTTTGTTTGTTTTTTTTTTTTTTTTTTTTTTTTTTTTTTTTTTT
>NW_016805361.1:381403-393658 GCF_001698545.2 Rhinopithecus bieti
TTTTTTTTTTTTTTTTTTTTTTTTTTTTTTTTTTTTTTTTTTTTTTTTTTTTTAGCTGGATGCTTATAACAATTCACCAATGAAGCCACTGCACCTGTATATTCTTCATGGAAATATTACTAACTACTGTCTAAATTTCCTAAAAATATACTATAGATGTTTCTCAATTCATCTGGAGACAGTTTTGCTAAGTGTTTTTTATAGCAATTGTTTATTTTAATCTAAGTTTCAAATTTTTGATATATGCCTCTTCTGCGGGGGTAAAGACCTTTGAAAATCCATCCCTCCATAAAAGCAAAATGAAAATAAACAATATTTGACAAAATTGCCTTTTTTAAAAGCATGGAAATTAAATTAAAGACTTGCAACAATTTTAGCAGTATTTCTTCAAGAAATGCTTCTGAATCTTGATAAGAACATTGAGCTTTGTGGCATTTAACTTTCCCTATTCTCATCTCACTCCCCAGCTCCATAGTATTCTTGAAAAACAGCACACTTGCAACCGTGGCATTTGTAAAACCTTGTGACATAGAAGCCACTAAAAGGGGCAGACCAAGTTCACAGGCCTTCAAAAACTTCATCCGCAGAAAACTGAGAATGACCCCATTCATAGGGCTTATTGTTATTCAACCTGATTCAGAGCTTACTCAGTGGCAAAAACTCTATCCCCAGGATGTTTGCCAAAAATAGTTAAGTGGCAATTGTTTAACATTATGGCAGCTTGAAATGATTGATATCAGTTAGAGAAAAAAAAATAGAAGAAGTTGTCCAAAATGTATGTACACAATCAAATTCAGAATACCACAGTACTGTAATGATGACGTATAAATCACTACATCCTTAATAGAAAGGTTAAAAGACAAAAATAATATAAATAATAGCTACAATAACTTAAGAGACATGCAATATAAAAAGATGTAAATTGTGTCATCAAAGTTTCAAAATATGGAGGGAGGAGTAGTGTAGAGGTTTTTTGTTTGTTTGTTTGTTTTTTAAATCTGAATTGTATCATTCTCAGCTTAAAACAGCCTGTTATAAATATTAGATATATTTTATAAGCCTCATCATAATCACAACCATAGTAGATGCACAGAAATTAAAAAGCAAGGAATCAAAATATACCACTAAGAAAGCCACAACATAAGAAAACAATACAGAACGTTTCTACAAAACAACTTGAAAGAAATTAACAGAATTGCAATAGTAAGTTTTTAACCTATTAATAACTACCTATAATGTAAACATTTAATTCTCCAATCAAAAGATATAGTGTGACTTAATAGATTTTAAACAAACAAAACAAAACAAGACTCAAATATTTGCAACCTAAAAGAGACTCACTTTAGCTTTAAAGACATACATAGACTGAAATTAAAGGAATAAAAAATGATATTATGTGATAATGGAAACCAAAAAAAAAGGATTAGCTATATTTATTCAAGATGAAATAGAATTCAAACTCTAAAAAGAGAAAAACGGTTATTATGTACTGAAAGTTATATCAACAATGAGAATGTAATGATTGTAAATATATATCCACCCAACATAGAAGCATCTAAATATATAAAACAAATATTAAAAACTAAAGAGAGAGTAGACTGTGGTACAATAATAGTAGAGGGTGTTAATACTTCACTTTTAACAATGAACAGATCATCCAGACAAAAAATCAATAAAAATCAAAATTAAACTACACTGTAGATCAAATGGACCTAACAGACATATACAGAATTCCATCCAACAGCTGCAGAACACATTCTTCTCAACTGCACACAGAACATTTTCCAGGATAGACTGATCACAATTTAGGCCACAAAGCAGATGTAAACAAAAGTAAGAAAATTTAATTATATCAAGTATACTTTTGGCCACAATAATATAAAACAATAAGTAACAGAGGAAACATGGGAAAATTCACAAATACATGAAAACTAAACAGCATGCTTCTAAAAATCAAATAGGTCAAAGATGAAATTTAAAAGGAAATTTTAAAAATCTGGAGACAAAGAAATATAGAAACACAACAAACCAAAACATAATGGGATACAGCAAAAGCAGTTCTGAGATGAAAGTTTCTAGCAATAAATGCCTTTATCAAAAAGATCTACCTCAGAGGAATAACCTGACATTTCACTTAAAATAACTTTTGAAATAAGAAAAAAATAAGCCCACAGTTAGTTAAAGGAAATAAATAATAAAGACCCAAGAAGAAATAAATTGAGACTAGAAAAACAATGGAAAAGATCAACTAAAAAGGGTGTCTTGAAAAAACAAATAAAATTGACAATCTTTTAGCTAGACTAAGAAAATAGGGAAGATTTAAATACATAAAATGAGAAATTAGAAAGTAGACACTACAACTGATACAACAGATATACTAATGATCATAATTGACATACAAACAATTATATGCAAAAAAATTGGATAACCTAGAAGAAATGGATAAATTCTTGGATACATACAATCTATCAAGACTAAATTGTGAAGAAATAGAATATCCTAACAAACCAATGAGTAAGAAGATTGAATTAATAATAAAGCCCAGGACCTGATAGCTTCATTGCTGAACTCTACCAAACATTTAAAGCAAAACTCAAACCAATTTTCTTCAAACTTCCAGAATATTGAAGAGGAGGGAATATGTCCAAACTCATTTTATGAGGACATCATTATCCTTATATTAAAACAAGATAGGGATACAACAGAAAAGAAAGCTATAGGCCAAAATCCCTGATAAACAAAAAGATCCTCAACAAAATATGAACAAACCAAGTTCAGCAGCACGTTAAAAAGATCATTTATCATGAGCAAGTGGAATTTATCATTCCAGAGGTGCAAGGATAGTTAAAACATGTAAATCAATAAATGTGATATATCACATTAACAGTCTAAAGAAAAAGACAGTATATAATCATTTGAATAAATGCAGAACAAAATTTGACACAATTTAACATTCTTTTATAATAAAAATGCTCAACAAATTATGTAGGGAAGAAATGTTCCTAAACATAATAAGGTCATATATGACAATGGAGAAATTTGAAAGCTTTTTCTCTAAGATCTGGAGCTAGACAAGAATGCCCACTCTTGCCACTTCTGATCAATATAATAGTAGAAGTGCTGGCCAGAGCAATTAGGCAAGAGAAAGTAATAAAAGACATTTAAATTGGAAAGAAAGAAGTTAAATTTTTCTGTTTGCAGATGACATGGTATTACACATGGAAAAACCTAAAGACTACACCAAAAAATTGTAAAACTTATTTAAAAATTCAGTAAATTTGCAGGATATACAGTACAAAATGAGTAACATTTCTGTACACCAACAAAAAAAAATTATCTAAAAAAGAAATGAAGGACAGGTATTGTGGCTCACACCTGTTATCTTAGCACATTGGGATGCCAAGGCAGGAGGATCACTTGAGCTGAAGAATTTGAGACCAACCTGGTCAACATAGCAAGATCTCATCTCTACTAAAAATTCATATATATATATATATATATAGAGAGAGAGAGAGAGAGAGAGAGAGAGAGAGAGAGACATGGTAGAGTGTGCTTGTAGTCCAAGATACTTGGGAGGTTGAGGTGAAAGGATCACTTGAACCTGAGAGATCAAAGCTGTGCTGAGCTATGACTGTGTCACTGCAGTCCAGCCTGAGTGACAGAGAGAGACCCTGTCTCAAGAAATAAAGAAAAATGTAACATAAAAAAGAAATCAAGAAAACAATGCCATTTACAATAGCTACAAAAAGTAAAAAAAAAAACTTAGGAAAAAATTAAACCAAGGAGGTAAAATATCTTTACCCTAAAACTATAAAATATTGCTAAAAGAAATGGAGGAAACACAAATAAATGAAAAGGTATTTATTATTTATTGATCGGAATATTATTACTGTTAAAATCTTTATACTACCCAAAGAGATGTACAGATTCCATGCAATACCTATCAACATATCAATGATATTCTTCATAGAAATAGAAAAAAAATCCTAAAATTCATGTGGAACCTCAATAGTCCTTAATATCTAAATAAATTTTGAGCAAAGAGAACAAAGCTGGAGCCAGCACAGTACCCAACTTCAGCATATACTACAAAGCCATGATAACCAAGACAGCATGATACTGGCATAAAAATGGATCCATAGACCAATGAAACAGAATAGAGAGCCCAGGAATAAATCCATGAATATATAGCTAATGGATTTTTAATGAAGGTGCCAAGAACACACAATAGGGGAAAGAACACTCTCTTTAATAAATGGTGTGAGGAAACTAGATACCCACATGCCCCCCAAAATATAGACTCTTATCTCATACTATATTCAAAATAACAACTCAAAATGAATTAAAGTCTTATGAATCTATGAAACTACTAGGAGAACACAGGGGGAAAGCTTGATGACATCGATCTGGGCACTGAGTTTTTGGATAGGACCCCTAATGTATAAATGACAAAAGCAAGAATGGACAAGAGAGATTTCATCAAACTAAAAAAAATAACAAACCAACAAATTCTGCACAGCTAAGGAAGCAATCAACAGAGTAAAGAGACAACTCATAGAATGCAAGAAAATATTTGCCAAAAAATGCGTATGATAAGGAGTTAATATCTAAAATATATGAGGCACTCAAACAACTCAATAAGAAAGAAACAAATAACCCAATTTTAAAATGAGAAAATAACCTCTAAATAGACATTTCTGAAAAGAAGACTTACGAATGACCAACAGGTATATGAAAAAAAGGCTCAGCCTTGTTAATCATCAGGGAAATGCAAATTAAGACCACTCTAAGATATTACCTAACACTTTCTAGGATTTCTATCATCAAAAATAAAAAACAAAGTAACAAGAGTCAGTGAGGATGTAGAAAAAAAGGCAACACGATTGCTGGCAAGATGGCCAAATAGGAAGAGCTCTGGTCCTCAGCTTCCAGCAAGATCGATGCAGAAGGCAGGCGATTTCTGCATTTCCAACTGAGGTACCTGGTTCATCTCAATGGGATTGGTTGGAGAGTTGGTGGCGGCCCACAGAGGGCAAGCCCAAGCATGGTGGAGTGTCACCTCATCCAAGAAGCACAAGGGGTGGAGGAATTTCCCATTCCTAGCCTAGGGAAGCTGTGAGAGACTGTACCAGGAGGAACAGTGCACTTCGGCCCAGATACAGAGCTTTTTCCATGGTCTTTGCAACAGGCAAACCAGGAGATTCCCTTTGGTGCCTGACTCAGTGGGTCCCACCCCCACGGAGCCTAGGAAGCTAATATCCACTGCCTTGAAATTCTCACTGCTAGCACAGCAGAATGAGGTCAACCTGAGACGCTGGAGCTTGGTGGCAAGAAAGTCGTCTGCCATTGCTGAGGCTTGAGTAGGCGGTTTTACCCACACAGGGTAAACAAAGCAGCCTGGAAATTCGAACTGGGCAAAGCCCACCACAGCTCAGCAAGGCCACTGTGGACAGACTGCTTCTATAGGCAGGGCATCTCTGAAAAAAGTCAGCAGCTCCTGTCAGGGACTTCTAGATAAAATCCCCATCTCACTGGGACAGAGAACCTGGGGTAAGGAGCGGCTGTGGGCACAGCTTCAGCAGACTTAACCACCCCTGCCCGACAGCTCTTAAGAGAGCAGTGGGTCTCCCAGCACAGCACTTGAGCTCTGATAAGAGACAGGCTGCCTCATCAAGTGGGTCCCTGACCCCCATGTATCCTGACTAGGAGACACCTCCCAGTAGGGGATGACAGACACCTTATACAGGAGAGCTCTCGCTGGCATCTGGCGGGTGCACCTCTGAGACAAAGCTTCCAGTGGAAGGAACAGGCAGCAATCTTTACTGTTCTGCAACCTCCACTGCTGATGCCCAGGCAAACAGGGTCTGAAGTGGACTTCCAGCAAACTCCAATAGACCTGCAGAAGAGGGGCCTGACTGTTAGAAGGAAAATAAACAAACAGAAAAGAATAGTAGCAACATCAACGAAAAGGAGATCCACTCAGGGACCCCATCCGAAGGTTACCAACATCAAACACCAAAGGTAGATAAATCCATGAAGATGGGGAGAAACCAATCCAAAAAGACAGAAAACCCTCGAACAAATGTCTCTTTTCCAAAGGATCACAACTCCTCTCCAGCAAGGGAACAAACCTGGACAGAGAATGAGTCTGATGAACGGACAGAAGTAGGTTTCAGAAGGTGGGTAATAACAAACTTCTCCAAGCTAAAGGAGCATGTTCTAACCCAGTGCAAGGCAGCTAAGAACGTTGAAAAAATGTTAGACAAATTGCTAAATAGAATAACCAGTTTAGAGAAGAACATAAATGACCTGATGGAGCTGAAAAACACAGCAGGAGAACTTCATGAAGCATACACAAGTATCTATAGCTGAATCGATCAAGCAGAAGAAGGGATATCAAAGGTTGAAGATCAACTCAATTAAATAAAGCAAGAAGACAAGATTAGAGAAAAAAGAGTGAAAAGAAAGGAACAAAGCCTCTAAGAAATATGGGACTATGTGAAAAGACCAGATCTACGTTTGATTGGTGTACCTGAAAGTGACAGGGAGAATGGAACCAAGTTGGAAAACACTCTTCAGGTTATTATCCAGGAGAACTTCCCCAACCTAGCAAGGCAGGCCAACATTCAAATTCAGGAAATACAGAGAACATCAAAAGATACTCCTCGAGAAGTGCAACTCCAAGACACATAATCATCAGATTCACCAAGGTTGACATGAAGGAAAAAATGTTGAGGACAGCCAGAGAAAAAGTTCACGTTACCCACAAAGGGAAGCCCATCAGACTAACAGCAGATCTCTCAGCAGAAATCTTACAAGCCAGAAGAGAATGGGGGCCAATATTCGACATTCATAAAGAAAAGAATTTTCAACCCAGAATTTCATATCCAGCCAAACTAAGCTTCATAAGCAAAGGAGAAATAAAATCCTTTACAGACAAGCAAATGCTGAGAGATTTCATCACCAACAGGCCTGCCTTACAAGAGCTCCTGAAGGAAGCACTAAACATGAGAAGGAACAACCTGTACCAGCCACTGCAAAAACATGCCAAATTGTAAAGACCATCAATGCTGTGAAGAAACTGAATCAACTAATGGGCCAAATAACCAGCTAGCATCATATGACNAAGATTGACATGAAGGAAAAAATGTTGAGGACAGCCAGAGAAAAGTTCACGTTACCCACAAAGGGAAGCCCATCAGACTAACAGCAGATCTCTCAGCAGAAATCTTACAAGCCAGAAGAGAATGGGGCCAATATTCGACATTCATAAAGAAAAGAATTTTCAACCCAGAATTTCATATCCAGCCAAACTAAGCTTCATAAGCAAAGGAGAAATAAAATCCTTTACAGACAAGCAAATGCTGAGAGATTTCATCACCAACAGGCCTGCCTTACAAGAGCTCCTGAAGGAAGCACTAAACATGAGAAGGAACAACCTGTACCAGCCACTGCAAAAACATGCCAAATTGTAAAGACCATCAATGCTGTGAAGAAACTGAATCAACTAATGGGCCAAATAACCAGCTAGCATCATATGACAGTATCAAATTCACACATAAGTATATTAACCTTAAATGCAAATGGACTAAGTGTCCAATTAAAAGACACAGACTGACTGGCAAATTGGATAAAGAGCCAAGACACATGTAGGAGACCCATCTCATGTGTAAAGACACACATATGCTCGAAATAAAGGGATGGAGGAATATTTACCAAGCACATGGAAAGCAAAAAAAGCAGAGTTTGCAATCTTAGTCTCTGATCAAACAGAGTTTAAATCAACAAAGGTCAAAAGAGGCAAAGAAGGCCATTACATAATGGTAAAGAGATCAATTCAACAAGAAGAGCTAATTATCCTAAATATATAGGTGCCTAATACAGGAGCACCCAGATTCATAAAACAAGTTCTTAGAGACCTACAAAGAGACTTAGACTCCTACAAAATAATAGTGGGAGACTTTAACACCTCACTGTCAACATTAGACAGCTCAACAAGCAGAAAATTAACAAAGATATCCAGGACTTGAACTCAGCTATGGACAAAGCAGACCTAATAGACATCTACAGAACTCTCAACCCCAAATCAACAGAATCTACATTATTCTCAGCACTATGTCACACTTATTCTGAAATTGACCACATAATTGGAAGTAAAACACTCCTTAGCAAAGGCAAAAGAATGGAAATCACAACAGTCTCTCAGACCACAGTGCAATCAAATTAGAATTCAAGATTAAGAAACTCACTCAAGACTGCACAACTACATTG
This sequence comes from Rhinopithecus bieti, assembly GCF_001698545.2. NCBI lineage: Eukaryota > Metazoa > Chordata > Mammalia > Primates > Cercopithecidae > Rhinopithecus > Rhinopithecus bieti. The sequence goes on from NW_016805361.1 coordinate 389,675, forward strand.
AAACTGAACAACCTGCTACTGAATGACTACTGTATAAATAATGAAATGAAGGCAAAAATAAAGATGTTCTTGAAAACCAAAGAGAATAAAGACATAACATACCAGAATCTCTGGGACACATTTAAAGCAGTGTGTAGAGGGAAATGTATAGCACTGATGCCCACAAGAGAAAGCAAGAAAGATCTAAAATTGATATCCTAGCATCACAATTAAAAGAACTAGAGAAGCAAGAGCAAACAAATTCAAAAGCTAGCAGAAGACAAGAAATAACTAAGATCAGAGCAGAACTGAAGAAGAAAGAGACATGAAAAACCCTTCAAAAATCAAGGAATCCAGGAGGTGTTTTTTTGAAAAGATCAACAATATAGACCTCTAGCCAGACTAATAAAGAAGAAAAGAGAGAAGAATCAAATAGATGCAAGAAAAAATGACAAAGGGTCTATCACCATCAATCCCACAGAAATACCAATTACCATTAGAGAATACTATAAACCTCTAGGCAGATAAACCAGAACATCTAGAAGAAATGGATAAATTCCTGGACACATATACCTTCCCAAGACTAAACCAGGAAGAAGTCAAATCCTTGAATATACCAATAACAAGTTCTGAAATTGAGCCAGTAATTAATAGCCTACCAATCAAAACAAAAACATCCAGGACCAGACAGATTCACAGTTGAATTCTACCAGAGGCACAAAGAGGAGCTGCTACCATTCCTTCTGAAACTATTCCAAACAATAGAAAAAGAGGGAATCCTCCCTAACTCATTTTATGAAGCCAGCATCATCCTGATACCAAAACCTGGCAGAGGCAAAACAAAAAAAGAAAATTTCAGGCCAATATGCCTGATGAGCATCGATGCAAAAATCCTCCATAAATTACTGGCAAATTGAATCCAGCAGCACATCAAAAAGCTTATCAAGCATGATCAAGTTGGCTTCATCCCCGGGATGCAAGACTGGTTCAACATATGCAAATCAATAGACATAATCCATCACATAAACAGAACCAATGACAAAAACCATATGATTATCTCAATAGATGCAGAAAAGGCATTTGACAGAATTCAGCCCCCCTTCATGCCAAAAACTCTCAATAAACTAGGTGTTGATGGAATGTATCTCAAATAATAAGAGCTTTTAGTGACAAGCCCACAGCCCACCTGTTTTCAGATGTCATGATTGTATATTTAGAAAAATCCCATCGTCTCAGCCCCAAATATCCTTAAACTGATAAGTAAATTCAGCAAAGTCTCAGGATGCAAAATCAATGTGCAAAAAACACAAGCATTCCTATACAACAATGACAGACAGAGAGTCAATTCATGAGTGAACTTCCATTCACAGTTGCTAAAAAGAGAATAAAATACCTAGGAATACAACTTACAAGAGATGTGAAGCACCTCTTCAAGGAGAACAACAAAGCTCTGCTCAAGGAAATAAGAGCGACACAAACAAATGGAAAAACATTCCATGTTCATGGATAGGAAGAATCAATATTGTGAAAATGGCCATACTGCCCAAAGTAATTGATAGATTCAATGCTATTCTCATCAAGCTACCATTGACTTTCTCCACAGAATTGGAAAAAACTACTTTAAATTTCATATGGAACCCAAAAAGCCCACATAGCCAAGACAATCCTAAGCAAAAAGAACAAAGCTGGAGGAACCACACTATCTGACTTCCAACTATACTACAAGGCTACAGTAATCAAAACAGCATGGTATTCATACCAAAACAGATATATAGACCAACGGAACAGAACAGAGGTCTCAGAAATAACACCACACATCTACAACAATCTGATCTTTGACAAACCTGACAAAAACAAGCAATGAGAAAAGGATTATCTATTTAACAAATGGTGCTGAGAAAACTGGCTAGCCATATGCAGAAAGGTAAAACTGGATCCTTTCCTTAAGTCTTACACAAAAATTAACTCAAGGTGGATTAAAGACTTAAATATATAACCTAAAACTATAAAAATTCCAGAAGAAAATCTAGGCAATAACATTCAGGACATAGGCATGGGTAAAGTCTTCATGACTAAAACACCAAAAGCAATGGCAACAAAAGCCAAAATAGACAAGTGGGATCTAACTAAAGAGCTGTACAGGAAAATAAACTATCACCAGGGTGAACAGGCATCCTACAGAATGGGAGAAAATTTTTGCAATCTATCCATCTGAAAAAGGACTAATATCCAGAATCTACAAAGAACTTAAACAAATTTATAAGAAAAAAACAACCCATGAAAAAGTGGGCAAAGGATATGAACAGACACTTCTCAAAAGAAGACATTTATGCAGCCAACAAACATAAGAAAAAAAGCTCATCATCACTGGTCATTTGAGAAAATCAAATCAAAACCACAATGAGGTATTGTCTCACGCCGGCTAGAATGGCAATCATTAAAAAGTCAGGAAACAACAGATGCTGGAGAGGATGTGGAGAAATAGGAACACCTTTACACTCCTGGTGGGAGTGTAAATTAGTTCAACCATTGTGGAAGACAATGTGGCAACTCCTCAAGGATCTAGAACTAGAAATATCATTTGACCCAGCAATTCCCATTACTGGGTATATTCCTAAAAAATTATAAATCATTCTACTATAAAGACACATGCACATGTATATTTAGTGTGGCACTGTTCACAATAGCAAAGATTTGGAACCAACCAAAATGCTCATCAGTGATAGACTGGATAAAGAAATTGTGACACATATACACCATAGAATACTATGCAGCCATAAAAATAGGATGAGCTCATACCATTTGCAGGGACATGGATGAAGCTGGAAACCATCATTTCTTAGTAAACTAACACAAGAACAGAACACCAAACACCACATGTTCTCACTCATAAGTGGGAGTTCAACAATGAGAACACATGGATACAGGGAGGGGAACCTCACCTCACACAGCAGGGCCTATTGGGCGTGAGGGTCTAGCTGAGGGATAGCATTAGGAGAAATATCTGATGTAGATGGCGGGTTAATGGGTGCAGCAAACCACCAAGGCATGTGTATACCTATGTAACAAACCTCCACGTTCTGCACATGTAACCCAGAACTTAAAGTATAATAAACAAATAAATAAATAAATAAGAAAGAAAGAAAATTAGGCAACCCTAGTATACTGTTGGTGGGAAGGTAAATTAGTGCAGCCATTATGAAAAATGGCATGGAGGTTCCTCAAAATTTTTAAAATAGAACTACCACATTCTGAAATCTCACTATGGAGTATATATATTGAAGAAACAGAATTCAGTATGTTGAAAGGGGACCTGCACTCCCATGTTCATTGCAGCATTATTTGCAATAACCAGATATGGGATTAACCTAAGTGTCCATTAGTGGACCAATGGCTAGAGAAAATATGGTACATAAACACCGTGGAATACTAGTCAGCCACAAAAAGAAGGTAAATCCTATTATTTGTGACAACATAAGTGAACCTGAAGGACATAATGTTAATTAAAATAAACCAGGCAAAGGAAGACAAATACTGCATAATCTTACTCATTTGTGAAATCTAAAATAGTAGAAGAAAAGCTGACCAGAGGTTGCTGGCAGTTGGTGAGGTTGTATGTGTGATGTGGGTGGTTGAAGATATGTTAGTCAATGGCTACAAAACTTCGTTAGATAGGAAGAATAAGCTCAAGATACCTATTTTACAACCATAAAATAGATGTCTTGTGACCATGGGAAAAAATATATTGTATTCTTTAAAAATGCTAAGAGAGTAGATGTAATGTATTCTTACTACAAAAATGATAATTATGTCAGGTAATGCATATGCTAATTAGCTAGAGTTGGTTATTCAATGTATATATACTTCAAAACAATATGTTGTCCATGGTAACCACATACAGTATCATGTCAATGTAAAAATGAGATAAAATAAAATTGTGTTCACAAAAAAATGTTTTTTATGAAATTATTTAAAATTACTCTTTTCTTTCAATACATCCAACTT
>NW_016805361.1:393842-399651 GCF_001698545.2 Rhinopithecus bieti
TTCTTTCAATACATCCAACTTTAATTTTATATTATAGTTATTTATATAGTTTTGTGTTTAACCAATATTAATTTTCCCTGGTAGCTTTTGGATAACAAAATTTTTCTTTGGCTTTCTTATTGGATGTGCCTTATTGGTAAGCTGAGGAAAGTCTTTAATTAATAATTTTAAGGATATGGTTATTTTAGTTTCTGACTACTAAAATATTTGAGGATATCTTTCTCTTGCTTTCATAAACAGAAATTTGTCTGGATATATATTTCTTGGAGCAGAAACTCATTTTCTTCTAATATTTATTGTCTGAGTAGAAAATTTGATAGCTGGTTATTTCTAGATTTTTTTTCAATATAAATGTTTACAGGATAATTTCTGTTGAATTTTAATTTCAGCATTGTGTCAATGTGCATAGAGCTGACGATATCCTGTAATTAATTCCACAGATAACTATGTTCCATATTCTCAGTTTCATTTTCAAAAACATCTAGTTTGTTTTTTTCTATTAGCTTTTGTCTCCTTTTCAAATCTTAGCCTAGTCTTCTGAATCCTGAGTAAACTTTTCAAATTTGTTCACTACATAAATTGTTTAACTTGTGCATTGTCCTCTTTGCTGATTATACTAACAACTGTTGATTTCAATTACCTTACTCAATTTTAAGGATAAAGAGTAGAGATGGAAAGAGGTTCACTTTATTTTAGGCTGGACTTTTGTTCTGTTTTCACATGTATAGGCAGCCAATTTGATATTTCAGGATACTCCTTTGAAAATTGCAGTTTATGTGATTATAAGTTACTTAATAGGTACACAAAATAATAACAAGAACAACAATACTAGTGTTGTTCTTCTTATTGTTATTTTAAGGTTTTTAGGATGTTTCCACAGGCTAGAGTGGAGATTGCCGCTGAGAATATAGGGGATATTAGAATGAAGTCTAATGGTTTGTCTATGTATCTAATTACCCATTCCTTCCCCTTGAACAGCTAATCTAATTTGATTGGGGAGAGTATGATATTTTCTGAGATGCATTTTTCATCCTTTTCAACAATAAAGTCTTTCACTAACTATATCTTTCTTGTACTATCTGTGTTTCTAGTGACTGGGTTTCTAAGGCATAGAAGATGCACATGTAAACCTAGAATCTACTTTGTAGGCTCGGCTCTCTCTATAGGTTAATTCCAAAGCTGAGATTCCCATTCAGCCAATAGGGAGGTTGCATTCTTCTGGGATTATCGAACTACCAATAATAATATTTAATTCCCCATTTGACTCATTATATATATTAGCCAGAAGACAGGAAAGGAGAGTTGAGTAATTAAAATCTTTATCACCATGCTGAGAGAATTAATCTGAATCACTCCTCAGACTTGATACAGCTGCTTTTAATGGAAATTACTAAGGAATATTTCAACCAAAAGGAAGTTTGGGCATTATGATGTTTTCTTCAATACCACTTACTGAGATACTTTTTACTCTGCCTATTTTAAAACTGATCTGACTGCATAAGTACTACTGTGTTGACTGCAAATGTTTGTCTCTTTGTATTTTCAAGTTTTTGAACTTCTGGCTTAGTAGCATTAGAAGTCTAAAATTTTATCACATACCTAGCACTTCAGTAAACACACAAAAAAGCCTTTGAAACTAAAAATTATTCTTGAAATGATTACCCTAGGTGCACCAAAATCTAATTGTACATCTTTGTAAATTGATGTTTTATCCAGGAAAAGTCACTTACTGTGAAATTACTTCAACTGCAAAAAGAAGATTAATCATACTTAATAATTACATATAATTCTGATAGATAATGAATAGGTATACAAAATTAGGTAGTCAGTACGTGTGGGAAATTTATATAATGATTTGCATATTAAACAAAGTCCTCTGTTACAAACAAGATCCTTTCTTATCTGTCAATATTTAGTTCAAGAAACGCTAAATGATGGTAATTGGCCTGTGATTGTCTTTGCTTTGCCAATATCATTTTACTTACAAAAGGAGTTAAAATGGTTAGATTTCTTAATTACAATTTTCCAGGAAAACTTAAGTTGATTTAATATAAAATATAGCCGCAGAAGGCCCTGCCATATTTTACTTTGACCTGTTATGTCAAACTTGAATAAGGTCTTTTACGTGTGTGACCTATCATAGGAAATGTTATGTCAAACTTGAATAAGGCCTTTTATGTATGTGACCTATCATAGGAAACTTTTTGTCCTTCTTGTGTAAACACAAGAAGACCCTTGTTGATAGAAAGAGTCTTTGAGTAGCCATTCCAACAGGAAACTAAATTTATACTTCCACTTTTTTGAAGAAAGAGCATAAATAGGAGTATAGGAGTTTCTAATAGTTTTATATAAGAATTACAAGTTTAAAAGTATAATTTGTCAGATTTTATGAACATGGGAAATCCTAGGAAATCTTTCATGGGAAATTCCATTCCTGCTGCTATTGCTTATATAAACACCTTGTTTTGTCCAGAAATAGTTATGTTATGGATCAAGAACATATAAAAAAAGTATGTAAGGGTGGACTATACAATATTCTACATAATGGTATTCTATTTGATATCCTTAAAAGTTGTACCTTTTTTGATTGATAATGTTATGGAATTTTGAAGCAAAAATGTCATGATGTTTAAAAAAATGATCCTAACATATGTGCCATAGTTAATGGAAAAGAGAAAAATTATAGTAGGAATAAAATATTTACTGGAAAAGAGATAAATTTATAATAGGAATACAAATAAATTGATATAGTGATTGAAAATTGGGGACAAATGTATATTTTACATATTGGAAACTATTTCTTAAATTATATAAATTATATATAAAGCCTAGCTTCCATAGCAAGTTATGACTACATGTATAGGAAAGATATTACCGACAATAAAGTTTAAAATTATTTTAAAATTGTTTTATCAAATTACTATTAAAAATTGATATTTCTTCTTTCAATACATCCAACTTTAATTTTATATTATAATTATTTATATAGTCTTGTGTTTAACCAATATTAATTTTCCCTGGTAGCTTTTGGATAACAAAGTTTTACTTTGACTTTTTTATTTTGATTTATCATATTGTTAGCTGAGGAATGTCTTTAACTGTTTTTAAGGGTATGGTAATTTTAGTTTCTGACCACTAAAATATTTGAGGATCTCTTTCTCTTCCTTTCATAAATGGAGTCATTATTTAGGTCAGATTTATATGTGAAATGGTGAATCATCTTATTCTGTTACCCTTATTCTGAGATCATAGGTTCATAAGGACATGGTCCAACTATTTCATTATAGACTAGATTTCAATCGTCATGTAGCATTACACTCTTCTGAAAGGATTTTCCCAGAAACAGAGTCAGGATTATTGTTCTCCTATAAAGTATGTATATTTTTAAAAGTTAATGCTGAACAAAAGAAATGTACAGAACAAGAGTCTAGTGGATTAAATAACAACATAATCATTCTTGCCTATGTCTATCTTCCACCCAGGTCAAGCCATATAAAATTTATAAGATGTATTAATGTGAGAATTAAATATCAGAATCAATTGAATGAGTTTCCTTACTAAATTGATAGAACTACATATCTGAATATGAAACAAGATAATTTTGTTTTTCTAATGTTTTCATATAATAGAAATTTCTACACTTGTACAACAATTGGAAGAAGAAATCTACAGTCTTACAAATTTGACAGAAATATAATACAAGGGATATTGTCACAGACTGCAAATCATCAGTCAACTCATTCCTTTTGTTTCTCATATTTATTTATCCATTTTTACTCCTGTTTGCTGTCAAGTTTCTCTCCCACTTTTTCATAATATTAGTTACGATGCTTTTGGAAATATCAGAAATCTCAACTCAAAGTGGCTTCAAAATAAGAAGAGTCATTGTGATGATTAATTTTATGTGTCAAATTGGCTAGGCAAATCCTTGCTGAGATGTTCCCATAAAAGTATGTTTACATGTAATTAAGTCAGTATAGTTTGAGTAAGGCAGATTACCCTTCATAATGTGGGTGGGCCTCATTCAGTCAGTTGAAGACCTTAAGACAAAAGACTCATGTCCCTAGGAAGACATCAGAAATTTTGCCTCTATACTGCCTTTAGGATCAAGACTGCAATATCAACTTTTCCATAGGCAGCTTACCAGCATCCACAATTGCATGAGCCAATTTTTAAACTAATTTATCTCATTCTCACGTCTTCTACTGGTTATGTTTCTCTGGAGAACCCTGACTAATGCAATCATTTTACATCACAGACAAATCCACAGAAGGAACAGGGAGAATACAGCCCTGGTTTTACGTCTCTTGATTTTCTTGGTTCCACTCACTTCTGAATGTTCTTACTCTGTCTCCAAGAAAAAGCAAGATTACTTCCATCAAGAACTAGAACCCCAAGAGATAAAACGAATGTCATTTTGTACAATGTCATTGAGCCAGTAATGTGATGTGCTCATGAGAATCAACTAGTTTTTGCTTGGTTTTCATCTAATTTCTTTAAATAATCACTGGCCAAGAATATGGCCAAGAATATGGGATTTGATTACAATTGGTTTTGATAACTGAGACCCACTCAAGAACCAATTATAACATCAGATTCGATGAGGCATGCATTATATTGTAGGAGCATAGGCTGCTGAAAATCGCTTGTGTACTTTTAGGATGAAAGAAGTAGAGGGTGAATGATAGGTAGGAAACAAATTATGACAAATATTTTTAATCTATATTGATAAATTATATGAACTATTTTCCAGGCTATTAATTCAGCTTTCTTTTTCAACTTGGAGTTATTCTGTGACATTACAGGTAACCTTTAAAGATCACCATTAGGCTTTGCATATTTTCCACCCAAACCCTAGGGAAAAAACAAAAACAAACAAAATATAGCAGACCATCTTTCTGATCTCGGAGCATTACAACTATTTACTTTTTAATTGATATATAATATATATATTTTGGGGCTACATGTACTATTTTGATACCTGTATACAATATGTGATGGTGAAATAAGGGAAATTGGGATACACATAACCTCAAGCATTTATTACTTATTTGTGTTGAGAACATTATACTCCTTCTCTTCAAGATACTTTGAAATACACAATAAATGGTTGTTAGTTATAATTTCCCTAGTGTACTGTAAGGCCAAGGCAAGGTAACACGTGTATTGTAATACATGTTTTGCTATAGTAATTTTCCTACTGTAATATCAAATACTAGAACTTGCTTTGGTAATTAATATATGATCTTTGAGGATAGGAGTTCCACTTTTAAAGACATCTTTGTACATTTTTTTATTTGTATACAATTTTAAATGTTTACCCTTATCCTCCTACGTTTCCCAGGAATGAAGAGAATAAATACAGAGTCACTAACATTAAAAATTTAGATGATTCACTTCAAATTTAATCAGGAAGAATACTGGTCAATGTTATTAGAGTCTTATCTAATATTATTTATTAGGACTGGAGAGTCTCTGTAAACATAATCTTACTGGTGACTATCTTAAATTTTTCTTTCAAATTTATTATTTATTTTTAATCCTTAAATTCCTTTACTTAGTTTCAACAAAGAACCAGTTGTAAAGAGCTAGGTTTTCTTGCTGGCAGTATTTTTCTTCTTCTTTTTTTTTTTTTAATTATACTTTAAGTTCTAGGATACATGTGTACAACGTGCAGGTTTGTTACATATGTATACATGTGACATATTGGTGTGCTACACCCATTAACTCGTCATTTACATTAGATATTTCTCCTAGTGCTATCCCTCCCCCCAACCCCCACCCATGATAGGCCCCAGTGTGTGATGTT
>NW_016805361.1:401437-443107 GCF_001698545.2 Rhinopithecus bieti
GTAGTCATTATATGGGGGAAAAAAAAGGAAATAAGAGCCAAGGTTTTCTTTAGCAGGAAAGTAATTCCACCTGCAACTCTAGCAGAGAGAGAGATATCTCAATCAAAAAATACCCTAGAAGAAAATAGAGATGTTAAAGAAAAAAAAAAAATTACACTATTGCATAGTAAGCACAGACTGCGTATGTTATTACCCTCAAGGTTTAGTTACTGAACCTTGAAAGTTTCAAGTTTTGTTTTCAGTAAAAAGCAACAAAATTTCATAAACAGAATTACTCGTGCACATTCACAAAATGCCCTAGAGGATTTAAATTATAAGCTCAAATTTCATTATTAATACTTATTTCATCTTATCTGGGATACAGTTTATACTCAATATTTTATTTTGGCAAAGTCTGCTCTTCTTTCATTGTTCAAGTAATATCCAAGTCAAGGTAAGACATGTTTAAGGATATTACTAAACCATTCCTAAAGCATAGCATCCCTAATGTATTAAAGTAAAATACAACTACAGTTATATTTATATAGAAAGCCATTGAACTAGATAATGCCATCCATGGATTATATAAAATAACCAAGAGTTTTAAAAGAAAACTGTGTATAAAATATCTATTTCACCTACTATATGCAAAAAAATAAGAAATCCATAAGAAATTCCTACTAAATAACTGCATGGGCAAGGTCATGTGCTATTCACTGTGAAAGGGGTGAAATATAACAATAAAATAAAACATAAATAATTTATATACTAAATAAAATTCAGTATTTAGTGGTAAAATCAAAGTATACATAAATCAAATGACAAATGTGAATATGTATAAAAATATGAAACATTAAGAAGCAGTTTGCAATTCACCATTGAATAAGGTAAAATGCTCATAGTGAATTCAATAAAATATTGAAAAATCATTGTAAGCTGAAGTATCCTGGAAAGGCTCCAAGGCAGAGGAAATTGTTGAGCTGAAAATTAAATATAACTAATATAGTTAAATATGTAAACATTGTTGCACCAAAAATAAAGTATACATTTTACTATAAATCACAGACTTGGAAATATTTATAGTAGATAAGAAGATTATTTTCACTAATACATACGTTTTAAAAATAAAAAAGCACAAGAGTGAAACTCAAATGAAAATGGCAGAAAGTGCATAAGGATTCGCGTAAGGAGATATAAGATCACCAGCAACACCTGCAAGCATGTGAAATATCACCCATAGTTGACAAAATATTATTGAAAAGATCAGTGAAGTATTTTTCAACTATCAAATTAGAAGTTTTAAAAATTGTAATAATCAAAGTTGTAGAAAATATGAAGTGATAAATCGCAGATATTAATCCTTAGAAAATGAATATACAATTTTATATAAATTAAATTTGTGTTGTGTTTCAAGAAGTTCAAAGCATTTAAAGTTTTTGGCACTGTAGTTTTACCTATAAAAATACGTCTAAAGAAATATTCTAGCACAAAAAATTGATGGATGGGGATGTTCATTACTACATTTCATGTCACACAAAATTGAAGAAGGATAAATAGCCAACAGTTTGGAAATTGGTACAATAAAAATGATTCATTCATCAGATAAGGTGTAATGAAATCAGTAGAAATGAATTAAAAGTTATCTTGTGTTAATGTTATATGAATAATGCTAAAAATAAAATTGTATTTTATAAACCTACTTTTGTGAACACTATTACAGTCATGCCACAGAATGACATTTTGGTCAACCATAGACTACATATATGATGATGGTTCCATAGATTATATTGGAGTTGAAAAATTCCTGTCACCTAGTGATGTTACAGCCCTCTGAGGTAGCATTGCAAAACATGATTCATATGTTTTAGTGATGCTGGTGTAAACAAACCTACTGAGCTGACAGTCTTATGAAAGCATAATACAAACAATTATATACAGTGCATAATACTTAATAAGGATAATAAAATATTATGTTATTGATTTATGTATTACACTTCCCTTTTTATTGTTATTTTAGAGTATACTTCTTATATCTGTTAAAAAGACAACTGTAACTACAGGCAGGTCCTTCAGGAGTTACTCCAGAGGAAGGCATTGTTATCACAAGAGATGCCAGCTGCATGCTTGTTATTGCCTCTGACGACCTTCCAGTGGGACAAGATATGGAGGTGGAAGACAGTGATTTAATGATCCTGATCCTGTGTAGTCCTAGGATAAGATGTGTATTTGTGTCTTAGTTTTTAATGAAAATTTCCAAAAAAAAAAAAAAAGAATTAGAAAAAAGCTTGCAGAATAAGGATATAAAAATATTTTTGTACCAGGCTGTAAAATGTGTGTTTTTTAAACGAAGTGTTTTACAAAAGAGTCAAATAGTTTTAAAATTTTTTAACAATTATAGTAAGCTAAGGTTATCGTAAGCTAAGGTTAATTTATTATGGAAGAAGAAAGTATTTTTAATAAATTTAGTATAGCCTAAGTTTATAAAATCTACAGTGGCGGCCGGGCGCGGTGGCTCACGCCTGTAATCCCAGCAGTTTCGGAGGCTGAGGTGGGTGGATCACGAGGTCAGGAGATCGAGACCATCCTTGCTAACACGGTGAAACGCCGTCTCTACTAAAAATACAAAAAATTAGCCGGGCGTGGTGGTGGGCGCCTGTAGTCCCAGTTACTCGGGAGACTGAGGCAGGAGAATGGCGTGAACCCGGGAGGCGGAGCTTGCAGTGGCCGAGACCGCCCCACTGCACTCCAGCCTGGGTGACAGAGCCAGACACTGTCTCAAAAAAAAAAAAAAAAAAAAAAAAAAATCTACAGTGGCATACAGTGATACAGTGATGTCCTAGGGCTTCATGTTTATTCACCATTCACTCACTGACTTACTTAGAGCAACTTCCAGTCCTGCAAACTCTTTTCATGGTAAGTGCTACACACAGGAGATATAGTTTGGCTATGCCCCACCCAAATCTCATTTTGAATTGTGACTCCCACAATTCCCATGTGTCATGGGAGGAAGCTGGTGGGAAGTAATTGAATAATGGGGACGAGTTTTGCCCGTGCTGTTCTCATGACAGTGAATAAGTCTCACAAGATTTGATGGTTTTGAAAACTGGAGTTTTCCTTCTTCACAAGCTCTCTTATCTGCCACCATGGGATAGGTGCCTTTCACCTTCTGCCATGATTGTGAGCCCTTCCTGGCCACGTGGAACTGTAAGTCCATTAAACTTTTTTCTTTTGTAAATTGCCCAGTCTCAGGTATGTCTTTATCAGCAGTGTGAAAATTTACTAATACAGTCAGTTGTCCCTTTATATGTTTATATCTACCCTATTCTGTCCCTCTAGAGAACCCTGACTAATACAACAATTGTACCATTTTTTCATCTTTTATGCCATATTTTTACTGTATCTTTTCTGTATTTAGATATACAAATACCACTGCATTGCAATTGCCTACATCATTTAGTATAGTAACATGCTGTGCATGTTTGTAGCCTAGGAGAAATAGGCTATACCATATAGCCTACGTGTGTAGTAGGCTGAATTATTCAGGTTTGTGTAAGTACACTCTGATTTTTGCACAGTGAAAAAGTTGATCAATACCACATTTCACAGAATGTATTCCCGTTTTCACACAATGCATGACTACATATAATTGTTTTTATTTCTACCTATATTTATATAAATATATACAAATGCCTCGCTATATTCTAATCCATTAGTTAATATGTTTAACATATTCAAAATATTACTTATCATTTGAAATCTATACTATAAATTTGTATAATACACAATAAACAAAAACAAAATCATTTAAAGTGACAACAATCCAATACGATAAGTAAAACAATATTAACAATACAAAGAAAAACACTGAATAGGAATTGTGGATGTCATGTTTTCATAATTTAGAAATAATGTACCCTGAGAATACTGGCAACTAAGAACTAGAAATATGAACTATCCAGGTCTCATTATCTTTGGGAGGAAAATGCATTTTTTTCTAAATGCTAAGTGAATTTATGGTATTGATTTCACTGTAAAGAATATTTTTCAATATCCTCTGGAGCAGTTACATAAAGAATAAAAATTGGCTTTATGTGGCCATTTCTTGTATCAATTGCCAATAAAATTCATGGATATACAATTACATTACATTTCTGTGGAAGCACATCTTGCAGTTAAAGGAATATAGTCAAGTTACATAGGCTTTAGGATATATACTGGAGAGAGTAAGATTAGAGACCTATCAAGATGAATCATCATACTGTCATTTGGACATCTGTCTCACATCTCACTTTTAAATGTCTCTGATTAGAGATATGGCAGGGTTTTGACAACTTATGTCTCTATCCAACACCATATTTCTTATTTGGAATCCTGAAAAGATATTCTTTCTATAGCTTATCATCAGGTTATAGGATATGTACTCTCTAAGTTAAATAATTTTCTAAGTGGAGGTTTTCCCAGCTTCATATAGAGGGAAACTGAAAGAGATGTTTGTGATGTAAAACACTTATAAGCAATAATTAGCACTCCGCTTCCTAAACCATGATAGAAACAGTATGTTTTTTTGTAGAAAACTGGTTTATTATTTATTTATTTATTTATTTTTGAGATGGAGTCTTGCTCTGTCGCCCAGGCTGGAGTGCAATGGTGCAATCTCGGCTCACTGCAACCTCTGCTTCCCAGGTTCAAGAGATTCTCCTGCCTCAGCCTCCTGAGTAGCTGGGACTACAGGTGCATGCCACCATGCCTGCCAGCTCCGCCATGCCCGTGGCTTTTCTTTTTTTTTTTTTTTTTTTTTTGTTGTAATTTTTAGTAGACAACAAGGTTTCACCATGTCAGCCAGCTGATGGTCGTGCGATCATCCTGACTTCGTGATCTGCCTGCCTCAGGCTTCCAAAATGCTGGGATTACAGGTGTGAGCTTGATAGTTGGTAAGGGTAAATTTTAAATGATTGCACGGGAAAACTAAATCAAATAATATTTTGTGTAAATGTGAATCAGTCATGGAGAATAACAGACTAAAAATATTATTTGCATATTTATATTTTTATTTATAAGGACAGTAGAGGCATATTATTTGAAAATGCATTAAATTATTAATGGGGAAAAAGACAGAAGTCATTGCCACACCTGATACATTTTAGTTCACCAAAACCCTCATTCATGTTAATATTTATATTCTTTGAGATAGATTTATATAAATAGATGAATAGAAATTTCTATGTATTTATTTTTATATATAGTTCCTATGAATAAATACTTGATGCCAAATGAATATATTACTTGATAAGTTAAAGTTTTTTTATTCATATAAATAAAATATAGCAATAAAAACACAAAATAATAAATAGGTAAAAAATACATGATAAAATCATATGTAATATATCAATAATCTGTAGCATGTAAAAAGACAGCAGATTATGAGACTGAGCAGTAAAGGGCTGCAATTTAGTGAAGAGAAAGCTAGTGTAGTGCACTGTGAAGACAGAAGGTACTGCACTTTAGAAAAATAGATATAAAAGCAATGACAGAAAATTTTACTAACATTTGGGTCTGAAATATCCAGAGGCTTATTAAAGTAGATGTGCTGAAATCACTTTAACAAATCCAAACATACATTAGGAAAACTAGAAGTTTCTTTCCTGCTCCCAAATCCACGGTCTAGTGTGGATGTGTATATTGTATGGATCATTTACATATAATGATTTAAGGATGTAGCCTCCTTCCTTCCACCCACTATCCTTTAGAATCTGATTACCATCCACCTACATCTAACAGAAGGGGACAGAACTTAGAGGAGGAACACGTTTCTTAAATTTCTTGGTCCACAAATGGCTCATATCACTTCTTCATTAAATCTATTGTCAACACACGTAAGTGCAGAGCAGGAACAGAAACCCAATGTACTAATAAGCTTAAAAGAAGGGGAAAAAAAAAAGACATTGATGAACATCTAGCAGTCTTTACCACAAGAAAATATGAGTAAAGAATCATATGTAGAATGCATTAAAATTTTGGAATTCTCACAATTACATAAGGTAAGTTGGGGTAGCTTTATTATATCCATTTTGCAGCTGAGGAAATGTTGAGACCTTTATAAAATTCTTCCAGTTTTTCCAACTTCCTCTCACATAGTTCTGCTTCATTAAGGGATTATGTTTATCATAAGAGATAATGTTTAACATAAGGCATAACTGATAACTGCCATTAGCATAAAGTCATCTTGTCAGCTTTGACTTTAGATTACTGTTTTATTTCCTTGTATATAAATTTCTGTCTTGGACAAAAGGTATGAAGACCTAGAACCCGGTCTTTGTGTTTCCAGGCTCCCTACCATATGTGAAATATTTCCTTTGAATCCAAAACAAGAATGAGGTCTTGGTGTCTCCTAACAGACTACCTTCAAGAGGCCTGTTTGCCTGCTTCTATAATCCAGTGTTACATCTCCCTGGATTTTTCATGTAGGGCTCTGCCTGCTAATTTGCTTCTCAGTGTCCTACACACTTAACAGATTTGCCAATACCATCGGCCAACTTCCACCCTGACAACATTCATATGCTATTCTGTCAGCATCATGGAGTACCCTCAGTGCTAACTTGGGGTTTGCTCTCCAGCACTTTAACTGCCTCAGGGGATGAGTCTGTTTAGGTCCCCAAACCACCACCCTCCTCTCAGCCTCCTTTGGTGCTTTAGTTCTAATTGTATCACAAGATAAGACAGAAATGGAATGCATCCACACACATCAATCAGTAGTCTGAGTTGAAGTCCATAATACAGTTACCATACAACCATAACTTCAGATGAATGACAGTGAAAAGTTCATAGTCATAGCTGACTCTGAGATTTGCGGCTGTCTCCCATAGCGTGCATTGCAACTTATGAGAGACAAGGCAATAAGTTTCTAATTTCAGGCTTGTCATTTAGGTCCAGTTTTGATTTTTGTTTTTTAAACTTTTATTCCACTGTAGCTTTTAAATGTTAATAGGCATACGAGAGTGTATTAAAATTCTTGAAGCTTACTTAGATTTAAACAAGAACATAACTTGTCACAGAATGTCTGGAAACATTTAGATGGCCCTTGATATCTCCATACCTTTGAATGCTATGACACTGAGACTTAGTTTGAAGTTACTTCATGCAGGGTTTTGAAATGTATGTACACTTGTACATGATGCAACTCCTGGCCACTTCTCAGCCCATATGTTTTCTTTCCGTATGGAACCAAAATGAAGTAGTGCAAAAATGTACAGCTATTTAATTCAAGATTATCCTCTCCATTAAATATGCTCATGAGATTGGCAGCCAGTACTACTTCTTGTTCTGCTAAATAAGCTTCCATGACTTCAAGCAACTACCATGTGTTATATTTTAACAAGTGTAGAGAACCAACTTCTTTCAAGTTAGCAAGAGACATCTGTAAGGCATTTCTGGGGTGGTACCAACATAGAGAATGACACAAGTGACATCACCTCATCTTCAATATTCCCTCTCTGTCCAAACATACTCATCAAAAATTTAGTGAGGTTGTTTCCAGAATAAATACCAGATGTTTGTAATGGCTTATTTCCCATAAATTTGATTCTTTTGGCCTAAGTCTGGTCGACAGTGAGAGAGCATTATGTGGTTAGGGAGTGTTTCTCTGTTTATCCCCCTCAATATCAGAAAGTGTCTGAGCCTCTTTTTGCAGATGTAGCGACTCTGTGAGACACTCACATTGTTTTTGCTGTCAACTTTCCTGCTAAAGACACATGCATCTTCTTTGTGTTTCATTCAGTTGTCCTATTAGTTGCTACTTCTGGGTACTGCTTAGTAAACAGTGATAAGAGATGAAAATGTGAAAATTTGACATTGTGCTCAGTTGCAAGTTAAAATTTTGGACATAATGTTTTCAGAAGGATTGTAAAATTGCAGCAATTTATAAAATGAAAAAAGATAATCTTTATAAACAGAGTAAACACTGAGTAGAGAAATTAAAAATAATAATCATACAAAATGTACAGTCATAGTGCTTTACTCTTCCAGTCTTCAATGGTTCTATTTAAAATTAAAAGCTAGATAGTCATGTATGTAATAAATCATATAAAATATATTTAGAATATAAAAATGAGAGCTCTGTGTATTATAATACATAAAATATATGATTCTATTAGATGTTTATCACCAATTTATGTTCTGAGAAGGGAAAGTCAGGTAGTGAACAAATTTAAAATCACTTTGAGCTATTCAGCAAAATATGCTAGGTAAACAGAAGTAAAACCTTATTAATGCTGTAAGCCCCAATACTACAAAAAATGCCTATATAGACCTTTAGGTCCTGTTCATAGCCCATTAGTAAGCTCAACTTTCACAAATTACATATGCCATTTATTTGTCATGCCCTCTGATAATCTGAGCACATACAGTTATTATTGTCTTCAGATAAATGCTTCTTAGTGAAGATGTTGACAAGAGGAATGGCAGGGTGTGGTGGCTCACGCCTGTAATCCCAGCATTTTGGGAGGCCGAGGCAGGCGGATCACAAGGTCAGGAGATTGAGACCCTCCTGGCTAACACGGTGAAACCCTGTCTCTACTAAAAACGCAAAAAATTAGCCAGGCATGGAGGCAGGCACCTGTGGTCCCAGCTACTCCAGAGGCTGAGGCAGGAGAATGGCGTGAACCTGGGAGGCGGAGCTTGCAGTGAGCTGAGATACGGCCACTGCACTCCAGCCTGGGCGACAGAGCGAGACTTTGCCTCAAAAGAAAAACAACAACAAGACAAGAGGAATGAGGTTCTAACTGTCTCTGACAGTGAATCCAATCAACAAACAGACTGCATAATACTTTACACTAGAATACCCATCCCAAAAGACTGCTTGTGAAGCTTACTATAACATTGTAAAATTGAATATACTGGCTGATGTGGATAACCAGTAAACATAAATTTATAACCCAACAGAAATCTCTAACAAAGAGTGGGTGGGCCAGGAACATGACATATTAAATGTTATAGAAACATTTGCCTCATGCAAAATTATCCAGTGTCAAAGTGTTTTATTTAAGGTTCAGACTTCGGACATATCAGTAGAATTTAAGTAAATAAAGCTAGCAACCATTGATGATCACAATGTTTCAGGAAATCAGCTAGAATTAAAGTATACTCTGAATGAACATGAAATAATTATGGATGAGAATTATGAGACTGAAGCATAACACAATATAGGGAAAATATAGTAAACGGAAGTGTGAGCTGTACATTTATTTAAAAATTTTTTCAAAACTAGACATGTTGGCTATCAGTGCCTTCCTACACTTACAATGCAAGAATTTAATAGCAATAAAAACAGATCATGCTGAGCATATCCACAGACTCAAGGTAGGAGAAATTTATTTTACTCTTATCCTTATTTTCTTATTATAACAATCTATTTTTAAAATTTGTTATATGAACTTAACCAGCAAACACTGAAAAAAATTGATGTTTCTCATCAGGTTTACTTATCACCTGCAAAATAAAGTAAGCATATTAGAAAAATAAATTTCAAAATATTCATTGGCAAAGTTCAAACATATATACAAGCAGGTAATTTCATGGAAGATAACATACTGTGCATGCTTTTAGATATTATCAATTAGATGTTTTATTTATAAGTCCCTGAAATCACTTAACACATAACACTGGGAATTCATTTACACTGTGCATTGCCATACTATTTTGGCACCTTTGATCAGCTTTGCCATTTCAGACATTTAGTAGCTTTTGTATTGATTCATTCATTAATCAGAGCATTTTTATTTCAGAATTAGCATATACCAAAACTGTTCTGAGTTATAATGAAATATGTCCTATCGAAGACTAAATTAACATTTTACTGCTGATAACCAGAGGCAATGTCTCATAAAAAAATTAGATGACTATGCCAAAACTTTACATTCTGAGCTGTTTAAAATTACAAGATGTCTAATCTATGCTTATAGACGAAAAGGAGGAAGCATATCTCCTCCTTTCCCTGCTGACAAAATAAAATGCCAGGTTTCAAGTCTCAAATGAGAGTTTTGATGCACCATTAATGTAACTGTATTTTTAGAAGCAAGGAAATAACTAACAAGATTATTTAATTCCTCAATAAAATTTATATAATTAGTAAGCTCATGTTCGCATTAAAGAAGAGCAAATGAAAAGAAATATTAACATTGTATTTCTAATCCTCATGCAGATTTGTTATGTGATATAATAGAAAAGTTCATTTCAATAGTTTCCAATTTCATCACTGCAAGATTATAATTGACTGAAAAGAAAAGCAAAAGTTTGTTCATCTTTGTGAGTGTAATTTGGTAAACGTTTTATTTGCAACTTTTCACAGGCAATAGTTATGCATTAGTGTTCACCCAGAGAAATTCTGGTCCCTAACCCTTAGGGGTTTACACAGCAAATGTCACATTTTTCTATGTGCAGATAAATTCATAAATCAATGTGTACAGCTCATATTGCCTGAATCTTTATAGCAAATTTTAATCAGCTAAACACATACAAATTTTACCACACTTCGTCCACTGCTATGATGAGATCAGAATACAGCAGATGTAGCTGCATGACAAAGAAATACTGCAATTAATGTCAGGCAGATTCTGGGTAGAACACCTTATGAAATTGTGACTAACATTGCATTTTGATGATTCAATCATGCTTTTGCACTGTAAAACAGAGAGGATAATTTTACTATTCATATGAGAATAGTTTCAGATATAATAAATAGATATTTTGTCAAGTTTTCACAAAGTTTTGTTGCTTTGGAAACCTGAGTGGAGACATATATTTAGGACATAAGAATGAAGGAAGAGAAGAGAAGAAAGACAGACTAGAGATTACATCATCTTGCCTTGTGAAGTTAATGTACCTGGTTGTATCCATTCAATAACATAGTTCAAAAAATGTTCTAAATTGGTCAGGATCTTGACTAAAACAAAATTAGAAGATTGTTGACAAGGCAGTTTGGAAGAGAGGTATGAGGATAAACATTTTTGAATGGGCACAGAGTGTAAGGATCATCTGTATGCCTACATGGGGCTAACACTAAGGCCTGAATGACACTAGTTCCTGGAAGGAAGGGAGGCAGCATGCCACCAGGTGGGAGGTTGGTGATGGCAAGCTGATTACATAGAATGGTTTCTATCTTGGAGGGTTGGAGGGGGTAGGGGTTGTACTCAAGGAAATATACTTGTTACTAGGATATGAATTTTCATTTTGTGCCTTAGTGCCCATGCTATTATCACTATTTTGGACTTACAGAGTACCTGAGTCCACCACACAATATTGTCTTTGACTAAAGGACATATTTTATATGAAAGAGGTACATATATGGGTTAATACTTGAAGTATTAAATTGTTTACCATGTGCCCATTCCCACAGAATGATAAGGTATAATGGTAAGGACTCATTCACAAAGTACACTGGGAGAAAACATTCTAAAAGGCTGATGTGCTGTTCTATATGGTATATATTAAGCCTTAAACTAATGGTCAATACATATTGCTATTTCCCACATAGCCTGATTATGCAGGCACACCAACAAAAAAGATAGAAGTATATGTGGGCCCCTTCACATTTATAGCCAATAATAATAGCACATTTAAGGACTTTATTTTCTTACAACTCTAGGGTCAATATACTCGAAACTTGTAGGACTAAGAGATAAGTTGGTTTCAATGAACTGAAAATTGAGTCACCTGGCAATTTTGTTATCTAAATATCACTGAATCAAAGAGAAACAAGTCACTGATCCTAATTAAAACTTACAATACAAAATGGGGCAAGGATGAGGTGTGTCAGAATCAGTGTTGACTGCATTGACACTTAGTATTCCCATGCATGATGTATTAGCCCGTTTTCACACTATTATAAAAGAATACCCAAGACTGGGTAATTTATAAAGGAAAGAGATTTAATTGATGCACAGTTCCTCATGGCTGGCGAGGCCTCAGGAAACTTATAATCAATACAGAAGGGAAAGCAGGCAACTTCTTCACAGGGTGGCAGAAGAGACAGCATGTGAAAGAGGAACTGTCAAACACTTATAAAACCATCAGAATTCATGAGAACTCACTATCATGAAAACAGCATGGTGAAACCATCCCCATGATCCAATTACCTCCTTCCCTCGACATGTGGAGATTGCAGGTCCCTCCCTTGGCATAACAGGATTACAAGTAAGATGAGATTTGGGTGAGAACACAGACCCAAACCATATCACTTGATAACACTATTAATGGAAAACTGTGGAAACTCAATTAAGACAAAACTACTGAAGATTTGTATTTTCCAATTTTGAGAACACTCTAGGTGTATTCTCTATCCTTCATTGTCTTTCTCTTTGAATGAGAGAAACTGTTTCCTAGAGTTTCTATTTGAGTTCAATTAAAGGGAGTCTGGCAAAAAGAGAGAGTAGTCTGGTATTGATTTCCTTTGTTTCCTGCCATTCAGTCCACAATCCAGTAGGTTCTGAATTCTTCTCCCAGAGCCATAGCTTCTGTCTGGGCCTCATTCTCAAGGAAATAGCCTTCACTGGGTTCCAGCAAGGGTCTCTTCCCTCAAAACGTGATGATAATTTCCCACTGTTGTTTGGTCCAGAGGCTTTAAACTCTTTTCATTTTTGTTGCCCACTGCTCTATAAATTATCTTTTTTAAACTCTCTTCATATACCCAATTAAGCATTGTCTTCTGTTCCTAGTCAGGTTTCTGACTAATAGGTTATCATAGTAAATGGCCCATGAAAAAATGATGCATTTTGGGTAATTAAGAGTAGTTTAAGTAAATCATAGAGAAAAAAAATGGAAGAGAGGAATGTAGACAGAGGAGGCCCAGAATTGAATAATAGAGTCTAATAAACCAAAAAGGAGCTTGAAAAACTAGTGTAGTTTTAAAACCCTGTGACATCAACCACAACATTAAACACAAAACATTGAGCCCAACTTCACATAATGACATTTTAGAGAGTTGTTTGGATTATAAGACAAAGAATGTGTCTTCTGTATAAGAGGGATCTGCTATTATCTTCTGGAGGTCTGCCCTAGAGTTATTTTGTACTCTTTCATTGCCAAATTGTTTAGAGATAAAATCAATAAATGCATTGACTCCTAATGAGCTCAGTTTTAAACTTTGGAATATCAGCACATTGGAGTGGTTTTACTCTTGGATGGATCACTAGAGATAAAATATGATTAGCAAAACTGCTATGGTTTGTATATATCCCCTAAAGTTCATGTGTTGTAATCTGATTGTCGTAGTAAATATTGGAAGATGGAACTTTTAAGAGGTAATTAGGTAATAGGGAATCTGTATTTAGGACAGATTCATGTTATGAACACTCCCACAATAATCAACTGACTAATAGGTTATCATAGTAAATGGCCCACTAAAAAGATGCATTTTGGGTAATTAAAAGTAGTTTAAGAAAATCATAGGAAAAAAAAAATGGAAGAGAGGAATGTAGAGAGAGGAGGCCCAGAATTGAATGATAGAGTCTAATAAACCAAAAAGGAGCTCCTGATGAAAGGGGGAGGTCTAGCCCTCAGTTTCCCTCTCTCACATGCCTACTACTGCATTATAGCTTCTACCATGAGATGACCCTTGCTAGATGCCAGTATCATGCTTTAGAATCCCAATCTTCAGAACTGTGAGCCAAACTAGAGCCATGGGAGCAGAGCCAATGCAGAGAGACCCTACTAGGTTCATGCCTAGTGAAAATGTGGATTTGAAGCTTCCAGAGAGATTCCCCAGTAGGGCAATGCCTAGTGAAGCTGTGGCAGTGAGACAGCCCCTAAGAACCCAGAGCCAGCATGCAGCTCCAACCCGAGAGAGCTGAAGCATAAACTGAGCCCAGGAAAACCATAGGAGTGGGGCTGCCTGAGGCATTGGGAGCCCAATCTGCCCAGTGTGCCTAGATGGTGGGACAGGAAGTTAAAGGAGATAATTCCCCAGCTTTAAGACTTAGTGTTGTTTTTCCCTTTGGGTTTTGGACTTACTTGGGGGCAGTTGTCCTTTTCTTGTTGCCCATTTCTCCCTTTTCAGAATGTCTATCCTATGCCTGTCCCACCATTGTATTTTGAAAGTAGGTAATTTGATTTGATTTTGTGGACTCACCGTTGGAGGAATCTGTCTCATTACAAATTATGCTTTGAACTTCACTCAGATCAAATCTAGATGAGGCTCTAGACTTTGGATTTGAGTTGATGGTGGAACAAATTAAGACTTGCGAAAATATTATGATAGAATGAATATGTTTTGCATTGTGAGAAAGATATAAATTTGGAGGGCAAGGAGGCAATGCTATGGTTTGAATACATCCCTCAAGGTTTATGTGTGTGAAACATAATATCTATAGTAACAGTGTTGGTAGGTGGGATATTTAAGAGCTGATTAGAACATGGGGGATCTGCCCTCATGAATTATTCAATACCATTATCTCAGGAGTGGTTAGTTATTGCAAGTGTGGGCTCCTGGCAAACAGGGAAAATTTGGTCCCCATTTTCTCTCTGACTGATGAGCTTGCATCTGCCTTCTCCCTTCCATGATAAGATCACCCTCACCAGATGCCAGTGTCATGCTCTTGGACTTCCCAACCACGAGATCTGTGAGAAATAAATGTCCCTTTTAAATAAATTACTCAGCCTGTTGTATTCCATTATAGCAGCAGAAAACACACTAAGAAAATACCCTACTTTGAAAAAAGTTGTCATAACAAAAATGCATCTACTGCCATATTTGCTATACTTCCTTTTACCTTAGGACAATTATTCTCTTTCTCAGAATACACTTTTAAGTTATTTCCATGATTAAAATCCATGAAATATTGTGAGCAGGAAAGCTAGAATAGCAATGAAAAAAATAAAGTTGGGTAATTTTGGACGTTATGGAGATCTGGTATCATGAGAAGGTCAGTACTGCATAATTACAGAACTGATTTCTTCATCAGGGTGAATATAGATTTTCAAATTATTACACACTTAAGTTTAAATAGGACATGGGAAACATACAATGTTAATTCTAAGAATTGTTATTTATAACTTTAAAGTTAAAGCATAATATTTTATGTATGTATGTGTATGTGGTTTTATAGCTTTATTTTATTATATTTTTAATTGAGATATATAGTAAAACGAATATCTTTTATTGATGTAGTTCTAGAGCACTGAAAAACAGTAAGAGTCACCACCACCACAATCAGGAGATAGACTGGAAACAGTCTATTTTTGAATTTATTATGATTTATCTTAAATTATGATTTTATTTTAAATCTATTATGATTTTATACCTTTATTTTTAAATTTATTATGATTTTTTTTCTTATCAGGTTGGTTGGATATTGTCAAGTACCTTTTCTGCACCTATTGAAATGATCATGTGTTTCAGAAAATTGTAATATTTAATTGGTGAATAATATGTTTTGATTTTCAATTATTGAATCAAATTTGCATTCTTAGATAAACAGGCTGGTGCTGTTATAATACACATTTATATATTATTAGGTTTGATTTGTTAATATTTTGTTAAAAATTTTGCCTCTGTGTTTATTATAATGGATATTAATCTCTAGTATCCTTTTCTTATAATATATTTGGTTGGGGATCAGAAAAAGTTTAGATTAGTAATTTCATAACATTCTTTTAAGCTATCTATTAATATATTCAAAGTGAGTTTCTTGTAGACAGCTATGATTGTTTTGTTCTGTTATTCCATTCTAACAATGTCTATAATTTCTGGGTTGATAGTTTGTCTTTAAGAATTGTATTAGCCCGTTTTCATGCTGCTGATAAAGACATACCTGAGACTGGGTAATTTATAAAGAAAAAGAGATTTACTGGACTCACAGTTCCACATGGCTGGGGAGGCCTCACAAACATGGCAGAAGCTGAAAGGCAGGTCTTACATGGCAGCAGACAAGCGAGGATGAGAACTAAGTGAAAGGGGTTTCCCCTTATAAAACCATCGTCTCTCATAAGACTTATTCACTACTAAGAGAACAGTATGGTTGAAACAGCCCCCATAATTCAGCTATCTCCCACCAGGTCCTATCCACAACATATGGGAATTATGGAAGCTACAATTCAAGATGAGATTTGGGTGGAGACAGAGCCAAACCGTATCAAGCACTTTATTTTTTTATTTTTATTTTTTTTTGAGATGGAGTCTTGCTCTGTCGCCCAGGCTGGAGTGCAGTGGCCGGATCTCAGCGCACTGCAAGCTCCACCTCCTGGGTTTACGCCATTCTCCTGCCTCAGCCTCCCGAGTAGCTGGGACCATAGGCGCCCGCCACCTCGCCCGGCTAGTTTTTTTTTTTTTTTTGTACTTTTAGTAGAGACGGGGTTTCACCGTGTTAGTCAAGATGGTCTCGATCTCCTGACCTCGTGATCCGCCCATCTCGGCCTCCCAAAGTGCTGGGATTACAGGCTTGAGCCACCGCGCCTAGCCCTCAAGCACTTTAAACGTATTTTGCCACTTCCTTCTATTCTCTGGGATTTCTGATGAGAAATCAACTGTCCTTCAAATATTTTTTCCCTATAGTTCATGCATCATTTTCCCCTGGCTGCTTTTAAATGCCATAATGAAAATGTTTCACCAGTTTTATTATCATGTGCCAGAGCACAGATTTCTTTCAATGTATTTTGTTTGAGGTTCAGTTAGGTTCTTGAATCTGTAGGTTTATGTCTTTCACCAAATTGGGAAGGTTACAAACAATTCTTCAAAACCTTTTTTTTTTTTTTTTTTTTTTTTTTCCCAAAATGGGGAGGTTTAAAAAATTTTTTTAAAACCTTTTTTTTTTTTTTTTTTTTTTTTTTTTTTTTTTTTTTTTTTTGACATTGCAGTCTTTTTTCCTCTTTTTTTGGAATTCTAGTGTCATGAATGTTAGATATTTTGTTAAAATCCCACAGGTCCAAAATTGTGCTCTATCTTTTTTCTGTTTTTCGGGTTTCATAATTTCTCTTTATTTATCTTCAAATTCACTGCCTTTGTTTTTAAATCTCAATTCTGCTATTCAGTTATTCAGCTATTAAGAATTTTCCTATTTTATTTTGAAAACTGCTATTTGTATCTTCTATTTCTTTGTTAAGTATTTTGTTTATTCATTTACCCAAGAATGTTTGTGATTGTGCATGCTGGTGCATTTTTAGAACTGACTTAAAACCTTTGCCAGATAATTCTCACATCTAGATAATATTGGTATATGCTTCTGTTAATTATTTTTTTCTGATGCAAGTTGGGATTTTCCTATTTATACATATGTAATTTTAAGTAATATCCTGAATAGTTTTAATTTTATATAACTAGACTCTAGGTCATGTTTGAATCATCTAGAGAACAATGATATTTTTCCTTTATCAGGTAATCAACCAGATTGGTATTAGAAAGTAAGTTCTCATGAGCCTCCCATGGGTTGTGGTTCTAGGATTTACCTGGTTTTCAAAGCCTTTACAATACTATTTCTATCTGTCTCATGTATGTATTACTCCCTTATCCATTGTCCTGATTGAAATTCTGGCATTGGTCTATCTTTAGTTCAATTTTAAAGTCTATGCTGCTGTTTTGATTATTGTGACTATGTTTTAAATGATGCAAATGTCTGGAAAACTATTTGACACTATGTATTAATAATATTAAAATAATATATGTATCTTGATACAATTATTCTCTTAAAACCTATTCTAAAGAAATAAGCAAAAGAAATCAAATATTTATGAACAAAATTCTCCTTTTTCACATAATGCGTAAGAGCCAAACTTTCAACATATACAAACGGTCCATAATGGGGAACTTAGGCTATTATTATCAATGTAAACTTCTAATGACAAGAAATAGAGCTATCATATTGTTGAAAAGATATATGTAGCATTACAGTAAGTTGTGAGGATCACTAAAACATATAAAATATTAGACCTCTAATAGTTAATTAGAAAGTTTATACAAATAAATGTAACAATTAAACAATAAAATATTAAGTGAATATGAGGTGTTAAAATAACATTAAATTATTTATAGAGAATTTTAGAGCAATTAGATCTTAAACTTTTGAAGAACTGTGAGAATAATTCTCAACTTATATATCAGATTTTAATTTTTCATATTCCATATTCCATTACATTATATTCCACATTACTTACAAAAGTAAACGTTTTTGGGTTGCTTTACCAAAACACACAATTAATAATCTTTCATTTTACATGTTCATGGCAGGGAAATAAATCCCTGCAGGCCACATGTAACTGGCATTTGAAAATACTTTAGAACTTGGAGTAGTTCAAAACAAATAATTAAAAACATCATAAATATCCAAGTTCCAAGGTCATTTCAAATGCCAGTTATAAGTGGCCTATAGGGTTTTATTTCCCTCCAATGAACTTGTAAAATGAAGGATTATTAATTGTATTTCTTGGTAAAGTGATTCACAGCAATGTTTATTTTTGTCATTATTGCTATTATTAATATAATAATTATCTGTTCCTTGGTACATTCCTATGGATTCAGGAAACACAGCTAAGAAGTGCATTTATCTATTATGACTAGAGACAAGAAATAACTAAAAAGATATCTGTTTGCTTATGTGTCTACATAAAAAAAAAAGTCTTCATATGGGCAGGCTGGGGCTCCTGTAGGGTCCACTGTTAATGGGTGCCATTTATCTCTTGTACTGTTTTAAAACTTTTAATTGACAGGTAAAATTGTATGTGTTTATCATGTGCAATGTGATGTTTGGAAGTATATTTACATTGTGGGATGACTACATTTAGCCAATGAATATGTGCATTACCCTTCCTTAGTTATCATTTTTGTGGTGAGAACACTCCTTTACTCTTCTAGCATTTTTCAAGGATACAATATATTGTTATTAACTATAGCCACCATCTGGTACAATAGATCTCTTGAATGTATTCCTTGTATTTAACTGAAATTTTGTACTCTTTAACTAACATCTCCCCAACTCCCCCACAGTCGTAGCTGCCCCAGCCCCTGGTAATCACCATTCCGCTCTCCAGTTCTGTGAAAGTAACATTTTGTTTAGATCCCAAATGTGAATGAGACTGTATGGTGTTTGTCTTTCTGTGCCTGGCTTATTTCATTTAATATAATGGCCTCCAGGTTCATCTGTGTCATTGCAGATGTGTCCAATTTATCTTTATGCTCCACGTCTTTGTCATTTATCTTCATAAACCCCTACGGTCTAAGACAGCAGAGGCAGTTCCAACTATCACATATACATTGAATACCAAAAAGCAGAATAAAGACTTGTTTAAAAAGCCATTCCATTGGAATGGCACTTGCCCTTCTCTCAAGACTGACTGACCTACGTTCAACTGCTGTTCACATGGAACCCTTCTCCACTTCGGCCTTCAAAGTTCTCATTGAAAAGTATGAACAATGCATTTCAGTTGATTGTATTGCATACTTTTTGCTGAAGACTTTTTCTGTAAACACAATTGCCTTGTTCAGCTTTGTTGTATACTGACTTACCATAAGATGCACTGTTGATATGCTTTCTGATATGTGTTTGGTAAGAATGATAAAATAAAAGCTTTAAAAAAATCATTCCAAAGCCTTTTTTTCCCTTTTTCTCTATTTGAGGGGTTCTCTGTTATTCCCCCAAATCATTTTGCTTGTATCATGAGCCAGAACCTTTTTATATGGGCACTTGTGAATAGTTAGCTGCAATTTAGGCAGGGATATGTAGACTTTAACTGAGCTCTCGTATTGTTCTCTTCATTCCTCCTTTTATTCCTGTTTCTTTTTTCTTTCATTTCTGCTTCTAAGAAAAGAAGAGAGAATGAGTATTGAAACTGCAACTAGCAATCTCTGCTACAACAATTCTATTGATTGCCAGTGTTTAGTGACTGAACCAAGCCTAGGGCACTCTCTAATGAGATTACCATTTTTCTGGATGCAAAACTATCATTAGGTTAATTGAAGACATATTTAGAATATTCACCATATACATTTCTCCCTAGCATTACTAGTAAAAATTTTAAAGAATTATTCTATTTGTTGATGAGTAAAATGCAGGGGGAGGAAGCCACGTCTAATTAATTAGTCTGAATTAGGCTACTCCTATAACAATTCAATGAGAAATCAAATGCTTTATTCAGATAATATCAACTATAACCCAATCAGAAGCCTCTTTTGAATACTTAATTGCTCTTTAAAAAAATAAAGAAAACCTAAACTAACAAAGAAATGATAATAGACAAAATCATGGTATCCTTCAAAAATGCCAGATTACCTTTTCAGACAATATCAATTACATATTGTGGGCAATGTTGCCTGCTGCATTACAATCATTCCTTGTATTCCTTAATTGATCACACTTGTATTTGGCTTTAGGAATCTGTAAACTTCAAGAGAGATTGGCAACTTCCAAACCTCAGGGATAAACATTTATTAATCTAAGTCAGTCATGTAATATTAATCCTACTCTAACTGCTGGTGATTAAGATTGGACAGGTGACAAGATTTTTACCAATTAGTACTGTGGGATATATCTGTTATAAGCATCCTTGTAAATATTTAATAATTTTAAAATGGAGAGAAGGAACTATTACACTTGTTTTTCAATTTCTGGTTACCCAACCCCTTACCCCAAGGGGGTAATTCTTGGAGTTTCGTGAAGCCAACTTGTCATTATGAGGGAACAAGCTTGAAAGTAGTCTCCAACTGGTATCTCCTATTCATAGAACTTTGGGCCTCAGCTTCAAGTATCTCACTCTCCAGGACTACAATTATCCAAACAATGATTTAATATTCTGTTAGGAAAAATGTATATCACTTTCCCTGTCTCTAAATAATTATGTTAATTTATGGACATTTAAACGAGAAACAGTTTTAGATTTCCTTAAGGGCTACGTCTATTCTTTCCAGTCTAACCTTGTTAAACCTAGAAATCATAGCGTAAAGCTTGCCTTAGGAATTAAATGCAAGCTCTCTGAATTTTCCCAGCAACTTGGTTAGAGAGATAGTAACCTGCAGAGAATCATCTATAGAAAAACTGTTTTCCAGTCAACATTATACGGAAATATAAAGCAAAATAAAAATACTACAAATCTTTCACAATTTCAAAAAAAATCTCTTTTATAGTTATGAAAATTCTGCAAAAGCATATGTCAACAGGGTTTTTATTGAACATATATGTGACCCCCTGAGTTTTCATTTGTACAGTAGAGTTTTGGGTGACATTGGGCAGCCTTAAATGCATAATATAGAAGAAGAAAATGAAATTAATTTTCTTATCTTCCAGGTTTAGGTTTAGCAAAGATTCATCACTTTACAGTTCATTAAACAAGTAATATTTTAAAAAATATACAAAATAATGCATCAATGACCTGAAATGCAAAATTAATGAGGTCATACATGTGAGTCTAATACAAAAATATCATTTTATGCAAATGTTGCTTAATCTTATAGTTACTTAAAATTAGCCTTATAATACTTGTCTCAGAATTTCTGTTGCCATTGTAAAGGTCAATCACATTTAGATGAAAAAAGGTATTTGTGCTTTATTCATTATGTGCAGGATTTATCTAAGTGACATTTTGAAAATACTTTATGAATAGACCTTTAATAATTTCTAACACTTTAATAATTGCCCCTTTCCTCGTTGTTAGTGGAATTTACACATGAAAATGAAGCATTGATTAATGAGCTTTTTATATAACAAGAAATATTATCAAGGATTCTTCTCTACAAGCATTTCTCAATAAGAAATCATCTGTTTTATAGATAATAATTACTTAGCAGACCACAAAGAATATAATCCAATAACCCAATGATTAAGATAACTAACGTTTCTGGTAACCTAGCTTCTCAAAACTTTATTTTCCTTCTAATCATTAAGGTAAACAATCCTAGCTGCTAGATAAAGCCCAAAGATTCAGTGACTTTTATTTAGAAATAAAATTTATCTCTTATTTCCATAAGCATCCATTGAAGGTTGATTCTGTGTGTGTGTGTGTGTGTGTGTGTGTGTGTGTGTGTGTGTGTGTGTGAGAGAGAGAGAGAGAGAGAGAGAGAGAGAGAGAGAGAGAGAAGAAAGAAGAAAGAAAAGTAGCTATGGAGCTATATGCAGCTATGGAGAAGGTGGGAACATTATGCCTTCGTACTCATTCAAAGGGCCAGCTTCCATTGGACATTTATATGTGGCTTTAAGGTTTTCCTAGCGTTATCAACAATGAAGAAGAGCAAAAAGAGAGAGGATAAAGAAGACAGGCATATCTGCTCTCCAGTGCTCAGAAATACAATTGACCTAGATCTCTTACCTTAAATTGTGGGGCGGGGGGCGGGGGATACCTATTCATTTGGCACCAGCTAGATGCAAAAGGGCTAGGACACAAGGTTGAATTTTATGCTCAAATGAAAAGAAAACAGATTTGTTGATAATTGTGATGGTAATGCCAAGTCCCTCATCCAAATATTGTGGTAATGATAGCCTTAATATTTGTCAAGCAGTGTCTGGAACATCATAGAACATTTATTCATGTTAGTTTTTATCTCTGTCTCAGTAAAAAGAAATGCCTGCCAAATAGACTTTCTTCGTATTTCTTCTCTTTTAGGGTAAGTTGAAATCCATAAAAAATCTTTTTTTTTTTTTAACTAAAGTAGTAATGACTTGCACTTACTAAAATATTTAGTTTTAGGAAAATATAAATTTTTAATAGTTCATTGTTTATAGCTTAGTTAATAAAATTGTTTAAATAACTTTTATCTTAAGGACACATTAAATATATGATCTGCTCTTTTAACCCCAGTATAACGTGACCTGCGGAGATAACTTATGCTTACAGCTTGTTCTCTAGATTATTGTTTTATAATTTTCAGTATTTTATTTTGAAAATTGTTCTGTTCTTATAAGTTTTTTTTTTTTTTTAATAGTTGGTGATTCATGTTAGCACCTAAGCTTACGCTGCATAACTGAAAAAAAAAAAAAAAAAGACACTCTGAACCATTTGAGACTTTCAATATCTTCACACTTCCCTTCTCCCTGGGTTCTTGGACCCAAATCTCTTAGCTGCTTTCATAGACCCAAACTCTAATTTTTGTGTCTCTATTCACATAGATTGCAAAAAGCTCCACTGCCTTTTGCCTGACTTCTCAGTTTGATACCTTACCATAATTAAAATCATCAAATGATCCAAGGGCAAAAATGATGGCAATATGTCATGCTTCACACACCACACCCATATTCACAAGCAAGTGCGCACACACACACATACACACACATTTGCATTTTCTCAAGGATCCTTTCTCATCAAGCCCTGACTGCCTCAGCAGCTCTTCTGTGACTTCAAAGGATTTTTAAAATTCTGTTTGTGACAGAACCGTTGATCTTCTGCAAGACATTCTGTCATATCCAGAAAGACAATTCCTGTAGTTTTCAGTTGCACTTACATATTTCATATCAAAAGTATTTTATGTTTCATTGCCCATTCATGCTTTTACCTCTATAAACTGTCAGTTCACAATTGTATACCATTTTCCACTTGTTTAAATTTCTCTCATGATTTGTAGAACTTATTTATATATTTAAGAAAATAATATATTATGAATTTCACATGACACACATATTTTCTCCCACAAAGTCCCCATAGAATACAGGCTATTATTTCATATTTTAAATGTGTGTTTAGTTGAGCAGTTATTTTAAGATATCAAATTTATCCATATTGGCACTCAGTGATTTATTCATATTTTAGCCTAATTTATTAAATAAGAAGTTTAATTATTTAAGTTTTAGTCTTTCTTTTATTAAAGAAAAGAGTCCATTATGGACTTCAATTTCTTCTAAAGTATGATCTAACTGCATTACAATTTTAAAGTGTTTTAGGTTTAACCATATAAAATTGCCATTTTATAGGTCAAATGGTTGAAAACCATGACATTGTAGTGTACTTAAATCTAAATATTATAAAACTATCAAATGTTTTCATTTGTTTTATTAAGATATCATTTAAATATAGTAAAATTCAGCCATTTTAGTGAAGAGTTCTGTGAATTTAACAAATGCCCACACTTGTGTAACCATCACCTTAATCAAAGTATAAAATAGCTTTATTAACCCTCCTCAATTCTGTACCTATTCATAGTTTAACTTTCCCAAAGCTCCAACCACTGGCAGTCACCAATCTTCACTTTTGCCTTTAATTAATGTCATGTAATCTAAAGTATGCAGCCTTTTGAGTCTGGCAATTAAAACTTTGACTTAGCATAATGCATTCACGGGTCATCCACGTTGTCATGTAACAGTATTTAGTACTTTTTTTTTTATTACGAATCGAAGGACATTATCTATACTTTTTGATTAAAATATTCACATCAAGATTTGTGCTAGTATGTTTTGTTTTCACTTGGGTAAATACATAGAAGCCATATTTTTTAGTCATATAGTAAATGTATGCTTAACTTTCAAAGAAAAGGCCAAACTGCTTATAAAGTAGCTGCACAATTTTGCAATCTAATTAGCAATGTGTGAAAATTCGTATTGCTCCAGATCCTTTCCAACAATTAGTATTATCAGTTTGTATTTTTATTTTGCCATTTTTGAAGTGTATCGTGGCATCTTTTTGTGGTCTTAATGTGTGCATCTTCATGTATTTATAATCTATATATCTTATTTGTTGGAATGTCTCTTCAGATCTTTTCTCCCATTCTTTTTATTATGTTTTGTGTTCTCTTATTATTGACTTTAGAGAGCTCTTTATATATTTCGTATACCAGTCTTTTATCAGATACATGATTTGCAAATATTTTCTCCTGCTCTGTATCTTGTTTTTTAATCTGTTAAGTGAAACACTTAGATTGAAAAACTGAAGTTGTTAATTTTGACAAAGTGTGATTTATAATTTTTTTCTTTAGTGATTTGTTTTTGGCCTAACCCAAGGTAACAACAATTTATTCTGTAAGAAGATTTAGAGTTTTGGGATTTAAGTTTAACTCTATTTTATTCATTTACATTTTATTTCATTTTTTATATTACATGACATACGAAGTTCTCTTATTTTTTTCAATACAATTGTCTGGCTCAATTTGTTGTATGGACCGTTCTTCACAGAACAATGTTTACAACATGTTTGAAAATAAATGGTCCAAATGTTTGTTAGTCTTTTCTTACTTTTATTATTTTCATTGATTTCAATATCAGTGTTTTGTGATTATCAAACTGTCTTATTTACTGTGTTTTTATAATAAGTTTTGAAATCAGGTTGGGTGAGTCCTCCATCTTTGCTCTCCTTTTAAATATTTTTGCAGGACAAATTAGATGCTTTCATTTTGCCTCTCATATATATTAACATGTCTTTCATATATTTTTAAATTTCATTGTCTCTCTGAATTGGCTTAGCAGTAATTTCTTCAGATTTATTACCCAGTTCACAAGTTTTGCCCCATAATTACGTGTATTCTGTGTTAACCTATTTTGTGGGTTTTTAACTTTGGTGATTGCATTTACTGTTTCTAGAAATTGTTCTTTTTTCAATCATGTTAGCCATCTTGGAAAGCCAGTCATTTGCTGTTTCTGTTTACAGTTTCTTCTATTAAAAAAAAATCACTGCATTATATGTCTGAAAATTTTAATATATGAAGTCATTGTAAATCTGCATCTGCTATTTGAGGGAGTTGCTGGTGACTCTTCCTCACGGGGCATTACTTTTCCTTGTACGTTTTATCCTGACTCCATGTTAAGTTGCACTTTATCTGTAGGAATTCTAAGAGTACTAAAATCTGTTTCTCTAGGGAGAATGTGTTTTTGCTTCATGCAGATGCCTAGTAAGATAACAATCCATAACTATTTTAACTATTAGTATGAATTGGCTGTATAATACAGGAAGTGTATACATGTCTGTGAGGCCAGTGGAGCTTTTGCTAAGAATTCTTAGAGAAAAGACCTATTTCCTGCTTGAATCTGAGACCAACTACAGACAAGTTTCCTTGAAATAGCCCTTTGCCATCTGGTGGAATTTGCACATATACCCTTCTATAAAGGTGTATTTCTTCCACATTCAGTATGTTTGTAGTGTTCTCATTTCATTGTCACCTCACACGATATCACAAATGCTCCCAGGGTCCCCACAGTCTTAGTAGCATATTGATCCCTTTGTTTCAACTCTTCTTACTCTTCCCACTGGAAATTAAAAACAATTTTATCTCAAACTTGGCTTTGAATTCAAAATTTTTCAGACTTCTTTTAAAGAGAGATTTCTATGTCACACAGTGCTCCCCTTTATTTAGGATTAATTTATTGATTATATGTGATATTAAGTTGTCAACTCTTTCTAGACGAAAACATTAGAGAAACACAGCCTTCATGGAGAGAATTAGAGAAGGACACACAAAGAGGAGGGTATGAAAGGTATGGAGGCCAATTCCAAATAACATGATCATTTCTAGTTCCTGGTCGTTTTTGAGTCTCACTATAGCTTTGATTTCTCATTAGAGAAGATATTTCTATGTCCTTATAATTCTCCTTTTGCTTCGTCTAGGCCAGGAGTCTTCTGATGCTTTCAAAGAACATTCTAATCCCATCCTAAGCAGTTGTTGTCTGGCTCCCAGTTCTAGACATTAGCCACCGCACTTCTAACTTTTGGTTTCACCAGTTTTCTGGCTTGCCTTTACCTTCCCTGAGACACATAAATAGGCTAGGGGAACGTGGCACTTTAGAATCACAGTTTGTTACTGTCTCATTTGCAGGAAACTGTTCTTCCACACAGCATTTTTGTTACCCTCACCAATGGCTAAAACTCTGAGCCACCTGAAAAAATGTTAGATTCAGACATTGTGCACTCTCTCCACATCAGTTCTCCCTTCATATTTCTTGTCCAATTGCTTTCACCACAACTGATTTTTGTTTTTGACTTCTTCTTATTTCCCTCATCCATCTCCTCCTGTTTGTTCTTCATCTTCATCTTTGTCTTATTCTAAGTAGTGGGGTCTGTGTTCCTTTTATTTCTCTGCTTGCTTTCTACAGAATAAAATTCTGTCTTCAATTTATTCCCTTATGTAAACCGGGCCACCATTTAAACCACCCACTGGCCAAAATCGCCTAATTGTTCCCCCATGGAGTTCCTTTCTCACTTGTCTAACAAAGCCACAACCATAGATCTATCCAAATTTTCCAAGGACCTATCCAAGCTACTGAACACTATTGGAGATAGTCATGCCATCACATTGTTGTCACTAATATTCTCACCCATTATACTGAAGTGAGCCCTCAAGATGCCAGAAAATCCTTCCCTGATTTCCATGTCTTTCATTCCTACTCCAAATTATATGTTGTGAAATTCGCTTTCCCCAAACCTTAATCCAACTGCTGTTGTTCTTCATAAATACCTCACCTGTACTATATACGGATAAAATACTTGAGAAGAGAATTCTCTCAATATCCTGCCAGCAAACCTGCATTTATGTCTATTCTGGTAATTGTATTTTAATGTTCTGCTTGCACGGTGTGCTAATTCTGTCCACCCAAATGAATGCCCTTTTTGAATAAAGTATCCCATATGGATACTTGTTAAAGGAATAAGTATACTTTAATATATATCAAGTCTCATCATTTCCTTCTTCTCCATATGCCCTTTCCATCAATATTTTTTTCAAGTTTGTCCTGTGTGAAAGAATAAAGGTTAAAAGATGGCATTATTTGAATCTATGTTTTCTTCTATTTTTTTTTCTTACTTTTCCTCTCTCTGAAAATTCTGTTATTAAAAGCCTACAATCACTTTCATCTGGTCAACTACCAATACCTGAAAATATTATTTTTAAAGCAATATTTTAAAAAATCTGCAATCACTTTCTCCATTCTTGAACTACTGATAATTTCTCCACCTTTCATAGTCTGGCATCAGTCTCCACCACTTCAAGAAAATTGCCTTCATCAGTTTCACCCAGGACCTCTTTGATATTAAATATGATGGACCACTCACAGTTTCATTTTCCTTTAACTATCTGTGATATTTCAAATTGTTAATTCTCCAATTCTCCTTTATTCTTTAAATTATATCTCCTTGGTTTCTGTGACAGCACACTCTGATGTCCACTTCTCAATATTTTGCTGGCTTCTCTAATATCTGGCTATCACTCAAATAATGACATTTCTGATTCTCTTCTCTGTTTCTGGATTCTCTCTCACTTTTTTAAAAACTATTTTAAGTTCTGGCATACATGTGCTCAATGTGCACATGTGTTGGTTACATAGGTATATGTGTATCATGGTTGTGTGCTGCACCTATCAGCCCATTATCTAGGTTTCAAGCCCCACATGCATGAGGTATTTGCCCTAATGCTCTCCCTCGCCCTGCCCTCCACTCGCTGACAGGCACCCATGTATGATATTCCCTTCACTGTGCCCATGATATTCTCATTGTTCAACTCCCACTTATGAGTGAGAACATGCAGTGTTTGGTTTTCTGTTCCTGTGTTAGTTTTCTGAGGATGATGCTTTCCAGCTTCACCCATGTCCCTGCAAAGGATGTGAACTCATCCTTTTTTATGGCTGCATAGTATTCCATGGTGTATATGTCCCATATTTTCTTTATCCAGTCTATCATTGATGAGCATTTGGGTTAGTTCCAAGTCTTTGCTATTGTGAAGAGTGCTGCAATAAACATACGTGAGCATATGTCTTTATAGTACTATAGTATAGATTTATAATCCTTTGGGTATATACCCAGTAATGGGATTTCTGGGTCAAATGATATTTCTGGTTCTAGATACTTGAGGAATCACCACACTGTCTTCAACAATGGTTAAACTGATATACAATCCCACCAACAGTGTAAAGTGTTCCTATTTCTCTGCATCCACACCAGCATCTGTTGTTTCCTGACTTTTCAATGTTCACCATTCTAACTGGTGTGGGATGGTATCCCATTGTGGTTTTGATTTGCATTTCTCTAATAACCAGTGATGAACTTTTTTCATTTATTGGCTGCATAAATGTCTTCTTTTGAGAGGTGTCTGTTCATATCTTTCACCCACTTTTTGATGGGGTTGTTTTTATTCTTATAAATTTGTTTAAGTTCTTTGTAGATTCTGGATATTAGACTTTCGTCAGATAGATAGATAACAAACATTTTCTCCCATTCTGTAGGTTGCCTGTTCACTCTGATGATAGTTTCTTTTGCTGAGCAGAAGTTCTTTGATTTAATTAGATCCCACTTGTCAATTTTGGCTTTTGTTGCAATTGCCTCTGGTGATTTAGTCATGAAGTCTTTGTCCATGCCTATGTCAAGAATGGTTTTGTCTAGGTTTCCTCTAGGGTCTTATGGTTTTAGATTTTATGTTTAGGTCTTTAATCCATCTCGAGTTAATTTTTGTATAACATGTAAAAAAGAGGTCCAGCTGCCGTTTTCTGCATATGACTAGCAGTTTTCCGAGCACCATTTATTAAATAGGGAATCCTTTCCCATTGCTTGTTTTTGTCAGGTTTGTCATAGATCAGATGGTTGTAGATGTGTGGTGTTTTTTCTGAGGCCTTTGTTCTGTTCCACTGGTTTATATATCTGTTTTGGTACCACTACCATGCTGTTTTGGTTACTGTAGCCTTGTAGTATAGTTTGAAGTCAGGTAGCATGATCCCTCCAGTTTTGTTCTTTTTGTTTAGGATTGTCTTGGCTACACAGGCTCTTTTTTGGTTCTATATGAAATTTAAAGTAATTTTTTCTAGTTCAGTGAAGAAAGTCAACGGTAGCTTGATGGGAATAGCATTGAACCTATAAATTACTTTGGGCAGAATGTCCATTTTCAAGGCATTGATTATTTCTCTCTGTAAGCATGGAATGTTTTTCCATTTGTGTCCTATTTCCTTGAGCAGTGGTTTGTAGTTCTCCTTGAAGAGGTCCTTCATTTACCTTGTAAGTTCTATTCCCAGGTATTTTATTCTCTTTGTAGCAATTGTGAATGGAAGTTCACTCATTATTTCGCTCTCTGTCTATTATTGCTGTATAAGAATGCTTGTGATTTTTGTACACTGATTTTTGTACTGTAGTTGCTATCAGCTTAAGGCGTTTTTGGGCTAAGATGATGGGGTTTTCTAAATATACAATTCTTTCACCTGCAAACAGATGTGATTTGACTTCCTCTCTTCCTATTTGAATATCCTTTATTTCTTTCTCTTGCCTGATTGCTTTAGCCAGAACTTCCAACACTATATTAAATAGGAGTGGTGAGAGACAGCATCCTAGTCTTATGCCGGTTTTCAAAGGGAATGCTTCCAGCTTTTGCCCATTCAGTATGATATTGGCTGTGGGTTTGTCATAAATAGCTCTTATTATTTTGAGATAAACTAATACCTAATATATTGAGGGTTTTTAGCATAAATGGGTGTTGAATTTTATCGAAGGGCTTTTCTGCATCTATTTAGATAATCATGTGTTTTTTGTCATTGGTTCTGTTTATATGATGGATTACATTGATTAACTTGCATATGTTGAACCAGCCTTGCATCCCAGTGAAGAAGCCAACTTGATCACGGTGGATAAGCTTTTTGATGTGCTGCTGGATTTGGTTTGCTAATATTTTATTGAGGATTTTCACATTGATGTTCATCAGGGATATTGGCCTGAAATTTTCTTTTTTTGTTGTGTCTATGCCAGGTTTGGGAATCAGGATGATGCTGGCCTCACCTCATATAATGAGTTAGGGAGGAGTCTCTCTTTTTCTATTGTTTGTAATAGTTTCAGAGGGAATGTTACCAGCTCTGGTACAATTTGGCTGTGAATCTGTCTGGTCTTGGACTTTTTTTGGTTGGGCTGTTTGTTTGTTTGTTTTTATTGAGATGTAGTCATACTGTCACCCAGGCTGGAGTGCAGTGGTGCAATCTGGGCTCATTGCAACTTCTGCCCTCTGTGTTCAAGTGATTCTTCCTGCCTCAGCCTCCCAAGAAGCTGGGATTACAGGCGTGTGCCACCATGCCCAGCTTATTTTTTATATTTTTAGTAGAGACAGGGCTTTACCATGTTGGCCAGGGTGGTCTTGAACTCATGACCTCAAGTGATCTGCCCACCTCGGCCTCTCAAAGTGCTGGGATTTTAGGCATGAGCCTCTGCACCCAGCTTCTTCTCTTCTTTTTTAAATCCATGTTCCTTGAGGGATCTTATTTATTACTATGTCCTGAATTATTATTTCTGTAATGATTTATTCCAAAACTATTTCTGAAGTTAAAGATCTCAACTGAAACCTCATATCTATATTTAATCACCTCTTTTATAGCATTATTTGGATGCTGAAACTTCACACATGTATAAAAATGATAATCATTATAACCTTCCTAAATCCTGGTCCATCTTCTATGTTTAAGACAACAAGCAACCCATTGCCTTACTCATTTAAATTATCTTTATTTTTATTTATATTTTTTTGAACATAATGTGAGAACAATATCCGTTATTTGGTTCTATTCAGGGAACACTCAAATCAGCAAATAGACAATCAAACACACACACACACACACCACCACTACCATCACCACCACCACCAACAACTATCCTTAATTCAGAATGTTGTCACTGTAATACACGAGCAGGGATTTTTGCAATGATTATTTCAAAGACTGAATAAAAGGCATGAGTTTAGCCCTCACATTCTCTCAACATCATCATTTATTGATTCAAAAAATACCCTCAGTTGTGACAGTCACACTACCTCCAAAAGCATTTTCTATTTTTCTGTAGTGGAATATTTGAGAAAGCATTTTCCTTGATGTTAAACATGATGAGTTCCCAACTTAATTGCAATAATGAAAAGAATTGAGTTGTGCACCTCCCTCACTAACCAGTCTGATTTAAGAAACTATGTCTTTAATGTCATATCAGATTGAGAATCTTGTGTTAAACAGCTCCAACTCATTCATTGTATATTAAAAACATAACCTATCTGGTCTTTGATCACTTAAGTATTGAAGCCAGGAGAGAAATGACGCTCCATGATTTGGGAGTAATTGTCTAGTCCATTGCTCTCTAGGTTTGCCTTCTGGGGGGAACTTCACTTCTCATTATACTCTTGGAATATATCTGTAGAGGACACTGGAAAGCAGAAGATCTGTAAGAAGTGATCACTTTTCTCAGTTTCTTTCATGCCCACAAGGAGAATGAAATAGTTTCAATATATTATTAATGTGTTACTAATATTTTAGTATAGACAGATTATATTTAACAGCTAACATTTAATAAACAATACAGTACATCAAAAAAGTATTATCTACCATGAAACTTTATCAATTGATACCTAATAGTTTTACATATTTACAGATTACATTTGTTATATTGATACATGCATAGAATGTATAATGATCAACTCAGGGTAATTGGTTTATCCATCACCTCAATTATCATTTATTTGTCTTGGGAACATTATTTGCTAGCTATTTTGAAATATATAATCAATTACTGTTGAGTATAATCACCCTATTTTGTTATTGAATGTTAAAACTTAATTCCTTCTATATAACTGCATTGTTTTGGCCATTAAACAACTTATCTTTCTCTATCCCTCCCCCCACCCCCTTCCAAACCTCTGGTAACCATCATTCTTCTTTCTACCTCTGTGAGATCATTTTTTTTTAGCTCCCAAATATGTTTAAGAACATGTGACATTTGTCTTTCTTTGCCTGGCTTATTTTACTCAACATAATATCCTTCAGTTCTATATGTTGTTGCAAATGACAGGATTTCATTTTTTTATTGCTGAATAATTTGCATATGCCACATTTTTTAAATCCACTCATCTGTTGATTAGCACTTAGATTAATTCCATATCTTGGCTGTTGTGAATAGTGTTGCAATAAACATGAGACTGCAAATATTTCTTCAATACACTGATTTTCTTTCTTTTGGATACACGCCCAACAGTGGAATTGCTGGATCATATTGTCGTTCTATTTTTAGTTTTTTGAGAACCCTCCATGCTGTTTTCCATAGTGGCTGTACTAATTTACATTCCCAAAAACAGTGTACAAGTGTTTTCTTTTTTTTCACATCCTTGCCAGCATTCATTTACAGTCTTTTGGATAATAGTCATTCTAACTGTGGTGTTATGATATCTCATTGTGGTTTCAATTTGCATTTCCCTGATGATTAGG
Organism: Rhinopithecus bieti; assembly: GCF_001698545.2. Taxonomy (NCBI): domain Eukaryota; kingdom Metazoa; phylum Chordata; class Mammalia; order Primates; family Cercopithecidae; genus Rhinopithecus; species Rhinopithecus bieti. Next base: position 434,500 of record NW_016805361.1, read on the forward strand.
GAAATTGAAGATTGTTTTCATATACTTCTTGGCCACTTGTGTGTTTTCTTTTGAAAAATGTCTATTCAGATCGTTTGCCCATCTTTTAACTGGATTATTTGTTTCTATGCTATTGAGTTGAGTTCCTTGCATATTCTGGTTATTAATCTCTTGTCAGATATATTTAATAAGTAATACATTATACCATACAAAGCCACCATAAAACCTTTACCTTTCTTTTTATTTTAACTTTCTTCACCCAATTAGTTGTTTATAATCATCATCTTCCTAAACTGCTGATAGATTTTTTTCCTTATAATTTGTCTAAATTTAGCATTTTTTAACAGATACATTTAAACCAGTCTCCACAATATCATCTCCTTTCTCTTCGTTATCCCATTTCATTCCCTGAGGAAAATTACCAAAGAAATGTTGGTATTTTGGCATAAGTCCCTTCTTGGTGAAGATTATTGTGAGAAATGTAAATAGTAGAAAAGGACTAAAAGAAAATCTGGGCCCTGAAACTGTCTGTGTAAGTCAAATATGTTTATTTATTTAAAGACTCTTAGGAAGAAAGCACATTCAAAATTAACTGCAGGGAGATAAACAATGTTCTTAAAGAGAGGTACAGATGTCCAAGAACTTGTATCTAGCCAGTAGGTATAGAGTTTATAGAATAACAGGGTGAAAATGATGACTACACTTGAACTATTATAAGCATAGCTCCAAACTCCAGGTCAAGCTTTCTTTGTAGACATAAAGCTAGGTGAATTCTCTATGTATGGCCTGTATGCCAAAGGCCAACTTTCTGGGGCAAAAGTAATGCATAGATCTCATTTTCATAATACATAATATGCATGCCAAGGTACAGTTTAGAGTTCACTCAGATATGAACATGATTTCATCAATATGTCTCAACTCCCAAACAAACAAAACACGGCCTCATCCGAGAACATTTATGAGCTTAATACATATAATTGGAGTTATGTAAGTTATCCAGAGATCTCTAGGAATCAAGCTAATCGGGAATTCTTTAGTTAGCCATTGCAATCATTTGGAAGAAGGTTATTTACAGGTAGAATTGCTTGGTCATAGAATACGTACATTAGATTTTTTTTTTTTTTTTTTTTTTTTTTTTTTTTTTTGCTGGCTACTGCCAAATTTCCTCACTCTCCCCTTTGAGATTGTAATCAATCAAATTTTGTAAGTTACTATTTCCTACTAACAATTTAAGATATATAGCAGGAGGTGAATCGTATGAGAACAAGTCTAAGAGGGAACAGAGCCAGAATAATATGAGACCACTTAGGCCATTATCAAGACAATGACATTTACTCTGAATGAAATTGAGAGTCAATACATGGGCTTTACAGAAGAGTGACATGATGTGATTTATTTATTTAAAGCAATACATTGGCCACCGTGTTAACAGTAGATGTCAGGTTGATATCACTTTGTTTCCTACTTTACAAAATGATACTAGTCAACTAATTCAATAATCCAGATAATGACTTGAATTGAGGTGATAGCATAGTAGATATTGAGAAGTGATAGGACTTTGAATATATTTATATGGTATGGCCAATATCATTAATTAATGATAAATTAATGGATTAGATCTATCTATGGTAGATGAATTAGATCTATATTTTGAGAAAAACAAAGTCAGTGAAGGCTATGAGCATTTTGTGCTAAGAAGACAGAATGATGAAGTGACCATCAATTGCTGAGGAAGGTCATAAGGTAAGAAGAATTGGAAGGGATGCAAATTTTAGATCTGGTCCTTTTTAGTTACAGGTGTCCAGGCCATCTAAGAGGTATTGTTGAATTAAAAGTTGTATATGTCAACTTGGATTTCAGAAGTTAGGATTTCTGGAGTTTAGGCATATAGATGATATTTAAAGCCATGATACCGGATGAAATTACCAAGATGGTATGCATTTATAGAAAATATAAGAAGACTCAGGAATAAAAGCAGAAACCTGAATGAAATTAAAGAAGGAACAAAATGTGTGTTTAGGAAATAGGGTATGGTGTCTCAAGAACCAACTGAAAAACAAAATATGTCAAGAAGAAAGGAGTGATAAATTGTTTAAAATATGTCTTATTAAGTAAGATGTGACCTGATAATCAAACATTATAATTAGTAATACTGAGTCACTGATAACTTTGACAAGAACAGTTTCAATGGAATGATACAGTGAAAATCAGGTTTAAATGGATTCATAAGTAGTAGAAGAGGAATTGAACAGAGTTAATAGATATAACCTTTACAAAATATTTGATTGCGTAAAGGAACCAACAACAACAAAAAGGAAAATAGCCAATGAACGAAGTGGGGTCACGTTTTCCCCTGTCTCTATTTCAGGTGGTGTTTTCTGTTGATGCCATGTGATGAAGATTACCTTCAGAGGAGGTGCAGAAACAGGGATTCTGTTTTTGATGGGCCACGCATTCCACAGAACAAAATGCAATCATTTTAGGAGTTGGAGCTAGGTAACAAATGGAACAAAATATAATTCAGTTGCAGATGAAGGATGGACAATGTGGGGTTTTTAAAATTATATTTTAGGTTCTGGGGTACATGTACAGAGCGTGCAGTTTTGTTACACAGGTACACATGTGTCATGGCAGTTTACTGCACCTGACAGCCTGTCATCTACCTTAGGTATTTCTCCTAATGCTATCCTTCCCCTAGTCCCCCAGCCCCTCACAGGCCCCAGTATGTGATGTTTCCTCCCTGTGTCCATGTGTTCTCATTGTTCAACTCCCACTTATGAGTGAGAATGTGTGGTGTTTAGTTTTCTCTTCCTGTGTTAATTTGCTGAGAATGAGGGTTTCCAGCTTCATCTATGTCCCTGCAAAGGACATGAGCTTTTTTTCTTTTTTATGGCTGTATAATATCCCATGGTGTATATGTGCCACATTTTCTTTATCCAGTCTATCATTGATGGACATTTGGTTTGATTCTAAGTCTTTGCTATTGTGAATGGTGCTGCAATAAGCATATGTGTGCATGTGTCTTTATAGTAGAATGATTTACAATCCTTTAGGTATATACCCAGTCATGGGAGTGCTGGGTCAAATGGTATTTCTGGTTCCAGGTACTCGAGGAATTGCCATACTGTCTTTCACAATGGTTGAACTAATTTACACTCCCTCCAACAGTGTAAAAGCATTCTTATTTCTCCATATCCTTGCCAGCACCTGTTGTTTCTTGACTTTCTAATGATGGCCATTCTAATTGTTGTGAGATAGTATCTCATTGTGGTTTTGATTTGCATTTCTCTAATGACCAGTGATGATGAGCTTTTTGTGATATGTTTGTCAGCTGCATAAATGTCTTCTTTTGAAAAGTGTCCGTTCATATATTCTGCCCACTTTTTGGTGGGATTGTTTGTTTTATTCTTGTAAATTTGTTTAAGTGCCTTGTAGATTCTGGATGTTAGCTATTTGTCAGAAGGACAGGTAGCAAAAATTTTCTCCCATTCTGTAGGTTGCCTGTTCACTCTGATGATAGTTTCCTTTGGTGTGCAGAAGCTTTTTAGTTTAATTAGATCCCATTTGTCAATTCTGGCTTTTGACATTGCTTTTGGTGTTTTAGTCATGAAGTCTTTGCCCATGCCTCTGTCCTTAATGGTATGCAAATGACACGATTGCCCATCATCTCAGCCCAAAATCTCCTTAAGCTGATAAGCAACTTCAGCAAAATCTCTAAATACAAAATCCATGTGCTAAAATCACAAGCTTTCCTATACACCAGTGATAGACAAACAAAGAGCCAAATCATGAATGAACTCCTATTCACAATTGATACAAAGAGAATAAAATACTTAGGAATACAGCTTACAAGGGATGTGAAGGATCTCTTCAAGGAGAACTACAAACTGCTGCTCAAGGAAGTAAGAGAGGACAAAAACAAATGGAAAAACATTCCATGCTCATGGATAGGAAGAATCAATATCGTGAAAATGGCCATACTGCCCAAAGCAATTTACAGATTTAGTGCTATCCCCATCAAGCTTCCATTGACATTCTTCACAGAATTAGAAAAACTACTTTAAATTTCACATGGAACCAACAAAAGAGCCTATATAGCCAAGACAATGCTAAGCAAAGAGGCATCATACTACCTGGAGGCATCATACTACCTGACTTCAAACTATACTACAAGACTACAGTAACCAAAAGAGCATAGTACTGGTTCCAAAACAGATATATAGACCAGTGGAACAGAACAAAGGCCTCAGAAATAACACCACACATCTACAACCATCTGATCTTTAACAAACCTGACAAAAACAAGAAATGGGGAAAGGATTCCCTACTTAATAAATGGTGTTAGGATAACTGGCTAGCCATATGCAGAAAACTGAAACCAGACCCCACCTTTACATTTAACACAAAAACTAACTTGAGATGGATTAAAGACTTTAACATAAGACCTAAAACCATAAAAACCCTTGAAGAAGGCAATATGGGTTGTTAGGGTTTCTTTTGTTTGCTTTCTTTTGTTTTTTGACAAATAGAAAAGAAAGACATGATGATATTAATATGTAAAGAAACAGAGGCAAAAATAAAGTGAAATTTGTTCCCCATAATTACACAGCTAGTAAGTGAAAGATCCAGATTTTGAACATAATTTATCTGCAGAATTATACTCTTAACTACTGTACAGTACTTCCAATATTTAAATGAGGAAGATCTATTCAGGCTTCGCGTTTTTCTGCAAACATTGTTCACCTTCACTGTTCATCTCTGTTATGTTTCTCTTTCAGTTTTTAATTAATTTTTCTTTTTTCTTATTTTAATCTGGATGATGTTTTATGCACGTTTACCTCTTAGATTGAGTTTTGTAGAACATTCAGTGTAATATGGAGGTATATAGAACCAGAAACTTTTCTTATGTGTGTGTTTTTTGTCTTGTCTGTGTTTTATACAGATGCTACAATAGAGGTCTGTCCACTGCTACTGCTAAGGGAGAAATCCCATAGAACTTCCAAGTTTTCTGTTATTATAGTTGCTGCAAAAACCCTAGGGTTCCTCATGAAGTTGCAGTCAACTTTTCCAACCCACGATAGGAATGAGATTCCAGGTTTAAGACTCATCATGAGGCTTATGGCTCACATTTCTTCCTAGCCCTATATCCTTTAAATGGGGGTAAGTATGATCTTGACACAATTCTTTCTGCTCTATTCTGAGAATGCTGGTTGACTCAGAGTTGAATAGTTTTTTAGTTAGGCCTGTGTCTTTATTCAGATTACAGTGAGGAGCAGAAAGTTGTTTTTTTTGTTTTTGTTTTTGTTTTTTACAATGACTTACAAATACTCCCTTCTCTAATTTTCAGTGACACTTGATGATTTTGAAAAGTATATTTCCTGGGCCATTTCCCTCACAGTGAAATGCAACTCTTGGAATTGCTTATTTGTGTTGTGGGGTGGGGGAATGGGGCTATAGGAAATGTTGGAAAAAAAAGTTGTCCTAGATTCCTGTGTTAAGTGTACATTCAGTGTGTTCATTATTGAAAGGAAAATATGATTTGATTAGCAAATCAAAAACAAGCAAAAGAAGAAAATCAAGAGTGTATTTACACTTCTAGAGAAATTTGCTAAGTCAGGAAAATTTGGGGATATTTCTGTAATGGATATTTAGTTCTTTGACATTTTATCATTTGTATTTGATGAGTTATACCCAGTGAGATGACATTTGACTAAGATATTGCGATCTTAGACATATGTATTTGATAATGTGTTCTTAGTTTCACTTGATTATTATTGATGCATTTATCACATTTAATTATGAGAGGCAGTCTCAATGTAAAGAGCAATATACCATTTGTAGAGCTGCTGTGATGTAATATAATATTTCTTGTCAAAACAAATTGATGTTTATCTCATCCACTTTACTGTAGACTATGGGCCTTCAGCTCTCTTCTACTTACAGAAAATATCTTTTGTCAATATTATCACACACAACTTATGATGCATTACAGAATAAGTAAATTTATTTGGCTACCACTTTCAAGTGACAAGTTCAATTAACAATGTTTATTCTTGTATGTCATATTTGCCACTTAGGCTGTCTTCTTTCAACTAATTTTCCTTGTAAAATCTTATCAACAAAAGGAAATTCATCCAGACACTGGATAAGGCTATTACAAAATAAAGTATATTTTGCATTATTTGCTTTACTAAACTTGTGACAGAAAACATTTTAAAAGTTTTATATAATTATATAATTATAAATTGACAAAGAATCATAACAGAAAATGTCTTCTAATAACACCTGATACAAGCCAGACAAAATGTTTGCCACACTAATATATTATAAAAGTTTTTTCATAGAAGAAATTAATTTTTTAAATTTTAACTTATACGATAAATGTTATAGAGCCAACTTTTATGCATTTTGTTGCTTCTAAATTAATTTTCCACCTCATCTAGTAATGAAATGACATATGAAAACACTTCCTAATTTCTGAGTGATCGTATTAAATAGAGAGTGAACATTCAGAGTTGGCTTCACTTATACTATTCCAAGGCTAAGTTTATATGCATGCCAAGAAGATGAAAGAAGAAAATGTAGCATAAATGATGGTTTTCACTTTTCCTTGAATAATGAACACTTAACCCAGTGAATTATAATTAAACATTTTAATATTCTTTACCTTGTTTTCTTCCATACTCCCAGTCCAGAAATGATGCTTGCTAGAGAAAACTTGGAAACTTATGTCAATTCCAACCTTCTTTGAATTTGAATTAAGACTGTTATATTGCTTTCTTTTTTCCCTGTGAAAATTTGTGCCAAAATATATTCTAATTTGCTTTGTATTCCTAGATACAATTTATTTTTCATCTAACTATTTATCAGCAAGAACGATAAGCCTGAGATGATAACATTAAAATTGAGACATTTAATTACTTGCATTTCTACATTCCAGCAATATTGATGAATTATTGTGAACATTCCTAGAGTCAAGAAGTTTTTATAATTTAATTCTGTTGCATATTTACTTTTAACTACCTTAAAATTCTTTATTGTTGAGGTACAATGGTGTACTGTTTATTTCTATATTGTGAACAAGCTATAAAATATCTTGAATAAAAAAGCAGTTGTACAACTTGTTCAAACTACGTAAATTTTCAATTAGAATTTGTGTTATAAGAGGGAATGCATAAAAAACGTAGCCAGTTAAAAAACTCTTACCCTTATAAATTATGTGTAAGATATTTCTACAAGACATACATTAATTCTTAAATCATTTCTCTAAATATTTATGTGTTTTCAGAGTATTTTTTTGCAAGAGATTTTTTGTAGAGTTATTTTTTCCCCCCTAGCCTATGTCATACTGGAAAACAAGATATACTAATACCTTATAAAAGGAGAATATTCACTAAGATTAAATCTACAGGGACACCGAATAGAGTTGATGGAGATCAATTTTCTTAAATAGAAAAACATGCAGGAAATCTATGAAAGAGAAAATGTATTCAAATGTCATTAATGTTTTCTTGGGCACTATCTTATACGAAGTTAGTTGCACTCTACTGCCCTATATAAAAATTTCTCATGAATCTAACGTGGACTGAATTCAATATTTCTAAACTTTGTCACAATAAGATGATCTACTTATACCCCCTTGTGTGTTGTGTGAGTTTTATTATGAATAAACACCCATTGAGAACCTCTATGGGTTCTCAACGAACCTTGGCCAATTCATTTTTCATTTGCTAATTCTTACCTGTCTACAAAGAATTGCCAGAAAGCTTTAGGCAACCAGAAGAGCATGTGTATAACAAGGTTTCAAAAATGCTCAGGACTTTCTGATGGGAGAATTTTTTCCAAGAGGTAGTCTGAATGAAGTTGCTGAGTCGCCTAGGATTCTAGTGTAACTCCAGTCAGTATGACTATTATCAAAGTTTTACCATAGAGCATCTCTTTCTCTCTCTTAGTTTATTATTATTTTCCTTTAATTTCCTTTCCCTTGCTTTGTCATCTGTGCCATAAGATGCCTTGCCACCTCTGTGGAAAAGCCAGGAATTCTGTGTATCTTTGGGTCTGCTTAGCATACGTTAATGTTATAAATCATTGAGGTCTGTCCATGGACAAGGCTGAATAGCTGAATGAAAACTATCTGTGACCAAGCCCAGGCAATAAAGAGACTTTGTAGTTCTCCTTGAAGAGGTCCTTGACATCCCTTGTAAGTTGGATTCCTAGGTATTTTATTCTCTTTGAAGCAGTTGTGAATGGAAGTTCATTCCTGATTTGGCTCTCTGCTTGTCTGTTACTGGTGTATAAGAATGCTTGTGATTCTTGCACATTAATTTTGTATCCTGAGACTTTGCTGAAGTTGCTTATCAGCTAAAGGAGATTTTGGGCTGAGACAATAGGGTTTTCTAAATATACAATCATGTCATCTGCAAACAGGGACAATTTAACTTCTTCTTTTCCTAAATGAATACCCTTGATTTCTTTCTCTTGCCTGATTGCCCTAGACAGAACTTCCAACACTATGTTGAATAGGAGTGGTGAGAGAGGGCATCCCTGTCTTGTGCCAGTTTTCAAAGGGAATTTTTCCAGTTTTTGCCCATTCAGTATGATATTAGCTGTGGGTTTGTCATAAATAGCT
>NW_016805361.1:443360-446704 GCF_001698545.2 Rhinopithecus bieti
TCTGGTAGAATTTGGCTGTGAATCCATCTGATCCTAATCAAAACCATAATGAGATACCATCTCACACCAGTTAGAATGGCAATCATTAAAAAGTCAGGAAACAACATGTGCTGGAGAGGATGTGAAGAAATAGGAACACTTTTACACTGTTGGTGGGACTGCAAACTAGTTCAACCATTGTGGAAAACAGTGCGGTGATTCCTCAAGGATCTAGAACTAGAAATACCATTTGACCCAGCCATCCCATTACTGGGGATATACCCAAAGGATTATAAATCATGCTGCTATAAAGACATATGCACACGTATGTTTACTGCGGCACTATTCACAATAGCAAAGACTTGGAATCAACCCAAATGTCCCTCAGGGACAGACTGGATTAAGAAAATGTGGCACATATACACCATGGAATACTATGCAGCCATAAAAAAGAATGAGTTCGTGTCCTTTCTAGGAACATGGATGCAGCTGGAAATCATCATTCTCAGCAAACTATTGCAAGAACAGAAAACCAAACACCACATGTTCTCACTCATAGGTGGGAATTGAACAATGAGATCACTTGGACACAGGAAGGGGAATATCACACACCTGGTCCTATTGTGGGGAGGAGCGGGGGAGGGATAGCATTAGGAGATATAGTTAATTTAAATGACGAGTTAATGGGTGCAGCACACCAACACGGCACATGTATACATATGTAACAAACCTGCATGTTGTGCACATGTACCCTAGAACTTAAAATATTAAAAAAAAAAAAGAGAGAGAGAGACTTTGACAAGTTTTGAAACTTAAATGTCCTTTGTTTTTCTGGTTGTGATATATATGTATATGAACCCCTTATAAGGACAGACTGCAGAATGAATGAGTAAAGTTAGGTATGTTAGGTCCTGACCAACTATTATCCTTTTGAAAATAACCAACAGGAATGTACGTGCTGTCTTAATCTGCTTGGGCTGCCATTATAACACAGACTGGGTGACGTGAACAACAGATACATATTTTCTCACACTTCCAGAGGCTGGAAGTTTAAAATAAGGGTGCCAGTATGGTCACTTTCTGGTGAGGGCTCTCTTCCTGGCTTGTACATGGCTGGCTGCCTACTGGCAATGTCCTCACAAGGTCTCTTTGGGTGCCTCATCTTGTGAAAACACTAATGATATCTGATCAGGGATCCACCCTTATGATCTCATTTAACCTTAATTATCTCACACAAGGAGTTGGGGTTCAACACACGAATTTTAGAGGGACACAAATATTTAGTTCATAACGGGTATGATTGCATTTATGACAGGAAGATAAAGGAAAGTATATCAAATGCTTTCAAAATTTTTCTACTCCTTAGGAAGTGAAACAGAAATACATCTAGACAGAGTAGAAAAGTCACATTTTTAGTCCATGTTTTGTTGAATAAAGATGAGAAAGGGCTATAGGGTAAAAAAGGGGACAAATAGAAAAAAGAAAGTCACACCCAATTAGTCAGGCCATTGCCTTTAAGATTAAATATACACTGAAAAAAAAATCAGAACCAAAATTTATAAGAGACCTAATCTTTTTGTCTTATATGAGCATGTCTTATTTGTTTTGTTTGTTTGTTTGTTTGTTTTTTCAGCAGTCTCCAATCTACTTCCAGATTGAACTGCAAATTGCTGCTTATGCTATTCTCAGGCTGCTGAAATCTTGAATTTCTGTCAGGGCTGCCAAGGAAAGCCAAAGTCTGAAGAGACCAAATCAGTACTGTCAGTTTACTGTGTCTATGTTATGAGGAATTAGCCCTAATGAGGAATGACTTCCCAAAGGAGGAGACCCAGATGGATGAGTAGAAAACTCATGAGTGCTTGCCTTGAAAAGGAGCTTCATGCTAGTTCTGTAAGTGGGAATTTTTAAAAGTTAAATATGGCATAGGATATAAAGTATTAGAGTGCAGAAGTTTCTTTACATTTACTGACAGAAGATTGCACTTCATCTAAATAAGAACAATTTGCCATTGATAGAATTCCAGGAAGAAAAATAATTGGGTCAAAACAATGAACATATAAAATAACTGTGAATAGAGCTAAGGGCAAGTTATAGACAGAAATGGCCAGAAAGGAGGAATTTTGAGAGTTAATTTTGTGAATGCAAGAATATCATAATGAGTGCTTTACTGATGATAATAACATAGAAAAGAAGTTAAGATATGTGAAACTAAAACAATAGAAATTAGAAAATAAAAGGTGGCTTAAATCAAAATTAGTAAAATGGTAAGGTAATAATATTGACAATAAGGATAAAATTAGACAATAAACAAATTTCAGAAAGAAAATGAGGAGAGGCATGCACTTTTATTTAATTTTGGGTACCAGAGAAAAGATTTAGAAGGCACATTATGGCAGAAAAAGTTTTATTTGGTACTTGCTACAGAAATACTGTGACATGGGGGGGCAGAGCAAGATGGCCGAATAGGAACAGCTCCAGTCTCCAATTCCCAGCGCGAGCGACACAGAAGACCGGTGATTTCTGCATTTTCAACTGAGGTACTGGGGTCATCTCACTAGGGAGTGCCAGACAATCGGTGCTGGTCAGCTGCTGCAGCCTGACCAGTGAGAGCTGAAGCAGGGCGAGGCATCGCCTCACCTGGGAAGTGCAAGGGGGAAAGGAATCCCTTTTCCTAGCCAGGGGAACTGAGACACACAACACCTGGAAAATCGGGTAACTCCGACCCCAATACCGTGCTTTAAGCAAACGGGCACACCAGAAGAATATATCCCTCACCTGGCCGGGAGGGTCCCATGCCCACAGAGCCTCCCTCATCGCTAACACAGCAGTCTGCAGCGATCTAACCGCAAGGCAGCAGCGAGGCTGGGGGAGGGGCGCCCGCCATTGCTGAGGCTTAAGTAGGTAAACAAAGCCTCTGGGAAGCTGGAACTGGGTGGAGCTCACAGCAGCTCAAGGAAACCTGCCTAGCTCTGTAGACTCCACCTCTGGGGACAGGGCACAGTTAACAACAACAACAACAAAAGCAGCAGAAACCTTTGCAGATGCAAACGACTCTGTCTGACAGCTTTGAAGAGAGCAGTGGATTTCCCAACAAGGAGGTTGAGATCTGAGAAGGGACAGACCACCTGCTCAAGTGGGTCCCTGACCCCTGAGTAGCCTAACTGGGAGACATCCCCCACTAGGGGCAGTCTGACACCCCACACCTCACAGGGTGGAGTACACCCCTGAGAGGAAGCTTCCAAAGTAAGAATCAGACAGGTACACTCGCTGTTCAGCAATATTCTATCTTCTGCAACCTCTGCTGCTGATACCCAGGCAAACAGGGTCTGGAGTGGACCTCAAGCAATCTCCAACAGACCAACAGA
>NW_016805361.1:449461-464969 GCF_001698545.2 Rhinopithecus bieti
AAAAGGATGAGTTTGCGTCCTTTGTAGGGACATGGATGCAGCTGGAAACCATCATTCTTAGCAAACTATCACAAGAACAGAAAACCAAACACCGCATGTTCTCACTCATAGGTGGGAACTGAACAATGAGATCACTTGGACTCGGGAAGGGGAACATCACACACTGGGGCCTATCATGGGGAGGGGGGAGGGGGGAGGGATTGCACTGGGGAGTTATACCTGATATAAATGATGAATTGATGGGTGCTGACAAGTTGATGGGTGCAGCACACCAACATGGCACAAGTATACATATGTAACAAACCTGCACGTTATGCTCATGTACCCTAGAACTTAAATTATAATACAAATAAATAAATAAAAGAAAAAAAAGAAATACTGTGACATATTAATATTGCTTACATAGATTTTGCATTTGTGAATTTAAATAACTTTTATTTATTTGAACACCTTATTGCAAATATGTGATTTCAGGTTATTCCAGGTGGAGATATTCTAATGATGTTATGCATTCAAGAATCTACTATAAATTCTACCCAAGAAAATCTACTAACATCAACTATGCATATAAACAATAGAAATCAGACCATAGAGATTCAGACAGATGATACTTTTCACATATAAACTGCAACATTTCAAGAACTTTAATTTTTATGATATAAATTTATGATAGAGTATCAATGAAGGTCAGGTTTGAGTATTAAAATGTGAATGTGGTTGCAATAACAGTTTACTTCCTTTAATAGAGTAAATAGCTTCTGTGTGCTAACGCTCTCCTTTGTATAAGACAAATTTCTTTGCTCACAGTCTTTTTTTCACTGGAATTTGTCTCCCTACTATGTGATAGGTTTCCTTGCACTCTAATGCTCAAGCTATGCTGGGATGTTTCCTTTAATTAAAATGTTATTATGTAGGTAGATCACTGCTCTACCAATTTGAGCTAAACGTGCATTCACTGCTGAAATTAAAACTCATTTATGATATGTCTAGAAAGCTTATATAGCAGATTAATTAATGTATCAGAAACTTCCTGAGATTGAGACTTCTCATCTTAAACTATGAGACAGCCTGGCAGATAATATTTGCCTGATAAGAAACATTGAATCATATCAGAGAAGGCAAAATCCCTTCCTGTTTCTTTTGCTGTACTCTAACCCTCTGCATTTTTTGTCCTAGGTAGCCACCATACTCCTAATTAACTAAATTTGTCCATTCTAGAGTTTTATAAAAATTTAGTGTTTTTCATTTTGTTTTTTACCTCCCACAAGTAACTGAAAAAATGCAAAGCTTGTTTTTCTGTGCCTGGTTTATTTCACTTAATGTCCTCCAGTTCCGTCTATGTTGTTACAAATGATAGGATCTCATTCTTTTTTATGACTGATGAGTACTCCATTGTGTCTATGTACCATGTTTTCTTTATTAATTCATCTGTTTATAGTCACTTAGATCGCTTTCAAATCTTGACTATTGTGAATACTGCTGCAATAAACATGGGAGTGCAGATATCTCATCCATATGCTTATTTTCTTTCTTTTGGGTATGTAACTAAAAGTGGGATTGCTGGAACATATGGTAGGCCTATATTTAGTTTTTGAGGAAGTTCCAAACTGCTCTCCATAGTGGCTGTACTAATTTACATTCCCGCCAACAGAGTACAAGTGTTCCTTTTCTCCACATCCTTTCCAGCATTTGTTATTTTTTGTCTTTTGGATAAAATCTATATTCACTGTGATGTGATAATACCTCATTGTAGTTTTGATTTGAAGTTTTCTGATGACCAATGATGCTGAGCAGCTTTTCATGTGCCTGCTTACCCTCTGTATGTCTCCTTTTGACAAATGGCTAGTCAAATATTTTGCCAATTTTTTGGATCAGATTCGATTTTTTCCTATACAGTTATGTGAACTCCTTATATATTCTGGTTATTAATCTCTTGTCAGATGGGCAGTTTGCAAACATTTTCTCTCTTTCTGTGGGTTGTCTCTCACCTTTGGATTGTTTTCTTTGCTGTGCAGAAACTGTTTAATTGGATGTGATCCCATTTGTCCATTTTTGCTTTGGTTGCCTGTGCTTGTGTATCTCTTTATTTTCAGTTTGTATGTCTTTACAGGTAAGGTGAATTTCTTGTAAGCAGAAAGTATTTGAATAATTAATTTTTTTTGGTAAATTTTAAAATCCATTCAACAAGTCTATATCTTTTGAGTAGATAATTTAATCAATTCCTGTTCAAGGTTATTATCGATACGTGAGGCTTTGTTCCTGTCATATTTACTATTTTGGGGTTATTGTATATATCTGTTTCTTTCTTTTTCTCACTGATTTTCATTATAGTTTGGTGGATTTCTGCAGTGGTTCCATTTGAGTCTTTTCCCTTCCTCCTTTTTGTAATTCCTTTGCAAGTGAATTTTATACTTTCCTCTGTTTTCATGATGTTGATATAGTTTGGATGCCTTTGCCCTCCAAAGCTCATATTAAAATATAATCCCCAATATTGGAGGTGAGGTCTAGTGGGAGGGGTTTGGGTCATGGGAATATATTCTTCTTCTTCATGAATATTTTTTGCCCTCTTCAAAGTAATGAGTTTTCACTCTCTTAATTCATGTGAGAGCTGGATGTTTAACAGAGTGTGATGTCTTCTCTTCTCTCTTGCTTCCTGTCTTGCATTGTGACACACTCACCTCCCCCTTTGCCTTCTGTCATGATCTAGGCTTCCTGAGGCCCTCTCCAGAGCAAATGCTAGCACTGTATATCTTGTACAGTCTTCAGAACCACTGGCCAAATTAACATCTTTTCTTTATAAATTACTCAGTCTGAGATATTTTCTTACAGCAATTCAAAATGGACTAATCGAGACGGTAATTGTCATTCTTTAGTTCTAAGGATTAAGACTCCATTGTTCATTTCTTGTAGGATTGGTCTAGTGGTAAATAATTCCCTTAGCATTTGCTTTTCTGGGAAAGCCTTTATTTCTCTAATTTATAAAGTGTATTTTTGCTGGATACAGTATTCTTGTCTGACAGGTGTTTTTTTTGTTTTTTTTCTTTCAGCACTTTGAATATATCATCCCATTCTCTTCTGGTCTGTAAAGTAGCTACTGAAAAATCTATTGTTTGTCTGATGAGGTTTCTTTATAGGTAAGTAGACACCTTTGTTGTTTTTATAATTTTAAATAAAGATATATTTGAATTTAGACATTCTGACTATAATGTGCCATGGGGAAAACATTTTTGCATCGTATCTGCCTGAGTATTGCTAAGGTCCCTATATAGAAATGTCTAAATTTATTTCCAGATGTGGGAAGTTTCCATCTATTATTTTGTTATATAGATTTTCTATTCATTTCTTAGGCTCCTTGCTTTTGGGAATGTCACTAGTTTCAGTAGCTTTTCATAGGCCTGTGTCATATTTCATGTACCTTAATATAAAACAATATTCAACTATTTTATGTTGTCCCAAATATCACAAAGATGTTGTTCATTCTTTTTAATTTTTCTCTTTATTTTTGTCTGACTATATTCATTTTAAATGAACTATCTACATATTATGAGATTCTTTTTTTTTTGTTTTGTTTTGAGATGGAGTCTTGCTCTGTCACCCGGGCTGGAGTGCAGTGGCCGGATCTCAGCTCACTGCAAGCTCGGCCTCCCAGGTTCCCGCCATTCTCCTGCCTCAGTCTCTGGAGTAGCTGGGACTACAGGCGCCTGCCACCTCGCCCGGCTACTTTTTGGATTTTTTAGTAGAGATGGGGGTTTCTCAGTGTTAGCCAGGATGGTCTCGATCTCCTGACCTCGTGATCCGCCCGTCTCGGCCTCCCAAAGTGCTGGGATTACAGGCTTGAGCCACCGCGTCAGGCCGAGATTATTTATTTTGTATATTCTAGTCTGTTGTTGAAGATTTCCAATGTATTTTGTATTTCCCTCAATAAATTGTTCAGTTTCAGAATTTCTATTTGGTTCTTTTTAAAAAGTATCTATCTCTTTGGTAAATCTCTCATTCATACTCTGAATCGCTTTCTGCATTTTTTGTATTGTTTTCAGGATTCTCTTTTATCTCTGAGCATTTTAAAATCAATATTTTGAAATATTTGAATTCTAGGATTTCAAAAAAAATTCTTTGATTAAGACCAGTTGCTGGAGAATTATTGTATTCCTTTGTAGTTGTCATATTTTCTTTGTTATGTTTTCTGTGTTTTTACATTGAAATCTCCATGTCTGGTGTAATAGTCATTTCTTCCTGATCTTAAATTTACTTTTGTAGAGAGGAATTTTTTCTGTCTATGTATCTGTGATGTTGGTTAGCTGAGGGACTTTGGCTTTAATTCGTGGTGCACGCAGTCATATTGTCTAAGTGATTTCTTTGGCTAAGAATAGTGTTAGTGTTGTGATTCACTGGAAAGTAAGGGTAGGGATATTAGTGGAGGCTGTGGTGAAGTTGTGCTGGGAACTTGGATGCCAGGTGGGCTAGTCTTTAGGCCCCAGTATTGGCAATGGTGGATGGAGCATGCCTATCTTTGTGCCCCAAGGCAATGTAGGTAGGCACCTGGGTTGGCAGTTACCAGTAGGCCAGTTCTTGGGCTGGCGGTTTGCACAGTGTGCTACGTGGCTCAGAAGGTTCTTGGGTTTCTGGGAAGCTGGCATTATGGGCATGGTGGCAGTAGCAATGGTGGGACAACCCTCTGGGTCACAAGCAGGGTGAATTGGTGGTGTTGGTGGCTATAGAACAGAGTTGCCCCAAACAGATGCAGGCGCATTACTCTCAGATCTTCTGTGCTCTGCAGCAGCAATGTTGCAGCACAGAGAGAAGTGTGGGAAGAACCCTGCTGTTTTGCACCTGAGCCTGGATAATAAGGCCAACGACCAGTAAGTCTCAATCTCCACTCACAGCCTCAAAAAGGCAGCCCTCCAGCTCACTTGCCCCAGTCTACAGCGACAGCAACAGTGGACATGCAGATGGGTAGGAGAGATCACCCTCTATATGGAGGCCTGAGCACACAGTTTGTTTCTCCAGTCAGAGGGGGTTTTCCCTTCTGTTTTCAAAGCCAAGTACAGAGTTTATGCCACCAGAGGGAGTGGGGTTTTGTGGCACTGCTGGGGTATGGACTCTTCAAACAGGCCTGGAATGGGAGCTTTCAGGAACTGGAAAGCATGTGCTTTTAATTTTTTTATGTCTCAGGGACTGCCTTTTTTGTTATGATGTACCATCCTCTCCCCAGAAAGTAGTAATCCCTGTGGGCTATAGTAGTGGAGTCCCAGCAGCACCTTTGGGTCTAGCCAGCATTGTGCTGCTGCAGCCTTCTGGGTGGACAGCAAGGAATACCAGTGGGAGCTACAAAGATGTGGAGATACGAGGATAGTAGCTTCCGGGACTGGATGTAATCCTACAATGGCTGTACTCCCAAGTATCACATGGCACAGCCTCTCAGGTCTTGGTGCCATGGTGAGAGGGGGTTGTGTTTTGTGACCTAGCATGAGTTTCCTGTCTTCTGCAGTGCTCTCACTGGGTCTTCAAATCATCATCCACACTACTCTCAGGGTTTGTTAGGATAGAGATGCTTTTCCATGGCTTGGATCATGACAGTTCACATTGAAAACGTGAACCACTGAAGCTCTCTCACTTACCCTTTTCTCACAAAAACAAGCCCCTTAGGGCTTCCAGCTGATCTTAAAACTACTAGAAGAAAACAGGGAAACTCTGTAGTACATCAGCCTAAGCAAAGATTTAATGGGTAAGACCTGAAAAGCACAGGAAATGAAACAAAAACTTAGACAAATAGGACTATATTAAACTAAAAAAACAACAACAACAACAACAACAAACAAAAAAAAACTTCTCCACAGCAAAAGAAACAACCAATAGACTGAAGGAACAACCTCTTGAATGGGAGGAAATCTCAACCTCTAAACGGGAACTGACCACTTCTTTCTTTCTTCTTCTGTGCCTCAGATTTTTTCCTGTGAGTTCTCTGTTGGACTCAGATGTTCTCTACTGGATGTCCTATTTGAGGTATGATTATCTATTCATAAAATTGGTTCTTCTTTCTGGAGAGGATGGGTGTCAGATGTCTCCAGTTAGCCATCTTGAACCAGGTATCTCTTTAATATACTTACTTCTTTTCATTGGGATAATTTCTCAGTAGAGGATTGCTGGATTGTATGATAGTTCTATTTTTAGCTTTTGAGAATCTCCATACTATTTTAAAGTGTTGTTCTAATTTACATCCCCCCGACAGTGTATAGGAATTTTTTTTCTCTACATCTTTGCAAACATCTGTTATTTTTTTGTCTTTTTAATAATAGCCATTCTAACTGGGATGAAATAATATTGTATTTGGGGTTTAATTTGCATTTCCTGATTATTGGTAATGTTGAGTAATTTTAAGTGTATTTATTGTCCGTTTGTAGGTCTCCTTTTGAGAAATGTCTATTCATATCCTTTGCCCATTTTGTAATGGAATTATTTATTGCTGTTTTATCACACTTTAGTTGTTTGCATTATTTGTACATCCTGGATATTAGTCCCTTGTTAGATGAATAGTTTGCAAATATTTCCTCCCATTCAAGAAGTTGTTCCTTCAATCCAATGGTTGTTTCTTTTGCTGTGGAGAAGTTTTTCTTTAGTTTAATATAGTCCTATTTGTCTAGTTTTTGTTTTATTTCCTGTACCTTTGAGGTTTTAGCCATTAAATCTTTGCTTAGGCTGATGTCCTAAAGAGTTTCCCTGTTTTCTTCCAGTAGTTTTACAGTTTCAGATTTTGTGTTAAAGTTTTTAATTTATTTTGACTTTTGTATATGGTGGGAGACAGTGTTCCAGTTTTATTTTTCTTTATATGGCTATCCAGTTTTCCCAGCACCATTTATTGAAAAGGGGGTTCTTTCCCCAATGTATCTTTTAAGTGGCTTTGTTTAAAATCAATTGCCTCTAAATATGTGGATTTATTTCTGGAGTCACTATTCTATGCCATTGGTCTCTGTGTCTTTTTATTCCAATACCATACTGTTTTGATTACTATAGCTCATGGTTATTAATATATGAGGGCTTATTCCTGTAATTTAATTAATTGGTTTCTGGTTGTTTTGTATTTCCCCTTTTTTTCTCTCATATTGTTTATCATTGTGGTTTGTTGGTTTTCTGTAGTGGTAATATTAGTGTGTTTGCACTACCAGTAGGTTTTACAGATTTGTGTATTTTTAATAATAGTAGATATTATCATTTCACTTGCAGATTAAGGACTCTCAAGCATTTTTGTAGGGGCAGTCTAGAGGTAATGAATTCCCTTAGCATATGCTTATCTAAGAAAGACTTTCTCTCTATTTCATTTATAAAGCATAATTTTCCTGCAGAGAGTATTCTTGGCTAACAGATTTTTGTTTTGACTGTAGCACTTTTAATATATTACTCTATTTTCTTTTGGTCTGCAAACTTTTGCTGAAAAATCTATTGTTCATCAGATGAAGTTTCCTTTATAGATTATCAGATGCTTTCTTCTTGTTATGTTTATGATTTATGATTTGCTTTTTATCTTTGTCTTTTGACAGTTTGACTATCATATGCTGTGGATAAAACCATTTGAATTGTATCTCTTTGGAGATCTATGAGCTTCCTGTATCTGGATGTCTAAAGCTCTTGCTAGATTTGGGAGGTTTTCAGTTATTATTTTCTTAAATAGTTGTCACTCCTTGTTTTCTCTTCACCTTCTGGGAAACCAAAAACTCAAATATTTAGTTGCCTTATAGTGTCCTGTATTAGTCTGTTTTCACACTGCTATAAAGAACTACCCAAGACTAGGTGCTTTATATAGTAAATAGTTTTAATTGACTCAAAGTTCCACATGGCTCAGTAGGCATAAGGAAACTAACAGTTATGGCAGAAGGTGAAGGAGAAGCAAGCACCTTCTTCACAAAGCAGCAGGAGAGAGAGCCGGGGAGAATAGCCAAACACTTTTAAATCATCCGATCTGTGAGAACTCACTCACTATCATGGCAACAGCATGGGGGAAACCACCCCTATGATCCAATCACCTCCCACCAAATCCCTCCCTTGACAGGTGGGAATTTAAATTTGAGATGAGATTTTGGTGGGGACACAGAGCCAAACCATATTACGTCCTACATATCATGGAGGCTTTGCTGTATTCTATTTCTTTTTCTTTATTTTGGTCTGAATGTGTTACTTCAAAAGACATATCTTCACATTTTGAAATTCCTTCTGCTTGATCTAGTCTGTTTTGAAAGCTTGCAGAGGTATTTTGTATTTTTTTTCAATGACTGCTTTGGTTTCACAATTTTTTATTGTTTCAGTTATATACATATATCTTTGGTAAATTTCTCATTCATATATTGAAGTGTTTTTCTGATCTATTGCTCTTATTCATCTGTGTTCTCTTGTATTTGACTGAACTTTTAAAATATCATTTTCTGAATTCTTTTCTGTGATTTCAAAATGTATTTTGGAATCTGTTATTGGAAAATTATTTTGTTCTTTTGAAGGTGTTACATTTCCATGCTTTTACATTTCTTGTATTCTTACATTGATATCTATGTGTGTAGTGTAACAGTTGTTTTTTCCACTTTTTTAATGTGCTATCATAGGGGAGAGCTTTTTCCTGAAGATGTATCTATGGTGTTAATTGAGTAGGGCACTTTGGCTTTGATTCCGGATGTGTATAGAGTGTGGTCTCTATATGATTTATTTGACTATAAACAGTATTGTTTACAATACTGGTGTTTGTGAGTTCCTCAATGACATAAGGTGCTGCTGCTAGTGGAAGCTATGGTGAAGTTTTGCTGGGAATGGGGATACCAGGTGAGCCAGTCCTCAGGGACCAGTGGTAGCAGCAGAGGGCCAAGTATGCCTGCTTTTGGGGCCCAAGGTGGTTTATACTAGTGTTAGCAGATCTAAATATACTGATTCTTGGGCTTCCAGGCTATAGGTTGTTTGGGTGCTGGCAGTGCTAGTGGTGGGCCAGATGGTTAGGCAGGTCTGCTATACCCTGGCAGTGGGTGTGGTATGAGTGATTTCTGTAAAATTGGTGAGGTGGGTACCTGCTGTAGTGGTAGTGGCAAGTTAACTCAACCCAACTTCAGGTCCCCAGAAGTGGTGCTCAGGTGCCAACAGTAAGTAGTCGAGGGGTCTGGAAGATCCCCAGGGCACTGGATGGCATATTTAGTCACTGAGGGAAATGAGGTAGGCTTGTCAGTCCTGTTCTCAGCCCCACCTCCCCATGGTTCATGCAGGTGCTGGCTGTGGTTGGCAGTCACACAGTGATCCCAAGACCCCCAGCAGAATGCTTAAGTTGGGTACAAGAGCTGCGGGGGAGGGCAGGGTTAACTTCAGTGGCACCAGCTCTAAGTAGGCAGCTGGGGATCATGTATTTTGACCCCAGTCACAGGTGTGGGTAGGGCAGCCTGTCCATGAGTGCTTATAAAAATGTGGCAGCTTCACTGCTTAGGTGATATGGTTTGACTCTGTGTCACCACCCAAATCTCATGTCGAATTGTAACCCCTACATGTTTAGGGAGGGGCATATAATCACCACGTCAAGGGAGGGAAGTGATTAGATTATCGGGGTGGTTTCCCCCATCCTGTTTCTGTGATACTGAGCAAATTCCTACAAGATCTAATGGTTTTATAAATGGAAGGTTTTCTCAGTCACACTTGTGCTCTCTCTTGCCTGCCACAATGTAAGATATGCCTGCTTCCACTTCTGCTATGATTCTAAGTTTCCTGAAGCCTCTCCAGCCATGAGAAACTGAGAGTCAATTAAACCTCTTTTCTTTATTAATTATACAGTCTTGGATATATCTTTACAGCAGTGCGAGAACAGACTAATACAGTAAATTGGTACTGGGAGCAGGACACTGCTATAAGAATATTTGAAAATGTGGAAGCAACTTTGGAACTGAGTAACAGACAGAGACTGGAACAGTTTGGAGGGCTCAAAAGAATTCAGGAAGGTGGGGGAAAGTTTGAAACTTCCTAAAGACTTGTTAAATGGTTTTTACCAAAATGCTGATAATGATATGGACAATGAAGTGCTGGCAGAGGTGGTCTCAGATGAAGATGAGGAACTTACTGGGAACTGGAGTAAAGATCACTCTTGGTATGCTTTAGCAAAGACACTGGTGTCATTGTGCCCTTGCCCTTGAGATCTGTGCAAATGTTAACTTGAGAGAGATTATCTGAAATTAGAACTTATGTTTAAACAAGAAGCAGAGCATAAAAGTTTGGAAAATTTGCAGCCTGACAATATAGTAGAAAAGAAAAACCCATTTCCTGGCAAGGAATTTAAACCAACTGCGTAAGTTTGCATAAATAAGAAGAGCCAAATGTTAATCCACAAAACAATGGGAAAAAATGTCTTCAGGGCGTGTCAGAGACCTTCACAGCAGCCCCTCCCATCATGGACCTGGAGGCCTAGGAGGAAAAAAGTGGTTTCCTGGGCTAGACCTACGACCCCACTGCTGCTCTGTGCAACCTCAGAACTTGGTGCTCTGTGTCTCAGCTGTGGCTAAAAGAGGCTGACCTACAGCTCAGGCTGTTGCTTCAGAGGGTGCAAGCCCCAAGCCTTGGCCACTTCCATGTGGTATTGGCCTGTGGGGGCACAGAGGACAAGAATTGAGGTTTGGGAACGTCTGCCTAGATTTCAGAGTATATATGGAAATGCCTGGATGTCCAGGCAGAGGTCTGCTGCAGGGTGGGTCCCTCATAGAGAACCTCTGCTAGAGCAGTGTGGAAGGGAAATGTGGGGTTGGAGCCCCAACACAGAGTCCCCACTGGGGCACTGCCTAGTGGAGCTGTGAGAAGAGGGCCACTATCCTCCCCACCCAAAAGTGGTAGATCCACCAATAGCTTGCACCATGTACCTGGAAAAGCTTCAGACATTCAACCTGAGGGTGCAGGGATTACACTGCAAAGCCACAGGAGCAGAGCTGCCCAAGGCCATGGGAGCCCACCTCTTGCATCTGTGTGACCTGGATGTGAGACATGGAGCCAAAGGAGATTATTTTGGAGCTTTAAGACTTAATAACTGCCCTGCTGGAGTTTGAACTTGCATTGGGCCTGTAGCCCCTTTGTTTTGGCCAATTTCTCCGATTTAGAATGGTAGCATTTATCCAATGCCTTTACCTACATTGTTATCTTGGAAATAGCTAACTTGTTTTTTATTTTACAGGCTCCTAGGTAAAAGGGGCTTGCCTTGTCTTAGATGAGACTTTGGTCTTGGACTTTCGAGTTAATGCTGGAATGAGTAAAGACTTTGGGTGATTGTTGGGAAGGCATGATTGGTTTTGAAATATATAAAGGTCGTGAGATTTTGGAGGGGCTGGGGTAAAATAACATAGTTTGACTCTGTGTCCGCACCCAAGTCTCATATCGAATTTTAACCCCTACATGTCAAGGGAGGGAAGTGATTGGATTATGGGGACAATTTCCCCCATGCTCTTCTTGTGATAGTGAGTGAATTCTCATGAGATCTGATGGTTTTGTAAATGGTAATTTTTCCTGCACTCACACACATACTCCCTCTTGTCTGTCATCATGTAAGACATGCCTGCTTCCCCTTCTGCCATCACTGTAATTTTCCTGAGGTTTCCACAGCCATGGGGAACTGTGAGTCAATTAAACCTATTTGTTTTTAAATAAATTATCCAGTCCAGTTATGTCTTTATAGCAGTGTGAGAACAGACTAATACGTTGGGGCAGCTGGGTTGCTGCTAATATCTCATGCTTCAACCAGGGTGACAGCAGCCAGCTGTGGTGGTAACTGTAAGTGTAGGAAGTCAGTGAGGCTCTAAGAATGAGAATATGCAAGGACTGTTGGGCCCAGAGCCTGATGCAGTCTGGCGTGGGTTAGATCACAAAATGGCACTATACAGTAGCTGCCTAAGACTCAGGGGTGTGTGCGGCCCAGTGTGATCTCCCTCTGGAGCAATTTCATCATGGAGTCTCCAGACAGCTCCTTATGTTACTCTTAAGGCCCACGAAGGTTGAAGGGCTTTCCTGTGGATAGGATTGCAGGATTCTTCCTTGGGACTACAGAGCTCTAAGGATTCATCACCTTTCCTTTAGCCACATTGGGGAGCATCTCCAGGCTTGCAGTTGATCTTGGTCTAGCAAGCTCTCTCACTTCCCTCTTCTT
Source organism: Rhinopithecus bieti (assembly GCF_001698545.2). Classification (NCBI taxonomy): domain Eukaryota; kingdom Metazoa; phylum Chordata; class Mammalia; order Primates; family Cercopithecidae; genus Rhinopithecus; species Rhinopithecus bieti. Next base: position 461,598 of record NW_016805361.1, read on the forward strand.
CATTGCCTTAGGTTTTCCCTTTCACTTCTCTGTTGAATTTTAGTGTTCTCTTAGATGATATATTCAAAATATTATTATCTAATTGCTATTTTGGTTCTTCTTTGCGGCGGAGGCAAATAGCAGATGCCGCTAATCAGCCATCTTGAAGCCCCTCCCCAACATATATTTTACAGAGGAAATATTTTAATTTTGCTAAGGTCTCTTTTATCAATTTGTCCATTTTTTAAGTTTAGGTTTTATATTTTATATTTTATATCTGTATTTATATTTCAATTATGTGTACACACCCTTTTCCTATTCCTAGCTAAAAAATAGTTTCTCCTATATATTTTTCAAGAAGTTTTAGTTTAGACCTATGCTTTATTAAAGATGTATTTATATTTTAATTCTGTGTGAACACCCTTATCCTATCACTAGCTAAAAAAAAAAATTCTTCTACATCTTTTTCAAGAAGTTTTAGTTTAGGCCTATGCTTTATTAACGATACAGTTTATGGCCTGGTACAGAGGCTCATGCCTGCAATCCCAGCACTTTAGAAGGCCGAGGCATTCTAAAGAAATATTATACATTTTTTTGGTTACTATATTTCATGAAGTGTTTGGATAATTATCTGGAGGAATTTGCATTCTTTTGTCACTTAAAGGATGATGCAAAATTGTTTAATATTTTAGCAACGTCATTAGGGTGTTTATATTTTTTCATTATCATAAGGATGACTCAAGGGCTAAGTTATTTTTAAGAGTGCCATAGAGGTTGGAATTTTTAGGATCCAGATGAATCTTTGCTTCAAGTAGCTTACAGATTGCTGTTAAAATATGCATATATATATTATATGAGCAACAGATCTCATAATTTTGGAGGCTTATAAGAAGGTAGAGGGAAAGAGTATGTGAGGAAAGCTATAATCATTTCTGATGAATTAGACTTAAGGAGAATTCTAAAGTACACTTTAGAGTCTGGAGAAAGCTAATCTTCTTACAAAGGAAGATGGACAGATCACATATGGTTTAAAAGGGTATGGCCAGGCGCTGTGGCTCACACCTGTAATCTCAGCACTTCGGGAGGCCGAGGTGGGCAGATCATGAGGTCAGGAGATCGAGACCATCCTGGCTAACACAGTAAAACCTTGTTTCTACTAAAAATAAAAAAAAATTAGCCAGGCGTGGTGGCGGGCGCCTGTAGTCCCAGCTACTCGGGAGGCTGGATTGGCCCACTGCACTCCAGCCTGGGCGACAGAGCGAGACTCCGTCTCAAAAACAAAAACAAAAAAAGGGCATACTGCTATTAAAATTAATAAGAGAATTTAGCAATATCTCAGAATACAAAGGAAATATATAAAAATCAGGTGTATTTTCTACTTTAGAAACAAGCAATTAGAAAATAAATTTTAAACCATTATTTCAAAAATATCATGTAAACAAGGAATTCTTAGTTATATTTTTTTTAAAAAATGTGAAAGATCTATACATAGGAAATTACAATACATATCTGAGAAAATTTAAAGAAAACCTAAATAAGTTGAAATATATACTATATTCACGGATTATATACTAAATATAAATAAATTGAAATATATACTATATTCATGGAAAGTTTGATGTTATTAAAGTGTAATTTCCTTCTAATTCATCTAGAAATAAAACACAATCTCAAAGTCCCAGAAGACTTTTGTGGAAATTAACATACTGATTCTAAAGTTAATAATAGAAGTGTGAACGTTTCTAGAATAGGGAAAACAATTTTGAAAAGATAAAAAAGTCAAAATTAGAGAACTTTTGCTACCAAATTTTAAACTATAAAGCTACAGTAATCAAGACACCATGGTACTGATATAAGTCTGAACATATTAATTAATGAAACAGAATATAAAGACCAGAAAGAGACATTCAAAGACAATTGGTTTTTGAAAAGCCAGGAGAGTACCTTATGAAGAAAAAAAATAACCTTTTCAACAAACGGTATACGAATAACTCCATATACATATAAAAGATAATGACTATATCACACCATACATAAAAATTAACTATAAACATGGTGTATACATAAACTGTATCCTTTTTTTTTTTTTGGACATGGAGTCTCACTTTGTTGTCCAGGCTGGAGTGCAGTGGCATGATCTTGGCTCACTGCAACCTCCACCTCCCGGGTTCAAGCAATTCTCCTGCCTCAGCCTCCCGAGTAGTTGGCACTACAGGCATGCACCACCACATCCAGCTAATTTTTGTATTTTAGTAGATACAAAAACAGGGTTTCACCATGTTGTCAAGGCTGGTCTAGAACTCCTGACCTCAGGTGATCCTCCCACTTTGGCCTCACAAAGTGCTGGGATTACAGGTGTGAGCCATCACACCCAGCCTTACTTGTGTTTAAGATGGGAATAACAGAAAGAACTTGGTGTATTTTATTTTTTAATTTTAATTTTTATTTTTGAGTCAGAGTCTCACTCTTTTGCCCAGGCTGGAGTGCAGTGGTGCAATCTCAGCTCACTACAACTTCTGCCTCCCGAATTCAAGCAATTCTCCTGTCTCAGCCTCCCAGGTAGCTGGGAATACAGGCGCACATCACCACAACCCAGATAATTTTTGTATTTTTCATAGAGATAGGGTTTCACCATATTGGTCATGCTAGTCTCAAACTCCTGACCTCAGGTGATCCACCCACCTAGGCCTCCAAAGATGTTGGGATTACAGGTGTGAGCCACTGCACCCAGCCAGAATTTAGTGTATTTTAAAAGCCACAATGTTAGACCTAATACCATAAAAACCCTAGAAGAAAACCTAGGTAATACCATTCAGGACATAGGCATGGGCGAGGACTTCATGTCTAAAACACCAAAAGGAACAGCAACAAAAGCCACAATTGACAAATGGGATCTAATTAAACTAAAGAGCTTCTGCACAGCTAAAGAAACTACCATCAGAGTGAACAGGCAACCTACAGAATGGGAGAAAATTTCTGCAATCTACTCATCTGACAAAGGGCTAATATCCAGAACCTACAAAGAACTCAATCAAATGTATAAGAAAAAAACAAACAACCCCATCAAAAAGTGGGCAAAGGATATGAACAGACATTTCTCAAAAGAAGACATGCATACAGCCAATAGACACATGAAAAAATGCTCGTCATCACTGGCCATCAGAGAAATGCAAATCAAAACCACAATGAGATACCATCTCACACCAGTTAGAATGGCAATCATTAAAAAGTCAGGAAACAACAGGTGTTGGAGAGGATGTGGAGAAATAGGAACACTTTTACACTGTTGGTGGGATTGTAAACTAGTTCAACCATTATGGAAAACAGTATGGCAATTCCTCAAGGATCTAGAACTAGATGTACCATATGACCCAGCCATCCCACTACTGGGTG
>NW_016805361.1:465280-472349 GCF_001698545.2 Rhinopithecus bieti
ATGGGTGCAGCACACCAACATGGCACAGGTATACATATGTAACAAACCTGCACGTTGTGCACTGTACCCTAGAACTTAAAGTATAATAATAAAAATAAATAAATAAAAATGAAACAAATAAAAGCCACGTAATATTTTGCTATAGCATAAAACATATTTTGGATAGCATTACAGAGAATTATTATTCATTCCAAAGAAATATTTTTAAATAAGTCATCATTCTATTTAAAATATTACTATACAATTTTATACCTGTTTATGAAATCATAACATTTTGTTTCAACGGTCTTTTATATATTTTTTAAAAATCCATCAATGTACATATATTTGCTCACCTTTCCATAAAGTAGCAGCAAACACAATGAGAGCAAAAGTTGACTAGTTTTCTTAATTGTTCCAAATAGATACAAAACACTAAAAAAGGCAGTAATAAACTACTTTCTATTTCAATATTTTTTTCCCCTCATCACACGGTTCTCTTGTTCTCACTTCCTTTTAGTTTCATTAAAAGGGCTATGAAGGTCCTTACTGATGGAATAGGGCTGGAAAGGTTATTCCTGACATACCTAGGTGGAGGGCTTCTACCAAGTTTACAAAATACTATCTAGAAGACTGCACTCACTAGGAATTGCCCGATATGTACACACTAAGTCCAAGGGAGCATGTTCAGCACCATTCAATAAACATTAGACCAATCATTGCGCATCATTGTTCTAATACAATCCCATCCCATTCCTCTTGCCAACTTTTGGTTTAAAAAATGGATATACGACCCAGTTCTCACCAGTAGATGTATGAGTATGAGAGGGAGACTGCTGGAGTAGATTCTAAAAATATTATAAGTTATTAAAAGGATATCCTCATTAAGAGATACTGTATCTTCTATTTTCTGATGTTTATATATGGATAGGATATCTGAAAGTGTTGTAGCTTTGTTTTATGCCTTATGATAAAACCAGTGTTGAGGCCAGCAGAGTGGAGAAATAAAAATAACCTAGATCCTTGTGGATAACAGCCACTGAATTAAATAAACCTCCAAACCATCCTAACTTTTGATTTTCTGATACATGAGATAATAAATAGCTTTCTTATTTAAGGCAGCTTGAAGCAAGGATTATTGTTCATGTGGCTGAAGCATCACAATCTATTTAAGTGAAACCAGAGATTAAGGTAGATTTTTGGACACACTGCTCACCAAGACATTTTGTGGGTTTACCTTTGACAATATCCTAACCTTCAGTACACCAAAAAGTCAGTGAGAGAGGAGCAAATTACTTCTAGATTCTCCTCGCTAGGATGGGATTTCCTACTAAATCAGGTCAAGCTCTCACTTAGTCAGGGAATAAACACCAATCCAGGGAATCAATTATTATTCACAGTTGGGCAGGAGAAGAACAGTCAAGCATTAGGGATTCCTGGGTATTTCACTCATTTCTATTGTCAATTTACATCAGATACATTATGTCAAAAATGAATCTCTCTGTCTCCCAGAGAAAACTTACAATTCCCAGTGTCCAGTGTTACACTTCCTAGCAGCTGTCCTGCCCTTTTCTGATTTGTATTGCATTTCTAAGTTGCTTAGCCTTTTGGGAGAAAACTACCAAAAAGAAATAAAAAAAGATGAAAATTCCAATATTTATAGCAAGATGGAGAAGAGAAACTCTTAGAAGAATAGCAGAGCACTGAAATGATATGCAATATGAAAAGACAATTTGGCCAATTGATCAGAAAATTTGGAAATATATACCCCTGATCCCGTTCACTCATGAGTTCCCTTGAGTTAGTGTAGATACACTAATTCAATTAGGAAAGGAAGCAAGAACAAAGGCAACATCACTGAACTATATAATACATACTAAGTGCATTAAAAGCATTTTATAAATTATTTCAAATAGCTTAGACTCACAATTTACTTATATGATGCACACGAAACTATGCCATTTTATCCTTCAGTCTCCTTTAATGAAAACTAGAAGATGAAATTTTCTAATCAACACTTGAAAGGATAATCAAATACTCATCATCCTTGAGTTGAGTGAAATTAAGAAAGAAATAAGAACCAGATAAAAAGAGACATTTTCTATATTCCATCTTCAGCACATTTCTCCACATTTCCATTCTAAGTCATGCAAAAGTAGGCATGGTTTTACAATGCATATGTGTAGTGTTTTTCTGTCATTTGTTTTTTAACCAAGGACCATGCTTAGATTTACTTATATTTGAGGTCTAAATTTGTAAGGAACATAAGAAAATATTAATCAGGTACTTGGAAAGCTTACTTGACTTAGCCATGATTCATCAGGATCTATATGAAATAAGAAAGTACAAATTATTCTGTTTGATGTGGCAGTGCAAGTAGAGAGAGCACTCTCAAAAGAGTTTTAGAAACATTCATAAATATTTCCCATTGAGGTACACCACTAAATAACAACACCCCGTTTATTGAAGGCTTACTTACTCTGTCAAGAAATTCTAACCAACAAACATGTATTATTTCATGGAATTTTTACAAAACAATAACACAATAGGTATTATTTTCAGAAATGGAAACAGAAGTTTAGAACAATTAAGTAATCACTCATGGTCACACTGCTTATTAGTTTTGGAGCTGGAATTTAAACTGAGTTTCCTTGAACTCAACTTATGTAGTAATAAACAATGAACTACTTGCCCCATCAGTAATGGAAAATATGTTTAAAAATCTATTTAGCTAAACAGTAGGAGGTGTTGGAAGAAAAGATACAATTTGTGTCTTCACAATTCATTTGAAGGAAGAATATGTACATGTATGAATGTTTACTACATACAGAAATAAAAACTATTTTTACACAGAAAACAACATGAGAAAACAAGTCATGTTAATATAACTTAGAATTGTTGTTTATAATAGAAAACACAACTAATAATCACTTTATAATATAGTCACATGCTCCATAACAACATTTCAGTCATCAATGGATCATATATACAATAATGGTTCCATAAGACAATAGTAGCAAATTTGTACTATATTTTTTCTAGGTTAAGGTACACAAATTCTTACCAGTGTGTTACAGTTACCTATAGTATTTAGTAAAGTAGTAATATAAACACATTTGTAGCCTCAGGGCAATAGTCTATACCATATAGCCTAAGTGTGTAGTAGTCTGCACCATCTAGTTTTGTGTAAGTGCACTCTATGATGTTTGCAGTGATGAAATCACCTAATGGTACATTTCTCAGAATATACTCTTGTAATCAAGCAAACGTTTGACAGTACATCATATTCAAATAGAATTTACTCTGAAAACAGAATACTTCAAAGTAAAGAAAACAATTTATAAATATTATTCATCACACCAATAAAAATAAACATATTCCTCAATAGTTACAGAAAATATATGATTAGATATAAACTAAGTATAACTCTAATTTTAAAAGTATAATAAAAGATATATTCTTAGCCTAGTAAATATTATTACATTAGTAAATTAAACCAGTACATCTTTTCTCTTTTGGAGCTGGAGATGCAACGTTAAAACATAAATTTAATTGAGATAAAATCTGCAGTGAATAAATTCAGGGAAACATAGATAGCATAATTTTGTTTGATCTGATCAAGAAAGATGATTCAAGCTAAATAAGGGACAGGAATAAGCTCTCTAAAGAGGGGAGAGGTGAGCACTCTAGGAGGATGGATCATCACACCCAAAGGACCTGAGGTAGATAAGATTATGATATATTCAAGCACTCAAAAAGTCCAGTGTGCTTGAGAAATAATGAGGAAAAGAGTGTGACAGGAGAAGATAACAGAAGATTTAAGACGTTCTAAGGACAATGGAAGGTCATTTGAACTTTTTACTCTTTCAAGAGATGTTTTAACTCATTCATTCTTTCCTCCAGTTATTCAACGATTATTATTGAGCACCTGCTATGGACCAGACTGTTCTACATATTGTGATTTGGAAGGGAACACAATGAAGGTAGTTCTGTTCCCAATGAGCTTATGTTCTTATAGAGGAAGACAATCAACGAATGAAATTACAAGTTAATACATAAATATGAGGAAGCGACATGTACTATTTAAAAAGATAAAAACAGTTAGGGGACAGAAAAAAAAAACTGCTCAAACTTGAATTTTGACAAAAGTCATCTATGGGTCTTGTTAAGATGTAGATTCTGATTCAGTAGGTCCAAAGTGAAGATTGAGATCCTCATTTCTGATAGTCTCCCAGGGATATACAAATGCTGGACTGTTTACCACACTTTCAGTAGCAGGGTGACAGAGAATAAGGAGTTACTTGTTTAGGAAAGGGTCTTCTGACAAATTATATTTAAATAGAGTCATCAGTAGAGACCTAACAATATATCCCTCAAAATGTATGGAAAGATAAAGAGACAGTTCTACAATAATAGTTGCAGACATCAATGTCACAGCGTTTTGTTTGTTTATTTGTTTGTTTTTCACATAAGTAGCTACTACCAAACAATATTGCACTTTTAATAATGGATAAAAAGAGCAAAAGATCATTAAGAAAATAGAGGACTTGAAGTTCCTGGAGTAAGATGGCTAAATAGCAGCAGCGCCAGCCTCCAGCTCCCAGCACAAGCAACACAGAGGACGGGTGATTTCTGCATTTTCAACTGAGGTACCAGGTTCATCTCACTGGGGAGTGCCAGACAATTGGTGCTGGTCAGCTGGTGCAGCCTGACCAGACCAGCGAGAGCTGAATCAGAGTGAGCCATCCCCTCACCTGGGAAGTGCAAGGGGGTAGGGAATCCCTTTTCCTAGCCAAGGGAAACTGAGACACACAACACCTGGAAAATTGGGCAACTCTCACCGTAATACTGCACTTTACCAAGTGTCTTAGCAAATGGCACACCAGGAGATTATATCCCACACCTGGACGGCAGGGTCCCACACCCATGGAGCCTCCCTCCTTGCTAGCACAGCAGTCTGAGATCTAACCGCAAGGCAGCAGCGAGGCTGGGGGAGGGGTGCCCACCATTGCTGAGGCTTAAGTAGGTAAACAAAGCCACCAGGAAGCTCGAACTGGGTAGAGCCCACCACAACTCAAGGGGGCCTGCCTGTCTCTGTAGACTCCATCTCTGGGGACAGGGCATAGCTAAACAAAAAGCAGCAGAAACCTCAGCAGAGGTAAATGACTCTGTCTGACAGCTTTGAAGAGAGCAGCGGATCTCCCAGCATGGAGGTTGAGATCTGCGAACGGACAGACTGGCTGCTCAAGTGGGTCCCTGACCCCTGAGTAGCCTAACTGGGAGACATCCCCCACTAGGTGCAGACTGACACCTCACACCTCACACGGTGGGGTACACCTCGAGAGGAAGCTTCCAGAGCAAGAATCAGACAGCAACACTCACTGATCAGCAACATTCTATATTCTGCAGCCTCCGCTGCTGATACTCCGGCAAACAGGGTCTGGAGCAGACCTCAAGCAATCTCCAACAGACCTACAGCTGAGGGTCCTGACTGTTAGAAGGAAAACTAACAAACAGGAAGGACACCCACACCAAAACCCCATCAGTTCGTCACCGTCATCAAAGACCAAGGGCAGATAAAACCACAAAGATGGGAAAAAAGCAGGGCAGAAAAGCTGGAAATTCAAAAAATAAGAGCACATCTCCCCCTCCAAAGGAATGCAGCTCATTGCCAGCAACGGATCAAAGCTGGATGGAGAATGACTTTGACGAGTTGAGAGAAGAAGGCTTCAGTCCATCAAACTTCTCAGAGCTAAAGAAGGAACTACGTAACCAGCGCAAAGAAACTAAAAATCTTGAAAAAAGAATGGAAGAGTGGATAACTAGAATATTCAATGCAGAGAAGGCCATAAACAAACTGACAGAGATAAAAACCATGACATGAGAAATATGTGACAAATGCACAAGCTTCAGTAACCGACTCGATGAACTGGAAGAAAGAGTATCAATAATTGAAGGTCAAATGAATGAAACAAAGCGAGAAGAGAAGTCTAGAGAAAAAAGAGGAAAAAGAAATGAACAAAGCCTCCAAGAAATATGGGATTATGTGAAAAGACCAAATCTACGTCTGATTGGGGTGCCTGAAAGTGAGGGGGAAAATGGAACCCAGTTGGAAAACATTCTTCAGGATATCATCCAGGAGAACTTCTCCAACCTAGTAAGGCAGGCCAACATTCAAATTCAGGAACTACAGAGAACGCCACAAAGATAGTCCTTGACAAGAGTGACTCCAAACACATAATTGTCAGATTCACCAAAGTTGAAATGAAGGAAAAAATGTTAAGGGCAGCCAGAGAGAATGGTCAGGTTACCCACAAAGGGAAGCCCATCAGACTAACAGCAGATCTCTTGGCAGAAACTCTCCAAGCCAGAAGAGAGTGGGGGCCAATATTCAACATTCTTAAAGAAAAGAATTTTCATCCCAGAATTTCGTATCCCGTCAAACTAAGATTCATAAGTGAAGAAGAAATAAAATCCTTTACAGACAAACAAATGCTTAGAGATTTTGTCACCACCAGACCTGCCCTACAAGAGACCCTGAAGGAAGCACTAAACATGTAAAGGAGCAACTGGTACCAACCATTGAAAAAACATGCCAAAATGTAAAGACCATCGATGCTAGGAAAAAACTGCATCAGCTAATGAGCAAAATAACCAGCTAATATCACAATAACTGGATCAAGTTCACACATAACAATATTAACCTTAAATGTAAATGAACTAAATGGTGCAATTAAAAGACACAGACAGGCAAATTGGATAAAGAGTCAAGACCCATCACTTTGCTGTATTCAGGAGACCTATCTCACATGCAGAGACATACATAGGCTCAAAATAAAGGGATGGAGGAAGGTCTACCAAGCAAATGGAGAACAAAAAAAAGCAGGGGTTGCAATCCTAGTCTCTGATAAAACAGACTTTAAACCATCAAAGATCAAAAGAGACAAAGAAGGCCATTACATAATGGTAAAGGGATCAATTCAACAGGAAGAGCTAACTATCCTAAATATATATGCACCCAATACAGGAGCACCCAGATTCATAAAGCAAGTCCTTAGAGACTTACAAAGAGACTTAGACTCCCATACAG
>NW_016805361.1:473703-532660 GCF_001698545.2 Rhinopithecus bieti
ACACGTATGTTCATTGTGACACTGTTCACAAGAGTAAAAACTTGGAAACAACCCAAATGTCCATCAGTGACAGACTGGATTAAGAAAATGTGGCACATATACACCATGGAATACTATGCTGCCATAAAAAAGGATGAGTTCATGTCCTTTGTAGGGACAAAGATGCAGCTGGAAACCATCATTCTCAGCAAACTGTCGCAAGAACAGAAACCAAACACCGCATGTTCTCACTCATAGGTGGAAACTGAACAATGAGATCACTACGACATGGGAAGGGGAACATCACACACTGGGGCCTATTATGGGGAGGGGGAAGAGGGAGGGATGGCTTTGGGAGTTATAACTGATGTAAATGACGAGTTGATGGGTGCTGACGAGTTGATGGGTGCAGCACACCAACATGGCACATGTATACATATGTAACAAACCTGCACGTTGTGCACTGTACCCTAGAACTTAAAGTATAATAATAAAAAAAATTAAAAAGTAAAACAAACAAACAGAAAAAGAAAAAAGAAAAAGAAAATAGAGGACTTGAGCAACACTATCAGTCAATTGAACCTAGCAGGTATGTACAGAATACTACACCTAACAACAGCAGAAGACACATTGTTCTCAAGAGCAGATGGAACATTTTCCAGAATAGACTATATGTTCAGGCACAAAACAAATCTTAAAAAATTCAGAAATACTGAAATCATACACAGAATGTTTTCAGGCAACAATGGAATGAAGCTAGAAATCAATGACATAAGGAAAACTGGAAAACTCACAGATATGTAGAAATTAACACACTCTAAAAGCACAATAGGTCAAAGAAGAAATCACAAGGGAAATTAAAAAATACTTTTAGATGAATTATAATAAAATGAGACATACTAAAATACATAGGATTCATTGAAAGCAGTAGTGAGAGGGAAATGTGTAACTGTGTATACCTACATTAAAAATAACATCTCAAATGAATAAACTAATTGTACACTTTAAAGAATTAGCAAAAGATGAGCAAACTGAACCCTCAGCTAGAAGGAAGGAAATAATAAATATTCTAAAAGAGATAAATCAAATAGAGATTAAAATAATCATTAAATTCCATCAGCATCAAAACAATAAATATTAACTCTAGGAGAAAATGTTGAGGTTTCATATGAAAAATCAAAGTGACAAGATTTTGAGCTCAGTATGGAGCTCAAGTGAAAATAATTCACTTACCCTGAGTCATTTTGTTTATGTGAAACAGGTATTGTGATATAAAAATTTTGAAGAAGAAAATATAATTTAAAAAAACTAATTGACTCTGTAGTAAACAATGCTTATAAATGTGATTTGATTTTCAGTTATTGAAATTAACTCTTATCTAGAAGAGAATAGGGCTCAAGATATAGGGAGAAAGCAATGACTACTGTCAACTCTTCCATACTATTAAATTTTTTCAAAAAATAAATAATTTAGCCAATTAATAACAAAATGTTTTTCAGTAAGTAAAGGAAAAATGGTATCTCAAGACAGTGTCCAGATTATTAAGTCTCTGGGGAGAACAGACTGTCATTGACTTCTCAATGCAGTGAGTCGGTAACCAGACAGTGCCTCAAATGGGAAAAACTATTTATGTCAAAGGCTTAAAGCCTTGTGAGTATAATTAGGACATTCAATAACTTCCTTTACTCAAAGATTAGACAATCAATCAGTCCATGAGCCAGCCATCTTGGATAATCCATTCCTCATTTTGATTTCATATTGTTTTTGAAGTCATAATCAATGAAGCGTTTTATCAAATGAAACTAAGAAGAGCAAATATTAAAATTAATAAGACTATACAATCATTATTTTTAGATGGTATGATATATATCTAGAAAAGTGAAAGAAATTAGAATTGATAAATTAGTGTAATAAAATAGTACCAATACAAGTACTATAAAAACATTGTTTCATAACAGCTTCATCTAGCTTATATATATATATATAAAGAAAAAATATATGAAACAAATATATATGAAGCTATAGAAAGAAATAATCTACAGTGCCAAACTTTTTGAAACAATTGCCTACCTGTACTTTCTCAACTTTTACATTCTTTTAGTCTACTCCGCATTTACATCTAATTCCTTTTTTGTATCAACATCCAAATGTACTTTTCTCATGGATTATTTTACTTAACCTTTCCGCTAAGCACATGCCTGTTTTTGAAGAAGTCTATTTTTATTGCTATTAAATCACACATTCTAAGACTTTCAGCTATCTTTGATCTTTCTCTGTGTATTTGCTTTCTATTCTTCATCTACTCTGCTTTAAATATTTAACTTAACAGGGTTCAGTTCTTAGCTTCTTTTCCTCATCACTCTACACATTCTTTCCGGCCCTTCTATTACGTAAGTTTCCATGTTCTAGATAATTGCCAAAATACTAACTCCAGCCTATAGCACTCATCTAGAGTTTAGGAAAACTCCATGTGAATATTTCTCATATATCCTAAAAGCCACATTTCTCATGTGGTGTTTATTATCTTTCCAACTTCATGTATCAGTGCATGGCTCCAGCATCCATCCACCTGTGCAAATCAGAATTCTGAGTGTGATATCTGATTCATCATTGTCTTTTGCCTCACTTAACTACTGTTCTAAATATTCTAAATAATTCCTAAGTTAATCCTAAATATTTCCTAAATAAATCATTGTTTTAAAAATGTACCTAAAACTTATCTATTCTTATATTCATGTCTACTATTCTCGTTACATCTACCAGTTATCTTTCACATGGATTATTGCTGTTGACTCCAAACTATTCCCTCCCACTTCATTTTTGATCTCCTTTAATACATTTTATACAGGCACCAACAGCCACCCTTTAATATGTTAATCTTACAGTCTGATGTTCCTACATAAAACATTTCAATGACTTATCATCTTTCCTTAAAATAAAGTCTAAACTTAAACTAGCTGCCAACACTGTCTGGTCCACTTATTTTTTGATCCATTGTCTGGTCTGCTTATTTTCCACTTCAGCATTATTTCTCAGTATATCTCTTAGAGTTAGTAAATCAGCCACACTGAGTTTCTTTCAGTTCCTTGAAACTGCCATATAAATTTTCTCCTGGGTTTGCTCATGCTGTTTCCTATTGTAGAATACTCTTTCCTACACAGTATACTGCTTTGATAATTCTTCTTATACATTCCTTAGGTCTTAGTTTAAATTCTGCTTCATTGACTGTCTCAAACTGAATTTTACCTTCTTGCATGTATTTCTGTGACATACCTTACTTTTTAAGATTACCTATAATTGTATCTCTGCAAAGTTGCAAATTCTTAAATTGACAAGAGTTGCGTCTACTTTGTTCATTTTTGTCTGGCTGGCTCACATCAAACATGGCACTTAGGCACTCAGCCTTGCTTCCTGTTTCACAGAGACACAATTCTCTCAATTTCTCCAGCTTTTACTATAAAAATTTGCATTTGCATTAACCCTCTGACATCGTCTTCATTCTGAAAAAAAAAAAGATTTTGTTTGCTTTGTAGTGTAAGTCAACCATGTGTATCTTTGTTCTTATATTGCCTATCCACTTTCTCTCAGATATTTTCAAATTTCTCCTCTCTAGGATATATACTGCAGACGATAAACGTTCAAATTATCTTTCTACTAATTATATGTACCCCTGAGCTTCTATTTTCCTTGAAGTACTGTCCTCTCTTTTCTTGTACCATGAAGGCCTTCAATAAATTTTCCAAACTTGCTGCCTCTACTTTTTTGCTATTATGTTCGAAGAGAATAAATTTACTAAAATAAGCATCAATAACTGTCTTCCCTGATTAGAAACCATTTGATGGCTTTACATTACCTTTAAGAAAACCAGATATAGAATATAAAAGCCCTCCTGTCTTGCTGCTGCTTTTGTAAACATCGTATGCCCTTGATTTCTTACAGAGGATGATTCACAAGGTGTCTTTTGAAACAAAATAAATTATTAGTAGCTTTACTGTTTCCTCCTACTTAGCTCAGGTGCTGGTTTGAAGAGTGCCACCTCAAAATTCATTCTACTTGAACTTCAGAATGAGAACTTAGTTGAAAATAGTGTTTTGCCAAAAACAGATGTAATCAAGTTAAAATGAGAACATATTGGATTAAGGGTGAGCCTTAAATCCAGTGACGGTGCCCTTATGAAATGAAGTTAATTTGGACACAGAGACATACACGCCGGGAAGGTGATGTGAAGACATAGAGGAGAATCCTATGAAGACAGAGGTAAGTGATGCATTTACAAGCCAAGAAAGGCTGAGGATTCCTGGCTACTAGCAGAAAATAAGAGGCAAGGAAGGATCCTAAAGTCTTCATAAAGGGCATGGTTCTGTTGACACCTAGATTGCACACGTCTAGCCTCCAGAAATATGAGAAAACAAATTTGTGTTGTTTAAGCCTCTTGATTTGTGGTAATTTACGTGGCAGCCCTACAAAATTAATACACTAAGAATTCAGCACAATAGCTCTTGATAGTGGCTGGTTATACAATTCCAAATCTGACTGGATAATCATTTATACATTTCATTTTTTTTTAACTATAGTGGATGTAGTTATTTTGCCATTCTTTACATAGTCTTAGAAACTCTTCTTGATTGTGATATAATCTAAATCCCAGAATACAGAACAAATTACATTTGGGATTGCTCATAGTCAACCATAGCTTAATAACTGCAATGAAAGTAATTGAGAATAACTGGGGAAGAACCGATTGAGATCTATCTTCTTTTTGTAAATGAGGCCTCTGACATAGATTTTTTTTTTTTTTTCATTTTAAATTTAAAGGGGTTTCTGGGAAATCATAGGAAATGGTGCCCTGAGAAAAATATTTATCTTCATTGTTGCTTGTGCTCCTTTTTCAGTCACTACTGACAAGTACTCTGCACATTCAGAGGCATTTATAAGGAAATGGCTAGGTGGTCTGTTCAATAATCTCCCCAGTCAAGGGGACCTATATTTGTGAAATCAGAGATGACTTTTGTTTCAGTTGCTACAGGACCTCAGGAATCTGCTGAGATTCATAAATTCATTTCACTTACATTGTTTATTGGGAAGTCCACTGGATCCATTTAGGGTTTTTTTTGTTTTGTTTTGTTTTGTTTTTGTTTTGTTTTTTTTGTTTTTTTTGAGACGGAGTCTTGCTCTGTTGCCCAGGCTGGAGTGCAGTGGCATGATCTCAGCTCACTGCAAGCTCTGCCTCCCGGGTTCACGCCATTCTCCCGCCTCAGCCTCCTGAGTAGCTGGGACTACAGGCGCCCACCACCGCGCCTGGCTAATTTTTTGTATTTTTAGTAGAGACGGGGTTTCACTGCATTAGCCAAGATGGTCTCAATCTCCTGACCTCGTGATTCACCCACCTCGGCCTCCCAAAGTGCTGGGATTACAGGTGTGAGCCACTGCACCTGGCCCCATTTAGCTTTAAGGTCATCACTTTCTAATTTCTTTGATTGTAAGATATTCCTATATCTCTCACTTTCTTAAAATAGTGCATTTTTACTTGCATGCACGCACACACACGCTCATACACACACTCATTTTCTCTCATAAATCAAAGAGAATCACCAACTAATAATTTTATTGTATCTCTATGGAGATTGTGCATTACTTTCATTTGCATTCAAAAGGGAAGACAAAATTCTCAGTAAAATTTTAAAGAAATGCTTAGCTTTGCTGGCTCAATAAAGTAAAACTATAAGTTAAGGTTAAGGCCACTGATTCCTTTTCTTTTCTTTTCTTTTTTTTTTTTTTTTTTTTTGTTTTAACAATATTTAGACTTGTGATGGTAGTGGGACTTTAGTCTGGGAAAAAAATCCTTTCAGTAATATTTTGGTTTGAAGACAAAGCTAAAAGCATGAAACTCGGTGAGAAACAGGACACTATCTGACAGAGTAAAAAGGTCACCATTCATTCTTCATCCTCTTCTACAAACACAGAGACCTAAGGAGTGTACTTGAGGAAAATTCTGTCAGAAGAAACAGCACCACAAGCAACACTTGAACAGAGCTGTAACTGTAATCATCATAATTGCACTACTAAAACTAATGAAATATCATATTGGAATTCTTCCTTGAAACAGTCATGATAAAGTACATATTTCTTTCATGCTGTTAGTCATAAGTCTTTGAAAAAGCATTGTGGGAGTAAAGGTCAACTCTTTATTCATTTAATGTAACTGTTAAGTTCATAGGAAAAAAATTCAGACACAGCAATTACAAAGATGGGCAAAAGACAAAGAAAGCAAGTCTGTCTGATGAACAGATATTTCAGGGAATGTGTTACTGTAATACAAATGCTACATTTTCCTGATGTTTTTGTTAAAAGGAGAAAATACTTTATTGCTCTTGTCAATGTAAGGCAAGTGTTGTTGGTATGCTGGACATCTTGAGCTCCCAAGTTCATTTCCACTTTGAAGCAGACTCCTTCAGGGAACAGGTAATAAATCTGCCACTCTACCTGCATCCCTGAAGAAGACAGTGCTTCAGCTGGTGAGCAGTGCATGTCAGTCCAGGCATATCTGTGAGAAGATGATGACCTTATAGCTGCCAATGTCTTTCAAGTAACAGACAGATGGCAAAAACAAGCTTGACAAAACCAAGATGAAGAATTTTAAAAATCAAGGGTAAACAAAAGAGTTTCAGTCTGTTTCACAATGAGATGTACTTTGAGCATTGGTGTCAAAGAACTTTAAACGAGATCAAGTTGGCAAGATAATTTATGTTACATCCAACGCACTCGATGGCACATTGAAAATTTAATATGCTGTCCAAATTAAGAACTTCTGACTTTATCATTAGCAGCCATAAGAAAATTGACACTGATTCCATCATCTCTATTTGCCCCTTTCCAAAGATGGAACAAGCTTTTCTTTACATCAAAATTGATTTACCTGTGCCCTCCAAAGGCTTAGTAAATAGTTAGTGACCAAGAAAATAGAGAAATTTTTCTTTCTTCAAGAAAGTTTAATCAGTGAAGTTGCCTGAGATCAGAAGAATAAATAGAGAAATGTTGCAGCCGCACCACACCAGTCCTAAAATGGGTGAAATGTTTGTCATATAATTTTCAGAATATTTTTTTCTGAAATATATTAAGACTCATTTATCATTTGGATAATTATTCTCCTAGAAGTAAAACTATCTCATTATTATTTTCTGAGACTTTTATATTCTTTATTCCACTGTATCTTTTGGAAAGTCATTCTATTTTCTAAGAAATGTTTTCATTTTCCATGTGATTTTGAAAAAATGAACCATTCACATTGTGATTTTTAGAAAGTGAGATGTTTCCTAGATATTGTGTGTTGTTCCTCACTTTATCTCTTTGGTCTTCTTCAACTAGAAGACTGACTTTCAGAGGACTAAACTATCTTTCTCACTGGCAGAGCTCATTTTATATAATTTGATATTGAAGCTTCAGAAAATGCCACACTCAGGAAACTCAACACTTTGCTCAGATTTCCTCATAAACTCCATTTCACAGTTATCCTAAAGTACTTGTAGTGAATGCATGTATGATTTCTTAAACATATAGTTGCTTTATCCTCTCAATTATTTGTTTTAGAAAAAAAACTTTCATACCTTCTTTGTGTTGGGCATTGTGATAAACCCTTTGGAGGAAAAACAAAATACAGTAACTTTCTTGAGCATCCCAATGTGGAAGAAACTCACATTTCTTTCCCATTCCATAAGCAGACTTGGCCTGGCTTACAGAAGTCAGCATCTACATTTACTTTTCTGAGTGTTTTCTCTAATAGCAACCTCATCCTCTGCATCCACAGCAGGCCAGACATGCCAGAAAATACAAGCATTCTAAGATCATCACCACTTAACCAGTGACTGGTAGGAGTCAGTATATCAGTATAGTGGCTCCCTTTTCTTTTGTGTCAAATAATTCTGAGGCTCCTATTCCCCATTGTCTCCTATAATTCCCTAGTGGGAATAAGATCTTATTGCTTATATTGGTAACTTGCTTTACAGCATTCCTTTGAATGACAGTTTTCTCTTTACTTTCTCTCTTCCTGTCTTATTTTATGACCCTCTGGAAGCAGAGGCATAGTATTTGAGAAATGTGAGAAACATTGGAAGGGAAATGGGTAGGTGTTACGAAGAAGAAACCAAGCTATTCAAGTGTGCTTCACTAATCTAGAAACCACAGGGTTGCTTCACTCTAGGGGAAAGGGCAGAGGGCAAAGGCATGCCTCAGAGTTGTGTCAACCAAGAGAAGAGATAATCTGAGGTTATGTACCAACAACCATAAATTACTGAGGGCTTTTGGGGTGGTACATTTAATTCCTTGGTACTTCTAGCCTGCCAATTGCACAAGCATAGCGGTCTACCTATTGGGGAAAATCCTTATGCATGGAGATGCAGATACTTGTCTCTGTAAATCAGAACAAGCAAATTGAAATGAGAAGATTTGAGGATGCTTAGTAGGATACAGATAGTGTCTGCTATCCTTCACGATTTGCCTACCAGATTTATCTGGGATCTTTCCTAACAACTTATTTGCACTAGAATTTTTGTCTCAAGAGTTGCTCTTGGAGGATCCTAAACTATGATAACCATGTTTGACTGTGAAGATACTTAAGGTGTCATTATCTGAAAAATCCTGAATTAAATATATAAGAACATGCTACAATGCCATAGAAGGAAGAAAGGGAGGAGAATCAGGAAATATGGAGAAGAGAAAGAAAAAAAAAATGTTAGGACCAGTAGGAGTTAGGTAGATTAAAACAGAAAGAAAGGGGGCAGGTGCTTGGAACATTTCATCAAGTGGCCCTGGGGCATCAAGGGCTGGGCAGTTGGAGTCGGCTGGCAGGAGCAGGCAATAAGGTGATGCATTTCTTCATAGATAATTAAAAACAATAATAATACTCAAAATTAGTCCTTATCACAATATAATCTTTATCACTGATATAAAAATATGTTAGTGTTCTAAACTATTATCTATGTTCTAAACTATCTAAACAGTAGATATGTTCTAAATCAAACTATCTAGTTTTGAACATATACATATTATCTATATGAACATATTATCTATCTAACATTTTTGTTCTAAACTATTGTTGCAGTTGCACAATACATGTTATGCTACATATATGCAATTTTTAAAATGTATTTTTTAAATAAATATTATACTTCACACAGAAGTTAATTTGAAGAACCCCTAGTTATTTAGTGCTCAGGTACATATGTTGGTTTCAAGAATTTGTAATAGTATGGAGCTTTGTCTGGTAACATTTTTGTCTTCCACCCAGACAGTGCTTTATATTTCTGCATTTAACAGGTTTGAAATAAGCAACAATAGCACAGTTAATGTAAGATGAAGCAACAGAAACTGAATTACTTCTATCCTGTCACTTTCAAATGCCAAGACAAATGACAAAAGACACTGCTTTTACATTACCAGAACAAATTAAATTGTCAATGTTTGAATGACTTGGTTTTTTATCATAGGTTTTCCTTTCTTTCTTTTTTCTTTTTCTCTTTTTTTTTTTTTTTAAGATCGAGTCTCGTTCTTGGTGCCCAGGCTGGAGTGCAATGGCATGATATCGGCTCACTGCAACCTCCACCTCCTGGGTTCAAGCGATTCTCCAGTCTCAGCCTCCCAAGTAGCTGGAATTACAAGCATGTGTCACCATGCCCAGCTAATTTTCGTATTTTTTGTGGAGACAGGGCTTCGCCATGTTGGTCAGGATGGTCTCAAATTCCTGACTTTAGGGGATCCGCCTGCCTTGGCCTCCCAGAGTGCTGGAATTATAGGCATGAGCCACCATGCCCGGCCTTATCATAAGTTTGCTATAGAAAATTACATCCATGCTCAGCATCTTTCAGCCTTTTTCATTTGTTTTAGTGTAAACAAATATTTAAGAATTTTAAGAAATGTATTAGCAATTTTGGAAATTTTTTGACACACACACACCTTAATGTGAAAGAATTGTTTATATTTAAACATATAACAATATAGTTCAATCAAGTAAAAAAGTTGATGATAATGTAGCTATACTGCCTGTGTAAGTTAAACATATTAAAAAGTCTACATATTGGTATTAAATATAAATTATATAGACATTTGGGTGTATGGTCTTGACTTTTTTCCTTTTCATCTTTTATTTTAGGTTCAGGGGGTACACGTGCAGGTTTGTTACATGTTTAAATTGTGTGTCACTGGGGTTTGGTGTACAAATGATTTCATCACCCAGGTAGCAAGCATAGTTTTGACTTGCGGTTTTTCAATCATCATTTTCCAGCCTCTAGTAGGCTCCAGTGTCTATTTGTCTCTTCTCTGTGTCCGCATTTACAGTGTTTAACTCCCCCTTACAAGTGAAAACATGCAATATTTGGTTTTCTGTTCCTGCATTAATTCACTTAGAACAATGGCCATCAGCCATATCTACATTATTGCAAAGGACACGATTTTATTTTTTTTTATGGCTGCATAGTATTCCATGGTGCATATGTACCATATTTTCTTTATCTAGTCTACCGTTGATGGTCATCTAGGTTGATTCTGTGTCTTTACTAATGCAAATGGTGTTGTGTTGAACATACAAGTGCATGTGCATTTGTATTCCTTTGGATGTATACCCAGGGAGTATTGCAGGGCTGAATGGTAGCTCTGTTTTAAGTTCTTTGAGAAATCTTCAGACTGCTTTCCACAAGTGGCTGGAATAACTTCCATTCCCCCAAGCAGTGTACAGGTGTGTTTCTTTTTTTCTTTTTCTTTCTTTTTTTTTTTTTGTAACCTCACCAACATGTTATTTTTTGACTTTTCAATAACAGCCATTCTGATTGTGTGAGATGGTAACTCAATGTGGTTTTGATTTGCATTTCTCTAATGACTAGTCTATTGAGCATTTTTTGCATATGCTTATTAGCCATGGGTATGTCTTCTTTTGAGAAATATCTGTTCATAACCTTTGTCTAATTTTTAATGTGATATTTTGCTATTTCGTTGTTGGTGTTTAAGTTCCTTGTAGATTCTGGATATTAGACCTTGGTTGGAGCATATTTTGTGAATATTTTGTCTCATTCTGTAGGTTATCGCTTTGCTCTGTTGATGGTTTCTTCTGCTGTACAGAAGACCTTTAGTTGAATTAGGCCCCACTTCTCCATCACTTTGTTGCAATTGCTTTTGAAGACTTTGCCATAAAATCTTTGCCAAGGTCTATGTCTGGAATGATATTTCTAGAAATGAAATTTCCTGAAAACCCTAGATTTTCTTCTAGAGTTTTTAGTTCTAGGTCTTACATTTAAGTAATTAATCTATCTTAATTTTTGCATATGCTGAAAAGAAGGGGTTTCAATCTTCTGCATATGACTAAACACTTATTCCAACACCATTTATTAAACAGAAAGTCCTTTCCCCATTGCTTCTTATTGTCAACTTTGTCGAAGAACAGATGGTTGTAGGTGTGCAACTTTATTTCTCATTTCTCTATCCTATTCCATAGGCCTGTGTGTCTGTTTTTTCTACCAGTACTATGCCGTTTTGGTTACTGTAGGCTTGTAGTATAGTTTGAAGTTGGGTGGTGTGATGCCTCTGGCTTTGTTCCTTTCGTGAAGGAGTGCTTTGAATATCTGGGCTATTTTTTTGGTTTCATATAAATTTTGTAATAGTTTTATCTAATGCTGTGAAAAATTTTATGAGTAGTTTGATAGCAAGAGCATTGAATCTATACATTTCTTTGGGCAGTATGGCCATTTTAATAATATTGATTTTTCCTATCCATTGTCATATAATATTTTTCAGTTTGTGTTGTCTCTGATATCTTTCAGCACTATACAACAGTATGTGATGTCTAAATATCTTCATAAGTCTCTAAAAACCTGTGTGAATCTGGGTGTTCCAAAGTTGAGTGCATATATATTTTGGATAATTAAGTCTTCTTGTTGAATTGAGCCCTTCATCTATATGTAATGCCTTTCATTTTCCTTTTAAATTATACTTGCTTTAAAATCTGTTTTGTCTGAAATAAGAACAGCAACACCTACTCTGTTGTTTTCTCTTAAATTGACAGATCTTTTCCCACCCCTTTACTTTGAGCATATGGGTGTCATTGCATGTGAGGTAGGTCTTGTGAAGACAGCACACAGTTGGGCCCTGCTTCGTTATCAAACTTGTACATTGGTTAACTGAATTCCTAAGTATTTTATTCTTCTGTGGATACTATAAGTCAGACTGTGTTCTTGATTTGGCTCTCAGATATTACTGGTATATAGAAATTCTCTTGATTTTTTGACACCAATTTTGTACCTGAAACTTTACTGAAGTTTTTTTATCAGATCTAGGAATTTTGGGGCAGAGACTATGGGGTTTTGCAGTGTAGAATTATACCTTCTGTGAAGAGAGATGGCTTGACTTCCTCTTTTCCTATTTGGATATATTTTATTTCTTGTCATTGCCTGATTGCTCTGGCTAGAATGTCCAGTACAATGTTGAATAGGACTAGTGAGAGAGGACATCCTTGTCTTTTTCCTTTTCTCAAAGGGAATGGTTCCAGCTTTTGCCCATTTAATATGATGTTGGCTGTGGGTTTGTCATAAATGGCCCTTACCATTTTGAGTTACGTTCCTTTGATGCCTAGTTTGTTGAGGACTTTTAGCACAAAGAGATGTTGAATATTTTCAAAGTTTTTTCTGCATTTATTGAGATTATCATATGGCATTTTTAGTACTGTTTATTTGATGAATCACATTTATTGATTGGTGTAGGTTGAACCAACCTTGATTCTCAAGAATAAAGCCTACTTGATCATAGTGGATTAACTTTTTGATGTGCTGCTCTGTTCAGTTTGCTAATATTTTGCTGAGGATTTTTGCATCCATGTTCATCAGGGATATTGGCCTGAAATTTGTGTGTGTGTGTCTGCCAGGTTTTGGTGTCAGAATGATGCTGGCCTCATAGAATGAGTCAGTGAGGAATCCTTCCTCCTCAATTTTATGGAATAATTTCAGTAGGATTAGCACCAGCTCTTCTTTATACCTCGGGTAGAATTTGGCTATGAATCTGTTTGGTCCAGGGCTTTTTTGGTTGGTAGGTTTTTAATGGCTGATTCAGCTTCAGAACTTGTTACTGGTCTATTCAGGATTTTAACTTCTTCCTGGTTCAATCTTGGGAGGTTGTATGTTTCCAAGGATTTATTGATTTCTTCCAGGTTTTCGGGTTTGTGTGCATAGAGGTGTTCATAATAGTTTCCAAGGATTTTTGTATTTCTATGGGATCAGTGGTTATGATACCTTTGTCACTTCTGATTGTGTTTATTTGGATATTTTTTCTTTATTAGTCTAGCTAACATTCTATCAATCTTATTTCTTTTTCAATAAACCAACTCCTTGTTACATTGATCTTCTGTGGGAATTTTCAAATCTCAATTTTATTCAGTTCAGCTCTGATTTGGGGTGTTTCCTTTCTTCTTCTAACTTTGGGGTTGATTTCCTCTTGTTTTTCTAGTTCCTCTAGGTGTAAGGTTAGGCTGTTCATTTGAGATCTTTCTAAATTCCCGATGCAAACATAGAGTGCTGTAAACTTTCCTCTTAATACTGCTTTTGCTGTGTCCCAGAGATTCTGGTAGGTTGTATCTTTGTTTTCACTATTTTCAAATAATTATTTGATTTATACCTTCATTTCATTCCCTAAAATGTTACCCAGGAGCAGGTTGTTTAATTTCCATGTCATTGCATGGTTTTGAGAAAACTTCTTATATTGATTTTCATATTTATTATGCTGTGGACTGAGAGTATGGTTGGTATGATTTTTCAAAATTCATTTACAGTTGTTTTAGGGCAAATCATATGGTTGATCTGACTGTATGCGTTATGTAGAGATGAGGAAAATGTGTACTCTGTTTTTGTTGGGTGAAGTACTCTTTAGATGTCTGTTAGGTCCATTTGATTAAGTGTGGAGTTTAGTTCCCTATCTTTGTTTGGTTTTTCGCCTTGATATGTCTAACACTGTCAGTGGGGTGTTGAATAATGTGGTCCCACTCTTAGTATGTGGTTGTCTAAATCCCTTCATAAGTCTGTAAAAACTTGTTTTACAAAACTGGATGCTTCAGTGTTGGGTGCATATATATATTTTGGATAGCTAAGTCTTCTTGTTGAATTGAGCCCTTTATCAATATGTAATACCTTTCATTTTCCTTTTAAATCATTATTGCTTTAAAGTCTGTTTTGTCTGAAATAAGAATAGCAACCCCTGCTCTTTGTTGTTTTGTCTTAGATTGATAGATCTTTTCTCACCCCTTTACTTTGAGCATCTGGGTGTCATTGTATGCAAGATAGGTCTTGTGAAGACAGCATACAGGTGGGCCTTGCTTCTTTATCAAACTTGTCACTGTTTGTCTTTTAAGTGGGGCATCTAGCTCATTTACATTCAAGGTTAGTATTAATATGTGAGAAATTGATACTGTCATAGCTGGTTGTTATGTAGACTTGATTGTAGAATTGCTTTATAGTGCTAGCGGGTTATATATTTAAGTGTGTATTTTTGGCAGCAGGTAATGGTCTCTCATTTTTATGTTTAGCACTTTCTTAAGGACCTCCTGTAAGGCAGATCTTGTGGTGATTAATTCCCTTAGCATATGATTGTCTGAAAAGGATTTTATTTCTCCTTCACTGATGAAGCTTAGTTTGGCTGGACATGAAATTCTTGGTTTGAATTTATTTCCTGTAAAGATGCTAAATATAGGCCCCCAATCCCTTCTGGCTTGTAAGGTTTTTCCTGAAAGGTCTGCTGACCTTTACATAGGTCTGCTTCCATAACAGTCGTATCATTTTGCATTCCCACCAGCAATGTATGATAGTTCCAGGTGTTCCACATGCTTTCTAGTACTCAATATTGTCTCTGATTTTCATATTAGTCATTCTAATAGTTGTATAATAATGTGTTATTGTGGTGTTAATAATTTATATTTCTTAAGAGACTCATGATATAGAAAATTATTTTCATGATTTTATTTTGTATCCATGTATTATTTTTGATAAATCATCTAAGATATTGGAAATCTCCAATATCTTAGGACCTTCTCCTGAAAGGTCCTCATAGGGTTCCCTTTGTACGTAACCCGCCCCTTCTCTCCAGCTGCCTTCAGGAATTTTTCTTTCACAGTTGCTTTGGAGCATCTGATAACTACGTGTCTTTAAGATAGTTGTCTTGAATAGTTATTGCAGGGGTTCTCTGAATTTCTTGAATTTGCATGTTGACCTCTCTAGCAAGGTTGAGGAAATTTTCAAGACAATATACCAAATGTGTTTTCAAGTTGCTTGCTGTCTCTCCATCTCTTTCTAGAATGCTGATGAGTGACAGGTGCTGTCTCTTTAGGCAATCCCATATTTCCTGGAGGTTTTGTTCATTTCATTCAATTCCTTTTTCTTTATTTTTGTCTTCCTGTGTTGATTCAAAGGAGTTGTCTTTGAGCTATGAGATTCTCTCTTCGGCGTGGTCTATTATGTTATTAGTGCTTCCAATTGCATTCTCAAATTCCTGTAGTGATTTTTTTTATTTCCACAAGTTTAGTATGGTTCTTTTTTCTTTTTGAAATGGAGTCTCACTCTGTCACCCAGGCTGGAGTGCAGTGGTGCAATCTTGGCTCATTGCAACCTTCACTTCCCAGGTTCAAGCAATCCTCCCGCCTCATCCTCCCGAGCAGCTGGGATTACAGACACCCACCACCACACCCGGCTAATTTTTGTATTTTTAGTAGAGATGAGGTTTTACCATATTGGTCAGGCGGGTCTTGAACTCCTGACCTTAGGTAGTCCACCTTCCTCGGCCTCTTAAAGTACTGGGAGGCATGAGTCACTGTGCCCGGCCAGTTCTTTCTTAAAATGGCTTTGTCTTCTTTCTAATCTTGGACCACTTTATTGCTTTCCTTGGATTGGATTTCAATCTTCCATTATATGTCAATGACTTCTTTTGCTATTCAGACTCGGAATTCTGTGTTTGTCATTTCAGTCTTTCCGGTCTGACAGAGAACAGCTAAATAAAAGCTTGCCGGGGAGCTAGTGTGGTCATTTGGAGGTAAGAAATCATGCTGGCTTTTAGAGTTGTCAGATTCGTATAGCCACCACCACAAACAAGATACAAAAAAGCACAATCACCACAACTTTCTCATGTTATTCATCTAAATTCATAGCCTCTACCCACCCCTAAAAAGTGGCAAATATTTGCAATGGATATAAAGCATTGTCTTTTGGAGAACATCATACAAAGTAAACCATATAGTATATAAACTTTGTGTCTATTTCTTTCATTCAACACAATACCTCAGTGATACATCCAAGTTTTTGCATATATAAATAAGTTGTTCCATTAAATTGTTGAGTAGTATTTAAGTATCTGGATATATCACAAGTTATTTGTCCACTCGTACTTAGAAGTCACTTCTTTTCCCCCAGTTTTTGGTAATTATTAACACAAATTTTATAGACATCTAGAGTAGGGATTTTTTGACATAAATTCACATTTGCCTAGTTAAATGCCTGGCAGTTGTATTTCTGGGTCATAGGAAAGTGTATGTTAATTTTGAAAGAAGCTGCCCTCTGTTTCCATAACAGTTGTATCATTCTGCATTCCCACCAGCAATGTATGATAGTTCCAGGTGTTCCACGTGTTTTCTAGTACTCAATATTGTCTCTGATTTTCATATTAGTCATTCTATAGTTGTATAATAATGTGTTATTGTGGTGTTAATAATTTACATTTCCTAAGAGACTCATGATATAGAAAATTATTTTCATGTTTTTACTTTGTATTCATATATAATTTTTGATAAATCATCTAAGATATTGGAAATCTCCATGTTTTAGTTGGATTTCTTTTTTCCTAGCTTTCTTGAGGTATAATTGACAAGTAAAAGTTATATATATCCAAAGTGTACATGTGCTACTTTGCTGTGCGTATACTTTGTGAAATAATTACCACAATCAAATTAATTGACATGTTAATTGCCACACAGAGTTTCTACAGTTACCCCTGTGTGTGTGTATGTGTGTAGTGTGAACAATTAAGATGTATACTCTTAGTAAATTTCAAACAAAAATATGGAATTATTAACTATAGTCACTATGCTGTATGTAAGACCTCCAGAACTTATTCACCTTATAACTGACAGTTTTTATCCTTTGATCAATATCTTCCCATTTCCCCCATCCTGAGCCACTGACAACCACCATTTTGCTTTCTGCTTTTACAATTTTGACTTTTTTAGATTCCACTTATAAGTGAGATCATGTGGAATTCTTTTTGAGATACTGACTTCATTTCCTTTGGATATATACACAGAAATGGGACTGTTTGATGGTATTTAGCTGTCTATGCCTGAGTTATATCACTCAGCATACTGTCCTCCAGCTTTATCAATGTTGTTGCAAACAGGAGGAAATTTTTATGGTTGAATAATATTTTATTGTAAATACATAGATACACACTTTCTTTATTCATTCATCAATAGACACTTGATTGTTTTCATATCTTGGTTATTGTGAATAATGCTTCAATAAACATAAGAGTATAGATATCTCTTTGAGATGGAGTTACATTATGCTAGGTTTATGCCTCAGTATTTAATTTTGAAGAGCTCTTGTAAATTGTATAATTTTGAAATTTCAAATTCCATTTGCTATTGCTAATATATAGACATTTTATTGAAATATGTGTACTGAAATTATATTCTAGCTAAAATTTTAGGAGGGCTATCTTTTTCCTTTCATTGTAGATTCTTCATGGTTTTCTAAAATGATTTATGTCAGTGTGAAGAAGAAAATTGTATTTTTTCCTTTCAAATTGGTATACCTTTTATTTGTTTTACTCCTTTTTGCACTGACTTAACAATGTTAGGTTGTTGAAGAGTGGAGAGAGAAGACATTCCTCCCTTTTCACAGATCTTAGGGGAAAATAATCATTATTTTATTATTAATGTTGCTATTACCTGTAAGTCTATTCTACCTGCCCTTTATCACGTTGAGTAACTCCCTTCTAGAGCTAGCTTGGGGAGATTTACTATAAATGGGGGTTGAATTCTGTCAGATGATTTTCTGTATAAACTGGTATTAGCATATTTTTCTTCCTTTCTGTTAATATAGATTATATTGATTTATTTTTTAGTTTTTATGTATTTACTTTTTGAGACGGAGTCTTGCTCTGTCACCCAGGCTGGAGTGCAGTGGTGCGATCTCTGCTCACTGCAAGCTCCACCTCTTGGGTTCACGCCATTCTCCTCCCTCAGCCTCCCGAGTAGCTGGGACTACAGGCGCCCGCCACCACACCCAGCTAATTTTTTGTATTTATTTTAGTAGAGACGGGGTTTCACCATGTTAGCCAGGAGGGTTTCGATTTCCTGACCTCGTGATCCGCCCACCTTGGCCTCCCAAAGTGCTGGGATTACAGGCGTGAGCCACCGCGCCCAGCCTTTTCATTTTTTAAATATAAGACCATCTTATCATTCTCAATATAAACCCAATTTGGGAATGATGTATTATTAGTTTTATATATTTATGGATTTCACTTGCTAATATTTTTGAGAATTTTGTATCTATATCCATAAGGATTGGGGCCTGCAGTTTTACTTTTTTTTTTTTTTTTTTAGTTTTCTATGGCTGCGTAACAAATTACTACCAACTTAGTGACTTAAAACAACATTCATATGTTTGTTGGCTATATGAATGTCTTCTTTTGGGAAGTGTCTGGTCATGTCCTTTGCATATTTTTTAACGTTTTTTTTTTTTTCTTGTAAATTTGTTTGAGTTCCTTGTAGACTCTGGGTATTAGACCTTTGTCAGAGGATAGATTGTAAAAATTTTCTTCCATTCTATAGGTTTCCTGTTTACTCTAATGGTTGGTTTTTGTTTGTTTGTTTGGCAGTGCAGAAGCTCTTTAGTTAAATTATAACCCATTTGTCAATTTTTGATTTTGTTGCAATTGCTTTTGGCAATTTCATCATGGAACCTTTGCTCATGCCTATGTTCTGAATGGTATTGCCTAAATTTTCTTCTAGAGTTTTGATAGTTTGGGAGTTTACATTTAAGTCTTTAATCCCTCTTAATTTTTATATAAAGTGTGAGGAAGGGATCCAGTTTCAATTTTCTCCAAATGAATAGTCAGTTCTCCCAGCACCATATATTAAATAGAGAATCCTTTCCCCATTGCTTGTTTTTGTCAAGTTTGACAAAGATCAAACGGTTTTAGATGTGCAATCTTATTTCTGAGTTCTTTATTCTGTTTCATTGGTCTATGTGTCTGTTTTTATACCTAAGTGATGGGTTAATAAGGTGCAGCAAACCACCATGGCACACATTTACCTATGTAACAAACCTGCACATCCTGCACATGTACTCCAGATTGAAAAATTAAACAGTATTCATGTATAATCTCAGAGATTTTGTGGGAGTAGGAATTAGAAGAATGGGAACAGCATAATTGAACTCTCTGCTCAGGGTGTCACAGGCTGAAATCAAGGTGTCAGCTAGGCTGTAATCTCATCTGGAGTTTGGGCTTTTCTTCCAAGCTCAAAATATTATTACCAAATTCAATTTCCTTTCAGCTGTAGACATTATGAAGGCTGCATACTGAAGGTCAGCAGAATGCCTCTCTGATGCTTCTTTTATTAAAGGGTCATCTGATTAGGTCAGGACCACCTACACTCAGCTTCATTTTGATTAACTCAAAGTTAAGAGATTAGTTACCTATTCATGAGAGTCATATTCCATCATATTCACAGACCATGCGTCAAAAATTCTGCACAGGTTTTTTAGAAGACTTTTGCTAAAAAATACAAAAGTATGCTTAGGTCCTTGTACCTTTTGCAAAGAAGATAAACTGTGATGAAATCAATGACAAACTTGCAGGGATTGAGGTTTCAAAATAGGAAGAATAATGCTATTAATTTATCAACAAGCCAATATATAAATATAATCCTTGTTTAAAATATATATTCATGTAATCAAAATTATTAATCTGTTATTTTCTCATACTGTCGAATTATTTTGGTGTGTTTTTTCTCTCTGTTTTTTACTAGCATGGTTATGTAAACAACCTTCAAGAAGACTGTGGTATTTTGTTTTGTTTCCTTTCTTTTCTGGCCATTAAAATTTATCATCTCATTTCATGATTTTTAATGGAAAATATTTTGTCAAAGAGAAGAGAGGGAGCTAACAAATAATTACACTCTAACTTTCAAATATTGAAAGATTGACTTTGCTGGAGAGATCAGTATTGCAAATGTCAGGGAGGAATGACATAACATGACAAGTTCGGAACTACAAAGAATTCAGCACGTCTAAATGAAGGGTAAAGAAATTTCAGGAGGTAAGCGTAATATAGCTAGTGTGCGTTTTAAGATTGTTGATTGAACATGTGTATTGAAGCTCAAGCGAATACAGTTAAAGGACAAAATAACAACAAAAATTAACAGGAGAAAAAAGAGAGAGAGCAGGAAAAAAGATAATTCTGATCACAATCAAAAAAGGCCCTAGAATGACAACTGTAGGTGACAAAAAGGAAGTAAATAGTCAAGATCATGAGTGAGAAATTTTATGTAGGACAAATATCTTCAAGAAAATGAAATTAATAGAATATGTGATATGTTTATCTTAAGAGAAGATTTATATTTACTTTAGAGGGATTGGAAATGACTTAAGAGTAATACCGAAAAAAAGACAAAAGTAAAGTGACTAATTCTAAAGAAAACAGAAAAACTGTATAACAATATAAATATGCCCTACCTGAGAATGATTAACAAGCAATAATAATATACCTCATATATTATTATTATAACTAAAAGTTATGACTACTGTGGCATAAGTATCTGATGTGTTTAAGTAATAATTTATTGCATACTGGGTATGTGAAAAGAGTAAAACGCTCATTTTGATTTTATGTATGGCCAAGTGATTATTTCTGACCAATGGACTATGAACAGAAATAATGTACAGCATTTCTAGATGTTCTCTAAAATATCTCAAAATTTCCTTCACTTCCTTGCTATTTCCTCAAATTCAGCTGGATGCAGGCCTCTATGAGAGAGGTCTTTAAGATAGCATCCTAAATCAGAACAGTTTGAATCCTGGAGTATTTGATAAAAGGAAAACTTCCCAAAGAATCATGCTACCAAGAATAACTACATTAGATTTTTATTGAGAAATACATGTTATATTAAGTCACAGAACTCCTTGATTATGTATTTGTTTTCATATAAGAACCAGTATTCCTTTACCTAACTAATACAGAAATTGAAATTGGAGTTCCCCAATAGCTTCTGGATGGTTAGCATGGTTAGAGCTGTCATTCTGTTGAAAGGTAAGACTATTTCTGAGGTTTGAAAGTGTTCTAGACTATTCTTTCAGGTACCTTAGCATTACAAAGTGGAAGAACTATAGAATAGCACCAGAATCAGGGTCTAGGTTATTTCCTTTCTTCCTTCCTGAATTAGTAAGGGTTCTCCAGAGATACAGAACCAATAGGACACACACACACACAAGCACACACACACAGACACACACACACACAATGTCAACATAAAATGTAGAGAGACAAATCTCTAAGTAAAAAGTTTTTTTTTTCTTTTATTTGGGAATAATATACCAGAAATAGGATTGCAATCCAGGACACACATACAGATCAGGGTGGTCTCCAGTATGTCTGGAGAACAAAGGATAAATAGGATTTCACTGGGAAAAGATAAGCTTACTGGTGTCAGAATGTCTTTTGGGAGCTGGCAAGCTGTGATTGGTGAGTGGTGGCAGTTGCTAGATAAAACTTGTAATCTTAGATATAGCAGGCTGTTTCATAGGATTGGGCTTGTGAGATAGTATGTCAGGCAAATGTTTTTGTATAAGCAGCTAGCTGTCCTTGTGCTGCTATCTATCTTTGTGTGACTCATGCAGTAAGCTGTGGTTTGGGAAAACTTCTTGTGGGAGTTTCTGTTATCAGAATTATGTATGAGAGCCCTCCCTTTATGGCCTATTGCCAGCTCCTTTTTGCCAGGATTTGACACAACTGACTCTATTTTAATTTGACAACTTTCACAATGTGTGTGTGTGTATGTAGAGAGAGACTCACATGATTATGGAAATGATTATGGAGACTGGGAAGTCCAAATGTAGTGAAGGCTGCCAGGCTTGAGACCCAGAAGAGCCGATGGTACAGTTCTAATCTGAAAGCAATCTGCTGGACAATTTCTTCTTGTTTGGGAGGTGGGTCTTTTTATTAGATTCAGGCCTTCAACAGATTGTATGAGGTCCACACGTGTTATGGAGGGCCATTTGCTTACTGAAAGTTCACTGATATAAATGTTAATCTCATTCAAAAACATTTTCCAAGTTTACACATAAAGTTGTCCATCACACTTCCTCTTTATTTACTTTCTTCCTTCCATGATAGATGTGTTTTCAACTGGGGTATATACTTATCTGCTAAAGGAGCCATAGGAAAATAGGCCAGAGCTTGAGGAGGAGGAGGGGCGATGGATGAGGCAGTTTGCCTGAGTTATACAAAGCACAGATGGAGATAGTAATCTTGATCAGAAGGAGAGAAATTTCTCCTGCTGAGAAGGGAGGAAGCCCTCGTGCTTTCTGTCTCCACTGTACTTCACTGTCACTCCTCCACCCCTAGCTTGGTTGTAAATATACTGTCTTCAATGTCTACAATACTGCAGTTCTTCTCTGGGACTGCACCCATCTATCTCCTTTCCCCATTCACTCCCTCTGCATCATCAGCAAGACTTTGAGTCCCTCATTCCTCCAAGCTCTTAAGATTCAATAAATAAATAAATATGTGTCTTATAAGGCTCCTTGCTCTATAAAACTCTGTCTCCTTATCTGCTAATTCAACACTCTTCATGTTCTCTCCCTCTAAATTCAGTCTCCTAAACATTATCAGATATATATTTTTTAATTTTGTCTAGTGAATTTAATACAAACTCATACTGCTTAACTTCATCCAGGGGTCACTAAAAATCAGAAACATGTTTGCATCTTACTGATAGCATACTGACACTTCTGGGGGCTAAGGTGATTTCAGCATTCAACTTTGTTTTCGCATGCTTCTTTCTTTCTATCTGTCTATCTATCTATCTATTTATTTATTTGAGATGGAGTTTCGCTCTTGTTACCCAGGCTGGAGTGCACTGGTGTTCTCTCAGCTCACTGCAACCTCCACCTCCCGGGTTCAAGCGATTCTCCTGCCCCAGTCTTTCAAGTAGCTGCGATTACGCATGCCTGGCTAATGTTGTATTTTTAGTAGAGATGGGGATTCCCTATGTTGGTCAGGCTGGTCTCAAACTTCTGACAACAGGTGATCCACCCATCTCAGCCTCTCAAAGTGCTGGGATTAGAGGTGTGAGCCACCAAGGTGGCCCTGTGTTCACATGCTTCTTTCTTCCTCCTATGCAAACTTTATTTAACTTACATGCCACTTTTATGAAATTACACTAATATTACCCAAGATTTTCTTATACCACAGTAAGTAATATTTCTTCTGCCTCTATATTTGTGTTTCTGCAGGATTTCATTATTTACTATGTCCTTCTTCAAAGTATTTCATTTCTTGGTTTTTATTAGTCATTTTTCTGTTTCATCAAACTTCAAAGACAAATCAAAATTATCCCTTAAGTTTGGCTTGTTTTCTCAAAGTCTGCATTTTTTAAATGTAAATTATTCTTTTGTACTCACAGCTACACGTGGAAATTTATCTTGACCAATACCTAACAAGGCTTTAGAAGTGAGTGTTTTTCAAAAGATGTTATTTTCTCTAGCTAGCTCAGGATATTTGGAGCCATTTAGAAATATTATAATAAGCATTACTTAGTAAAAATGAAAGGACTATACTATTTTAATATAGAATGAAGGAAGAATAACTGATTGATCATCTAAGAAGACAAAATTTGACATAGCTAGTGAGTAGAATTGCATGTATGCAGCTGGAACTGAAATAAAGGGACTTAAACCACAGATAGTGCTAACATTTGTGTTTAAAAAAAAAGACATTTTACAAAATTGAGGCTGTCTCTAACTTGGGCAGTAAGGAGACTGACTATAATCATCACATATATATAAAGATTTATTATAAAAAATAATAAACTAAGCTTAAATCACAAAGTTAGGATTTAGGCTCAAAATAAATTAAAACCTCCTTCTCTTTTCAAAGGTCATTAAATACTGAGATAAATCAATGAAGAAATTTATATAAAGCAAGGTCTTATTCCTTCAATGCTTTTAGTAACAGAATTGGCACCAATTTATCTGATCTGAAATAAATACAATGCACAGAGTGGAACTAAGCATGTTCTTGAGAAATATGTAATGCTATATGCTAAGAGCCATGAGAATTACAATGAACTTACACACAAAAGGGTTAGGATGCACCGAGAAAATAAGAAGAACAATTGGGACAGGTATTAGAGCATTACTAAAATAAAACTATATTTTCTTCGCTTTTTATATTTTAGATAAATAGGAAATACATGAAAATGTTTATGCAGATATTTGGGATGGACAAACACTTACAAACCTCAAAAAGAACACACTTTTCTGGTAAAATTATTCAGTTCTTTTATTGGATAACATTATGCCATACAAGCAAAGTTCTTTATTTTTCTTTTATTTATTTTTTCTTAGATTATAAATACTAATCTAATTAAAGAAGTGTGTGCATGTGTTTGTATGTGTGTGTGTGTGTGAGAGAGAGAGAGAGAGAGAGAATTTGGAGCATAAATTATTAATTATTTTTTATTTTTTACTTGTACGTACTAACATTGCTTTTTTACTGGGAAGTATACAGAGAGAAAAACTCACTTCTCGGTCTTTAAATTAAGGACAGTTTGAAAGAGAATCATATCATTGAGCTAGAGGTGAAAAACTCTGCCTCATGATAGCTCAAACCTTTGATCTATCCAACACACTAACAATATTATTTTTGACAGATGACAGAGATCCAATGAATTTTAAATCTGGTCTCTATAAACCATTTATAGCTATAAGGCATCCTCACAAGCACTCTTATTCAGTATTTATGAATCCTTTTGGAACAGATTTCTTACTATATGTCCATCTGATAAGAATAGGAGAAAAACTGAATATCAGTATATTTCAAAATATTTTCCCTAGACTGTATAATTATACTCAATTAAAACTTGCTAGAAAAGTAAAAGTTATTCACAATCAATTGCCACTTTTGTACCAAGCAAATTCATTTGAGAATGCCATGATGGACATTTGCAGGCAATGGTAGAAAATGCACTGGCTGAATATCTTGTAATTTAGCCTGAGTAAATCTTCCTGGAGAATACAAAGTACTGGAACTCTAAGCAAGACAATGCTATGAATACATTTTGGAAACTTTTACAGGAAGGAAAACATGCTGATCTGAAGGATGACTTCTTTTGTTTTTGCCATCTTCAGAATCCAGCAATGTAACAGTAAAAGCTTGCTTTGAGGCTAAAAAGCTATTAATAATGAAGCACTAGGTCAATGTTTTGTCCAAGGGGAGGTGCGGAGAAATAGCAATGGCCTCCACCAGTCAAAGCTATA
This sequence comes from Rhinopithecus bieti, assembly GCF_001698545.2. Lineage (NCBI taxonomy): Eukaryota > Metazoa > Chordata > Mammalia > Primates > Cercopithecidae > Rhinopithecus > Rhinopithecus bieti. The sequence goes on from NW_016805361.1 coordinate 499,233, forward strand.
CTTTTATCAATGGCTGTTTCACTTAATCACTGATACATTTACAGAGCTTGTGGCAGATCAAAGATCCATGAGCTGATGAGAAAATAAACTATATCCTTGGTGAAAATTACAAGAATAATCTCATATTTTCTAGCCTTAGGGATGAAGTTTCAGTTTAAAGGCTGTACCTTCAACAGTTGTGTCTGAAATGCAAATGATGGCCATCAATATTTTCCTTCCAGCCAAACTGTCATTTTAATTCCTATGCTCATTATTGAAAAGCACACTGAAGAGCCACCATACGTAAAACTGCCACAGAGTTCAACAGACAGGGTAAATCATCACTTGAAAGAATTTCAAACAACAGGTAAGAATTTTTTAAAAGTGAACCAAGAAAAGGATTGAATTATAAGGAAGTAAAATTTAAAATTGTCAATTATGCTGTACTCATAAAACATATCAATTCACCTCCACCAGTAATTTAATTGCAAAATTTTAGTGATTCTGTAGTTTCTTCTATGTGTATGAAAAAACACTCTTAAATATTTTTGATATCACAACAAAAAATAACTTCAATCTCTTACAGTGGCTAAGTATCTGTAATGCTAGATTCATGCATTTATACTGTGCTCATAATATGTACTCCATTGAACCAGACACTACTAAAAGAAATTCTTTTATTTGCCATGGAGAGCTGTGATGATGGTTAATCTTACATGTCACTTGGCTAGACTATTGTGGCAAGTAATTTGGTCAAACACTAGTTTAGATGTTGCTGTGAAGGTATTTTAAATTGTAATTAACACCGATTTCATATCTGAGTAAAGCAAATATGATTCAGGCAATTATCAAATGGTTCCAGATCTACAGAGGATTCTCTGCTCTATTTATATAATTTCTTTTGAAATTCATATTTAATTTTTTTAACTTTTATTTTAGGTTCAGGGCACATGTGCAGGTTTGTTATATAGTGTAAGCTTGTGACTCGCAGGTTTGGTGTACAGATTAGTCAGCCAGATAGTAAGCCTAGTACCAGATAGTTACTTTTTCTGATCCTCTGCCTCCTCTCACCCTCCACCCTCAAGTAGGTCCCAGTGTCCGCCGTTCCCCTTTTTGTGTCCACATGTTCTTATCATTTAGTTCCCACTTATAAGTGAGAAGATGCAGTATTTCATTTTTTGTTTCTACATTAGTTTGCTAAGGATAATGGCCTCCAGATTCATCCAAGTTCCTGTAAATAACATGATATTCTTTATTATGGCTGCATAGTATTGCATGGTGTGTATGTACCATATTTTCTTTTTCCAGTCTGACATCAATGGGCATTTAGGTTGATTCCATGTTTTTGCTATTGTAAATAGTGCTGCAATGAACATATACGTGCATGTGTCTTTATGATAGAATATTTTTTAATCCTTTGGGTATATAACAAGTAATGGAATTTCTGGGTCAAATGTTAGTTTTGCTTTTAGCTCTTTGAGGAATCACCACAATGCTTTCCACAATGGTTGAATTAATTTATACTCCTAACCCTGTATGTGTTCTTTTTTTCTCTCCAAACATGCCAGCCTCTGTTATTTTTATTTTCGTTTATTTTTGAGACACAGCTCTGTCACCCAAGCTGAAGTGCAGTGGCCCGATCTCAGCACCACCTCTCAGGTTCAAGTGATTCTTGTGCCTCAGCCTCTCAAGGAGCTGGGGCTACAGGCACGCACCACCATGCCCGGCTAATTATTTTTTTTTTTTTTTTTTTGTACTTTTAGTAGAAATGTAGTTTTGCATGTTGGCCAGGTTGGTCTCAAACTCCTTGCCTCAAGTGATCTTCCCAAAGTGCTGGGATTATAGGCATGAGCCACCGTGCCCAGTCCAGCCTCTGTTATTTTTGACTTTTTAGTAACAGCCATTCTGACTAGTGTGACATGGTATCTTATCATACTTTTGATTTTCATTTTGTTAATTATTAGTGATATTGAGGTTTTTTATGTAAGTTACATATATGTCTTCTTTTGAGAAGTGTCTGTTCATGTTCTTTGCTCACTTTTTTAATGGATATGTTATATATATCCTATATTAAAATATATATTGTTGTATATAGATGTAATAATCATTATGATAGAATATATTTATTCTTAACATATATTTATATATAGTATATTTGTAATATATATTTTATATATATCATATATATAAGTTCCTTATAGATGCTGGATATTAGACCTTTGTCAGATGCATAGTTTGCAAATATTTTCTCTCATTCTGTGCATTGTTTACTCTGTTGACACTTTTCTTTAGTGTGCAGAACCTCTTAAGTTTAATTAGTTCCCATTTGTTCAAGTTTTGCTTTTACTGTGATTGCTTTCGTCATCGTCATGAAATCTTTGCTAGTTCCTATGTCCAGAATGATATTGCCTATGGTTTTTATAGCGTTAAGCTTTACAATCAAGTCTTTAATCCACCTTGAGTTAATGTTTCGGTATACTGTAAGGAAGGGGTCCAGTTTCAGTCTACTGCGTATGAGTAGCCAGCTATCCCAACAACATTTATTAAATAAGAATCCTTTCCCCATTGCTTGTTTTTGTCAGCTTTATCTAAGATCAGATAGTTGTAGGTGTGTGACCTTATTTCTGGGCTTTCTACTGTGTTCCATTGGTTTATGTGTTTATGTGTCTGTTTTATTACCATGCTTTTTTGGTTACTGTAGTCCTGTAGTATAGTTTGAAGTTGGGTAGCTTCTAGCTTTCACCTGGAAATTGATGCTTCCAGCTTTCTTATTTTTGCTTAGGACTTCCTTGGCTATTCAGGCTTTTTTTGTTTCATATTAATTTTAAAATAGTTTTTTTCCTAACTCTGTGAAGAATGTCATTGATAGTTTGATAGGAATAGCATTGAATCTGTAAATTCCTTTGATAAATATGGCCATTTTAATGATATTGATTATTTTTATCCATGAGCATGTAATATTTTTCCATTTGTTTGTATCATCCCTTATTTCTTTGAGCAGTGTTTTGTAATTCTCATTGCAGAGGTCTTTCACCTCCCTGGTTAGCTATATTCCTAGGTATTTTATTCTTTTTGTGCCTATTGTGAATGGGATTGCATTCCTGATTTGGCGCTTGGCTTGGCTGTTGCTGGTTTATAGGAATGATAGTGATTTTTGTACACTGACTTTGTATCCTGAAACTTAGCTAAAGTTGATTATTGACTGAAGGAGCTTTTGGGCCAAGATTATAGAGTTTTCTAGATATAGGATCATGTTATCTGCAAACAGGGATAGTCTGACTTTCTCTTTTCCTATTCGGATTTCCTTTACTTTTTTCTCTTTTCTGATTGCTCTGACCAGGACTTCCAATACCGTGTTGAATAGGAGTAGTGAAAGAGAGTATTATTGTCTTGGGCTGGTTTTCAAGGAGAATGTTTCCAGTTTTTGCCCAATTAGTATGATGTTGGCTGTGGGTTTGTCATAGAGGGCTCTTATTACTTTGATGTATACTTTCAGTACCTAGTTTATTGAGAGTGCTTAACATGAAGGATGTTGAATTTTACCGAAACCCTTTTCTGCAGCTATTAAGACGATAATGTGGTTTTTGTCTTTAGTTCTGTTTATGTGGTGAATCACTTTTATTCATTTGCATATGTTGAAACAACCTTGTATCACAGCCTGAAAGCCTACTTGATTGTGGTGGATCAAGCTATAGAGTGGTTGCAATGAAAGCAGTAATGTCTAAGGCTGCAAAACAGCAAAGACTGTAGACCACCCCTTCTTCTGAGAGCTCTGTCTCAGGGAGGGGTAAGACTGCTACTGGTGGTTGACTGGGTTCCAAACCAGTAAGTTTTACCCAGTGAAGTGCTGTGGAAATGGAGCTTGCAGATCATTGCTGCTCAGCCACCTGGATTCAACTCCTTTCCTAGGAGGACATATGGGGTTTTAACCTCTTGCTTAGCCACCTGGATTTGGCTCCTTTCCTAGGAGTATGTACAGGGTTCTAATCTCCTGCTTTGCCAGAGTTGTAGCTGCCTTTGCTGAGAAGCCCAGATTTCTAAATCTCTTGGGGCTCCATGTGTGCCTGAGCGGCTGCTGCTCTGCTGAATGTCCATGTAGCTCTGTGTGTCAGACTGAAGGCTCCGGTGGAGTAGGTTCACAAAGGGATCTCCTGACCTGAGGTTGAAAAGATCCGTGGGAGAAGTGTGGGTCCCAGGGTCACTCACTCACTCACTGCTTTCCTGAATGGGGGAGGCTCTCCTGGCTCCATGTTGCTCCCATGTGGGGAGTTGTCTTGCCTTGCTTTTCTCCATTCTTCGTGGGTTGAGTTGTGTTACTGGTTCTTAATGACTGTACCTGGATGTTCCAGTTGAAGGTGCTGTATTTACTTATCCCTTGTATTTCTCTCCATGAGAGTGGAGCACACTAGCTACCTCTAGTCAGCCATCTTGCCCAGCCTTCTGATTAACATTTAAAGCAGTAGACTTTGAGTAGAAAATATTATCTTCCATAATGTGGGTAAGCCTCATCCAGTCAATTGAAAATCTTCAAAGACTAAGTTTCCACAAAGAAGAAGAAATTCTGCCTCCAGACTGCTTTTGGATTCAAAATTGCATCATCAATTATTCTTCAGGTCTCCAGCCTGCAGGCCTGCTATGAAGATTTTGGAATTACCAGCCCTACAATCACAAGAACCAGTTCCTTAAAATCTCTCTCTGTCTACACACACACACACACACACACACACACACACACACACACACACATCTTACTGGTTCTGTTTTTCTGGAAAATGTTAACTAATATAAGAACTTCTTCATTCATTAATACTCTTTGTGAACCTTCTAAAATTGTGCTTTTTATTCCTATTCCTAATACAGAAGTTACTTACTTGCTTTTATATGTTTATTAATATTCAAAAGTAAGAGCTTTCAGGATGTGACATTTCTAGAGAGCTCATCCTTATTCATTTATTCAAGGATTATTTATTGAAAGAGATGTAAAAGTGCTCTAGCATTCAAAGATACGGTAGTGAATAAGATAAAGTTTCTGTTCTCAAGGAGATTCCATTCTTATAAAGATAGCCAGAAATACCTGAAAAGTCACTAAATTTTAAACACGATTTATTATATATTAAACATTATCTAATGTTAATAGTTGTTTATACCAAAGTATCTAAATAAAATTAAGATGCTTCTGGATTAAACAGATCTATTTCATGACAGTATTTAATGATTTAAAAGCTTTCATCTAATATTTAGCATACATACAGAAATGTAATTGTATAATAATTGTTTAATTAATTCATTTTTTCCTCGACTCATTTAGTTTACATATCTCTTATATGACTAAGAAGTATTTAGGACAACTTGAAGAGAGGGCAAGTAAATGTAACTGCAATGTATGTAGTTAATAGTGTAAAATGCAAAAGAAATAGCCAGATACAGAGAAACCAGTTTTTCCTTATTAAAATTTAAACTTATATTCTAATTTTGCACAAGAAACTACTTCTGTTAAGTGCATTCAGAAAGTAGTTGCATTTCAAATTCACATTCTGGTTTCGAAGTGCTGTTACTGGCTGTAATAGAGAACTTCATTTTTTCTCATTAGGGCTCTACTTATAGCCTCTGAATAGATGCCTTTCACCTCCAGACTCTGCCATCTTACATCTAGCCAATCCACCTACATAAATATGTAGAGATATTATTTTAAAAATGTTCTGTGATCCCATATCTCAGCTATCTCCACTTCCAATTTGTGTCCTTTACAACATTCACAACTCACTCTCTAGTACCAGATAGACTTCATTTGATGTTCCTATTATCTGATACTTATCTCAGCCCATTATATTATGTTGGTGAAGAAGGAATTGTGGTTTTTGCACTAACCTAATGTATATAGCTTACTTCTAGAGTTCTGAATATATTTATATTAAATTATCACTTGAATTTTTGTTTATAAGTATTTGTTCAAACTTCCCTCCTGAAAATGGCTACTACTCAAAATTCAATATATCAACACAAGAACCAGGTGGAGCTAGAGTAACCACAATACAAATAAATCCAATAATATTTAGAGAATTGGCTTTGGCTCATGAAAATGTTTTGTCAAATACTGTGAATGAGATGGCACCAATAAGAGAGTACAGTAGGAAATGCAAGTCTTCTTCTCTCCTTCTCCCACAAAAAATCGATAGTTATCCACCAATGAAAACAGCTTTGGGAGGGCTCAAGTGTCCATATAAGCACATGAAGCAACATGGTGGAACATATATAAAAAAGAAAAAGAATAACTGAATAAAAGGTATTGCTACAAAGTTTGGTATATCTGAGGTATCTGGAGATGACTAGAAATAAAGAAGAAATATGGTGGCTATTAGTATCAGCCACAGAGTGGGTGCCAACACAATCCTCATCAGCTTCCTTTGCAAATGACATTGACACTTTTCACCACTGAGGTAACGAACAGTCATCCCTGTTCATTCCCTCTGGAACATACTGCAAAAAGAAGTTGCTATTGTGTCTCCCTGGGACTGGAGCTGTTACCCTTCCTGGCATCATGCATGCCCATGCCCCTATAGCCATAGTCACCCCACATGTGCCCATACACCAAATCTCGCCTCTTTAGCCACTCTATACTTGCTTGTATTCCAGATTTGGACTTTATGGCCGTGCTGGGAACATGAAGGCCTCAAACATCAGAACCACTGTGGCTATGGTCTAGCTGCACCCTGGACCTTAGAACCATGGTTGCTCTCATGTCCCTAACTTCTGACTCTAGCTCCACAGCTGTTCCATGAGCACCCATTTCTCTGACATTTGAGATGCCAGTACAGCAAACTAGTCCACTCCCTAGATCCTAAAGTTGCTGTAGCTCCTTACATTCCCATGCTCTAGAGCCTAGTTCTGTGGCTGTGCTGTATACACACACTCCTCAGACACTGGAGCCAATGTCACTATAGGCTACTTTGCATCCTTGGCCTTTGAGATGCTGCAACTCTGCTCATGCCTGGACTCTAGACCCCAAATCCCTAGCTGTCCCACAAGCACCCATGCCTCATATACCATTCTCAATGTGAGAGTGAGGGTGTCTGTGTTTGTGGCACTGGTGTTACCACTGCCCCAACCCTAGAGCCTTGGTTTCTTTATGTATGTCCATGTTTCAGACTCCAGCTCTGTGGCAGCTCCATGGGCATTGCAAATCAGACCCCGTGGCCATTACCACAAGCCAGCCCTCCAGCCAGAGGCAGCACCAAGAGGGATCCTCTTGGCCATGACTTTTCAGGTGGAATAAACACATTGGAAGGGCCCTAGCAGCCTTTTCCACCAAAGACTCCAAAGCTATGGTTGCCACTGTAATTATCCACATCCCTGGCTGCATATAATCCCTACAAGTTTTACCAACACAGACCTTAGCTGACAGAGCTCAATGTAAACTATACTCCTATGCCCACAGAGCCAGAACTATTACAAACTACCTTCTAGCACCCCCATACCCACCCATAGACGAAGGACTTTTCCTATTGAAACCAGTTCATAACGTCTGAAAATGGTGACTGCTCCGTCAAATGTGTGCACATCAATGCAAAGCAACAAGAAATATTTTTAAAAATAGGGAAACATAACACCACCCAAAGAACATAATAATTTCACAGTAACAAGCCCCAAATAAATGGCAATCTATACATTACATGACAGATAATTAAAAATAATTATTTTATGGGAGCTCAGCAAACTTCAAAAGAACACAGAAAAACAACTAAACAAAATCAGAAAATAATACATGACCAAAACAAGACATTTACAGAAAAACTGAAATAATAATAAAGAACCAAACAGAAATTCAGGAGTTAAAGTACACAATGAATAAAATTTTAAAATGCAGTAGAGCACATCATCAACAGCAGAATTGATCAAGGAAAATAAGGAATCTTTGAACTCAAACACAGTTATTTAAAAATATGCAGTTAGCAGGAAAAGTAGACTGAAAAGTCATGAAGAAATCTTATGGGATTTACAATAAAACATCAAGAAAGCTAATTTACTTATTATAGAATTACAAGGAGAAGAGAGAGAAAGGAACAAAAATCTGATTTAAAAAATAATGGCTCAAAATTTTCCAAATCTGAAGAAAATATAAACAACCAAATACAAGAAGCTGAAAAGTCTCCAAAGATACTCAACTCATGGAAAATGACATCAAGACATATTGTAGCCAAACTGTCAAAAATCAAAACAAGAGATTATTGAAAGCAGCAGCAGCAACAACAACAACAGAAACAATAAAAACAACTAAGATCCTAACATAGAAGAGAATGCTCATAAGACAATGGATTTCTCAGCAGAAACTAGGCCAAGGAGTGGAATGACATAGTCAATGTGCTGAAAGAAAAAGAAAAGCTTCCAACCAAAAATTTACTCATCAAAGCTTTCCTTCAGTAGTGAAGCAGGGCCGGGGGGGAGGGGGGAAAGACTTTCATAGAGAAGCAAATGCTACAGGAGCTCATTTGCCACTAGACCTACCTTACAAGAAATGCTGAGGTGAGTCTTAAAGCTGATACAAAAGGAGATAATTAACATTATGAAGACATATAAAAATATAATATAAGACTCAGTTGTGTGTTGCCTATAAAAGATTTACTGCAATATAGCTATTATGTATCCATAATAACTGAAAATTTTTTTAAAAGAGAAAATAAAAGATTTCTGAAAAGATACCCACTTCCACATTGACAATATTCACACTGAAAGGGAAGGGATGGAAAAGATTTTCATGCAAACAGAAACCAAAGGAAAATAGAGGTACCTATTTTCTATCAGAAAAAATTAGAATTTAAATCAAAACTGTAAAAGTGACAAGGAAGGGCATTAGATAATAATAAAAGTGTCAATTAAATAAGAAGATATAACAATTGTAAATATATATGCATTCACCATTGAAAAAACTAAATCTATAAAGAAATATTAGTAGATCTGAAGACAGAGATAGGTTACAATAAAATAATGGTAGCGTACTTCAATACTCCATTCTCAAAAATGTATAGATTATACAGACACAAAATGAGTAAGGAGACATTGAACTTGAATTACATTTTAGCACAAACGGACCTAACAGACATATACAGAACAGTCCATCTAACTGCATCTGAATACACATTCTTCTCAAGCCCACACAGAACATTCTCCAGATCACATATAAATTATATGTTAGACCACAAAATAAGTCTTAACAATTTAAGAAGACTAAAAGTCATACCGTGTATCTTTTCTAACTATAGTGTTATAAAACTAGAAATCAACATCAAGAGGAATTTTGGAAAATTCATAAGTACACGGAAATTAACATGCTTCTAAACAACCAATGAATCAATAAATAAATAAAACCAATTTTTAAGTATCTTGAGACAAAACAAAATAAAACATAACACATCAAAACTTACGGGATGCGGCAAAAGCAGTTATAGGAGAGAAGTTTATAAAGATAAATGCCTACATTATAAAAGAGGAAAGATCTCAAATAAACAACACGATGTGACACTTCAAGGAACTAGAGAAGAATAAACTCAGTCAAAGTTAGTAGAAGGAGGGAAATAACACAGATTAGAGAAGAAATAAATAAAATAGAGACTGAAACATAATAAACCTGATTAAGAAAACTGAGATTTTTTTTAAAGAACTAAACAAAAACAACAAACCTTTAACTCAATTAAGATAAAAGGAAAGAAGATTCAAATAAAATTACAAACGAAAGAGAAGACACTACAACTGACACAACAGAAGATAAATGATAACAAGTTACTACTAAAAGTATTCATATGCTAATAATATGATAATCTGGAAGAAATGTATAAATTCCTAGACACGAACAACCCACTAAGACTGGATCAGGAAGGAATGGAAATCTGAAATGACAAATAATGAACAAGGAGATCGAATTAGTAATAAAAAAAATCCCATTAAAGAAAAACCCAGGTTCTGTTTCCTTCACTGCTCAATTCTATTAACCATTTAAAGAATTAAAATACCATTTTTTCTCAATCTCTTCCAAAAAAAAAAAAAAAGGAGGAAAGAAAGGGATACTTTTAACCTCATTTTATGAGACCAGCATTACGTTGATACCAAAGTCATTAAAAAATGCCACAAGAAAAGAAGATTACAAGCAAATGGCCTTGAAGAATATAGATACAAAAATCTTCAACAAAATGCTAGCAAACAATACAAAATTTAAGGATCACTTAGCGATCAAGAGGGATTTATGCCTGGGATATAAGGATAGTTCCACATATGACAATCAGTAAATGTGATAGAACACATTACCATTTTGAAGGACAAAACCATATAATTATCTCAATAATTGCAGAAAAATTATTTTATAAAATTGAATATAATTTCGTGATAAAAATTCCCAGCAAATCTATTATAGAAAGAATGTACCTCAACCCATTAATTACCATATATCACAAGCCCACAGATAACATCATACTCGATGGCAAAAAGTTGAAATAATTTCCCCTAATATCAGGAAAAAGATAGTGGTGTCTACTCTAGCCACTCTTATTCAACATAGAATTGGAAGTCCTAGCCAAAGCAATAGGAAACAAAAATAAATAAAAGATATCCCAAATTGGAAAGGAGTAAGTAAAATTGTCTGTGTAGCTAACATGACTTTATATATAGGAAACTAAATACTCCAGCAAAAAAAAAAAAAAAAAGAAGCATAAAGTAGAAACTGATAGATCTAAGAAACAAAATCAGTTAAGTTGTAGCATAAAAAATTAACATATAAAAATCAGTAGCATTTCTACACATTAACGATGAAGTATCCATAAAAATTTAAGAAAATAGTGCCATTTACAATTGCATCAAAAGAATAAAATACTTAGGAATAATTTTAACCAAGTAGGTGAAATATCTGTACCTTGAAAACAATAGAACATTGATGGTGGTAAAAATAAATGGAAGATATATTGTGTCAATGGATTAGAAGAATTAATCTTGTTAAGATATTCAGGCTACCCAAGCAATATATAGATTCAATACAATTCCTACTAAAACTCCTAATTCCCACTAAAATTTTTCACAGACATAAAATAAATAGTCTTAAAATGTGTATGGAACCACCAAAGACCATGAGCAACCAAAGCAATGTTATGTAAAAATAACACAGCTGGAGATATCAAAGTCTTTAATACCAAAGTCTATTCCAAAGCTACAGTAATAAAAAATGTATGACACTGGCATAAAAATAAATGTATAATCAATAGAACAAAATGGAGAGTCCAGAAATAAATCCATACATTTCTGGACAAACTGATACTTGACAAAGGTGCCAAGAACACACAATAGGTAAAGTTCTTCCAAAAATGAAAAAAAATAAAAAACCCTTGCTCTTCACGTGCACAAAATTAAACTGCACCTTTCTTTATCTTTTCCCATGCCTAAAAATCAACTGAAAATGGGTTATAGATTTAAATGTAAGACCTGAAACTGTAAAACTGCTAAATTAAAACCTGCGTAAAATGTACCTGAGGTTAGTCTTGGCAAATAATTTTTTGATACAACCTCAAAGGCGTAAGAAACAGAAGCAAAAATAGGCAAATAAAATTGGATCAAACTTAAAAGATTCTGTAGAGCAAAATAAACAATTAACACAGTGAAAAGACAACCTGTGGAATGGGAGAAAATATTTGCAAACCACTCATATGATAAAAGGTTAATATTTAAAACATGTAAGGAACTTAAATAACTCAATAGTAAGAAAATAATGTGATTGGAAAATGGGAAAATGGCCTGAGGACATTTCTTCAAAAAAGACATACAAATGGCCAATAGGTATATTACAAAATGCTCAATATCACTCATCATCAAGGAAATGCAAATCAAAACCACAATGAGATAGAATGGCTATATCAAAAAGACAAATGATGTGTTGGAAACAATGTGGAGGAAAGGGAACCCTGTTCAATGCTAGCAGAGGTGTTTAGAAAACCAGGAGATATTGGTCAAAGGGTGAAAAGTTTCAGTTAGAAAGGAGGAATAGATCTGAAGATCTATTTTATAGCACGGTGACCATACTAATAATATATTGTATACTTGGAAATTTCTAAGAGAGTAAATTTTAAATGTTCTCGCCCCCCCCCAAAATAAGTATGAGCTTGATTATTCTACCATATGTATGTGTGTGTATATATATATATACAAACACCCATATATATACACATATACACATATATACACACACACATTTTGTATGCCAAAAACATGTACAATTTTTACTTGTCATTAAAAAAATAAACTATGAGTAGTCTGACATGTTACTGTGTGTGTGTGTGTGTGTGTGTGTATCTGTACTGAAAACATGAGACACTCAGTCAAGGAAGACAGGTCTTGCTTTTTTCACTTTTATTTTAGGTTCGGGGTACATGTGCAAGTTTATTATACAAGCAAACTCGTGTCACGGGGATTTGGTATACAGATTATTTTGTCACTCAGGTGCTAAGCCTAGTACCCAACAGTTACTCTTTCTACCCGTCTTCCTCCCTCAACCCTCTACGCTCAATTAGGCCCCAGTATCTATTGTTCCCCACTTTGCATCCATGAGTTCTCATCATCTAGCTCCCACTTATAAGTGAGAACATGCAGCATTTGGTTTTCTGTTCCTCCATTAGTTTGCTAAACATAATGGCCTCCAGCTCCATTCATGTTCCTACAAAAGACATGATCTCATTCTTTTTATAGCTGCATAGCATTCCGTGGTGTACAGTTATCCCATTTTCTTTATCCAATCTGTAATCGATGGACATTTAGGTTGATTCCATGTATTTGCTCTTGTGAATAGTGCTGCACTGAACATTCGTCTGTATATGTATTTCTGGTAGAATGGTTTATATTCCTCTGAGTATATATCCAGTAATGGGATTGATGTGTTGAATGGTAGTTCTGTTTTAGTTCTTTGAGGACTTACCACACTGCTTTCCACAATGATTGAACTAATTTACACTTCCACCAACAGTGTATAAGTGTCCCTTTTTCTCCATAACCTCTCTAGCATCTGTTATTTTTTGACTTTTTAATAATAGCTATTCTGACTGGGGTGAGATGGTATCTCATTGTGGTTTTCATTTGCATTTCTCAAATAATCAGTGATGTTGAGCTTTTCATATGCTTGTTGGCTACATGTATGTCTTCTTTCAAAAACTGTCTGTTTATGTTCTTTGCCAATTTTTAATAGGGTTGTTTTTTTCCTGTAAATTAGATTTGAGTTTCTCATAGATGAAGGATGTTAGAACTTTGTCAGATGGGTATTTTGCAAATAATTTTCCCATTGTATAGATAATCTGTTTACTCTGTTGATAGTTTATTTTGCTGTGCAGAAGCTCTTCTTGATTTTTTTTTTTTTTTTTTTTTTTTTTTAGACAGAGTCACTCTCTGTCACCCAGGCTGGAGTACAGTAGCACCATCTCGGCTCACTGCAATCTCCACCTCTTGGGTTCAAGTGATTCTCCTTCCTCAGCCTCCCAAGTACCTGGGATTACAGGCGTGCACCACCATACCTGGCTAATTTTTTGTATTTTTAGTAGAAATGGGGTTTTGCCATGTTGACCAGGCTGGTCTTAAACACCTGACCTCACGTGATCTGCCCACCTCGGTCTCGTCTCCCAAAGTGCCGGGATTACAGGCATAAGCCACTGCACCTGGCCCAGAAGCTCTTTCTTGATACAACTAGATCTAAACAGCCAGAGTAACATGACTAGCATCCACCCTGCACCTACCCACACACAAAACTAGACCTGTAGGCAAGGCTGTAAGATCTGGTTAAGAACTGCCTACATGAGTGATGGATTACTCTCCCTAGACTAGGGATGAAATTGGGAACAATGAATTTTCTGTGCTTTTATGTGGGCAAGAGGTGGGTTCTATCTCCTCTTCCCCTGTGAGAATGGAGATAAGCCTCTGTTCTTTTATGTGATGTTAAAGACACTAGGCTTTTACTCTAACTCTTTGAAAGTATAAAAACATAATGAGAGCCAGATAGGCCTCACTGTCATAATACAGATAAGTCTCCAAGAACTGGGCTTTATCCCTTTACATGTAAATATCCAGGGAGATAGATCTTTAGTCTTCCTGGAACCTTGGGAGTTTAACTTAGAGACTTAGTGTAGTCCATAACCATTAGCCCTCTTAGGTAGATAGCAGTTTTATTGTCCTGTTTGGATCAGCACAGTTAACTACACAAATAGCAACAGCTCTAATTCTCATGGTATGTGAGGAGAAAAGTATTTTGGAAAAGAAATGAAAACATTTCTTTATATTGTATACATCTCCATACTATAGGAGGAGGTAGGCCTTTTTACATGAGCACTGAAACATTTTCATAGTAGGTATGTTCCATTTTAGTGATAGAATAGTGTGTTTAGCTTTGCTGTGGTCTGGAAAAAGTCTTAATTAAGATGCTGGATAACATCTCTTTATGCCAAGCAAAATCTGGTTATAATTTGATTTTTTGTCAAGCCATAGAAGGAAAAACGCACTTACTAGAGTATTTATTTTAAGTCTCTTTGTAAGTTATTTTATCACATTAATGAATAAATTATTAATTTTTTGATGATGCTATTCTCTTATAAATTGGTTAGCGTAAGTCAGAAAAACTGAATGGGATCTTTTCTGGAAACAGTGATTAAATCTAACTTCTGGATCTATAAAACTAACAAGTAAATATCATATCTTGTATATCTTGTTTTTTTTCCCCAAGATAAAACTATCCTGAAGTTTGGTTGACTAGCTTTTAGATTTTCCTAAAGAAATAAATGTTTATATTTCTCCATGAAATGATCCACACCTTTCAGGATGAGTAGAATTTTTGGAGTGGTCATATCAGTCTTTATTCACACGATCTTTCTTACCTAACCTGATTAAAATAGCTTCTAGGCAAATATTGATAGCCCAGGATTGTCCTGGCAAAATTCGTTTGAAAAACATCTATTCTACAGATACTATAGGGACCTTAGTCTCCCTCTGTCTTGTCATGAAAACCACTTCTCCAGCATTCAGGCTTTATGTTGCTCCTTGACTATTCAGGATTATCATTTTTCACTTCCGGGCCTTTATTATCTTTAGAGGTGCCTGCCCTTAGATAGCGCATTCTATTTCCCTTTATCTCAAATATACTTTTCGATGTTGTGTTTGTCCTCATTGGGTTTATCTAATTGCTTTGTGAAAACAAGGCAGAAAAAGAGCTCATGTTTTTCTGGCCATGGATACTAACTCATTCAGTGACTGCTCAAATGTGTATCTGCCATGTGCAATGTGAACATGCTGAACATGGTTCCTAATTTTATGTATCTAACATAACAATCTAGGATGATACATATTTAAACAGAAGCCTCTTAATCCTTAATTGGGGGAGTATCATTTTAAAAAACGATGTGTGCATGTGTGTGTACGCGCGTGTGTGTGTGTACGCGTGTGTGTGTGTGCGCGTGCGCATATACACGTCAGTTCTTTTATTTTTAATAGATGCCTTCCTGGAACAAAACCCACATCTATCTGGAACTCTAGGCCTTGCGCTCATAAACCAGTCATATTACTAGACCTGGATTTTGTCTTGTTCTCTTTTTCAGAATACGGCTTCCAAAATGCCTCGTTATAAAAGTAACTCTCTCAAAAGCGCATTTATTATTTTTGTATTATATTCCTTTTTCAAATTAGGAGCCACCATCCCTGGTACCCTACAGTATTCATTTTCTATAGTAATAATTTTCTTTTAATCATAAAATGTATACTCATTGAAGAAAAAAGAGAAAACCAACAAGGAATAAGAAATAATTATGAGCACAATTGCTAGCATTCCGGGCTTTCATTATTTATCCCAATAAATGTGAAAAGTCTGAAACATTATTTCTGTTTTCTTCACATTTTAGCTAAACAAGACCACTTGGTCCGCTTGTTTGCATGTGAATATAATTCTGTATGTTCTTTCTTCCTTCTTACAGATGCTTCTTTACTGGTAAAGGAAACGCTTTGGGGTGGTGACACTGTGGGCTATGAGGACAATAGAGACAAAAATACATGTTGCAATTTTTACCAAGAAATGTATAATATGAAACTGGTTTTCTATGAAAGGCAATTAAATATTAAATGCATATGCTTATCTTCTCCCAGACTGTTGAAATTATGCATAAAACACAGTTTTAATATTTGCAAAGAACTAAGAGCATCAACATACAATACCCCATAATGTTTGCCAGTTTTCATATGCTGCTTATTATAAATAGCTTTTGCTAAGTTAGATGATATGAGATTAGTAATACTGAATGACTCACCAAAAATATTTTGCTCCTTTCTGATTTGTGAAAGGAAAACAGCCAATTAGCACTATTAAAATGATCTGAGTCATATCTAACAAATCTCCTTCAATATGAGTTTCCATGTCTCTGATTAGATTTTCAATTTTTTAAAAATATTTTGATTGATATTTTTATCATAGTTACATATATTTTGGGTAGTACATGTAATACTTGGATACATGTATAAAATATGTAATGATCAAATCAAGGTCATTGGGATATCTATCACCTCAAACATTTGTATTTTCTTTGTGTCAGGAACATTACACCTGAAATCTTTTCTCTCTTTAATTAGTAAAGCGGTGGTCACTTAATTTGACATAAATTTCAACTTCTTTTTGTGTCGATATAATCAAAAAATACTAAGTAATTGAGTAACTATGAACAAATATTTTCCTTATATTTACCACACATCAATGAAATGAATGATCTAGAAAGCTGTATAAAATGGGGAAACTACTGGCAAAACTCAGTTTTCTTTTCTTCAACAAAAATAGCACATTGAGTTTTTAAAATATTATTGCCTAAGTCTTACCTCGGAGATTTTGAATATGTAAATACGAAATAAGCCCTGCCTACGCGTATGCTTAAAGGACTCACTACAATTTCCGATTATAGCCAGGATTGAATTAGCTTGAATGTATTTCTAAAATAAATATTTTATAAAATACATATTTTTGGTGGTCACCAAAGTCTGGAAAACAGTCAAATATCCTTTCATGAGAATGTAATTTATGAAAAGCATTATTTTCTTTGAGTCGAGAACAAGTCAAAAATATTTCTGAAATGCTTTTGATTAGCACTTATATTGGAAAAATAATTACAAACAAGACTCTTTGATCACACTGAAGTAAAACTAGAAGTTACAAAAACAAAAACGGAATAGTCCTTCCACTGAGAAATTTATAGACTACTTATTAGATATCTCTTGAGTAAAAAGGAAATAGAAATTGGAATATAAATAATAACAAAAATGTTATATATTAGAATTTATAAAATGTAATTAAAGGGGAGATAAGCTGTAAATTCATTGCACTAAACACTTTCATCACTCAAAAATAAAAAATAACTAAAATCTCTAACTCAAAAAAATTACAAACAAGAATATCAAGGAAATCAAAAGAAAATAATAAATATAAAATCATAAATTATGAGATAAATTATAAAATAGATTTAATTAATAAATTATTCAGTTTTTGAAAATGATAAAATAGAAAACCACTAGAAACCTAAGGGAAAAAAGAATGTACAACTATAGGAAATAGGAAATAAGAGGCAAATATCTATCAAAATAAAATAATTATTTTTTAAATGATGGGGCTACTTTGCTGACCTCTAATGAAATACTTTTGAAAATGTAGATGAGATAGACAATTTCTCTTTTTTTATTTCTTCTAAAAAAATAAAAACGGGATACACATGAGGAACGTACATGTTGGTTACATAGGTATACGTATGCCATGGTGGTTTGCTGCACCTATTGACCCATCCTCTAAGTTCCCTTACCTCACCAACCCCCCAACAGGCCCTGGTGTGTGGTGTTCCCCTCTGTGTGTCCATGTGTTCTCAATGTTCAACTCCTACTTTGGAGTGAGAACATGTGGTGTTTGGTTTTCTTTCCCTGTGTTAGTCTGATGAGGATGATGGCTCCCAGCTTCATCCATGTCCCTTCAAAGGACATGATCTTATTCCTTTTATGGCTGCATAGTATTCCATTGTGTATATATCCCACATTTTCTTTATCCAGTCTATCATTGATGGGCATTTGGATTGGTTCCATGCCTTTGCTATTGTAAATAGTGCTGCAATAAACATGTGTGTGCATGTGTCTTTACAGTAGAATTATTTATATTCCTTTGGGTGTATACTCAGTAATGAGATTGCTGGATCAAATGGTATTTCTGGTTCTAGATCCCTAAGGAATCGCCATACTGTCTTCCACAATAGTTGAACTAATTTAGATTTTCACCAACAGTGTAAAAGTGTTCCTATTTCTCCACATCCTCTCTAGCATCTATTGTTTCCTGATTTTTTAATAATCACCATTCTGATTGGCATGAGATGGTATCTGATTGTGATTTTGATTTGCATTTATCTGATGATCAGTGATGTTGAGCTTTTTTTCATATATTTGTTGGCCATGTAAATGTCTTCTTTTGAGAAGTGTCTGTTCATATCCTTTGCCCACTTTCCTTTGAAAACTGGTATAAGACAAGAAAGTCCCCTCTCACCACTCCTATTCAACATAGTATTGGAAGTTCTGACCAGGAAAATCAGGCAAAAGAAAGAAATAAAGCATACTCAAATAGGAAGAGAGGAAGTCAAGATATCTCTGTTTGAGAATGATATGNCTGCACCTATTGACCCATCCTCTAAGTTCCCTTACCTCACCAACCCCCCAACAGGCCCTGGTGTGTGGTGTTCCCCTCTGTGTGTCCATGTGTTCTCAATGTTCAACTCCTACTTTGGAGTGAGAACATGTGGTGTTTGGTTTTCTTTCCCTGTGTTAGTCTGATGAGGATGATGGCTCCCAGCTTCATCCATGTCCCTTCAAAGGACATGATCTTATTCCTTTTTATGGCTGCATAGTATTCCATTGTGTATATATCCCACATTTTCTTTATCCAGTCTATCATTGATGGGCATTTGGATTGGTTCCATGCCTTTGCTATTGTAAATAGTGCTGCAATAAACATGTGTGTGCATGTGTCTTTACAGTAGAATTATTTATATTCCTTTGGGTGTATACTCAGTAATGAGATTGCTGGATCAAATGGTATTTCTGGTTCTAGATCCCTAAGGAATCGCCATACTGTCTTCCACAATAGTTGAACTAATTTAGATTTTCACCAACAGTGTAAAAGTGTTCCTATTTCTCCACATCCTCTCTAGCATCTATTGTTTCCTGATTTTTTAATAATCACCATTCTGATTGGCATGAGATGGTATCTGATTGTGATTTTGATTTGCATTTATCTGATGATCAGTGATGTTGAGCTTTTTTTCATATATTTGTTGGCCATGTAAATGTCTTCTTTTGAGAAGTGTCTGTTCATATCCTTTGCCCACTTTCCTTTGAAAACTGGTATAAGACAAGAAAGTCCCCTCTCACCACTCCTATTCAACATAGTATTGGAAGTTCTGACCAGGAAAATCAGGCAAAAGAAAGAAATAAAGCATACTCAAATAGGAAGAGAGGAAGTCAAGATATCTCTGTTTGAGAATGATATGATTTTATGTTTAGAAAACCCCCTCCTCTCAGCCCAAAAACTTCTTGAACTGATAAGCAACTTCAGCAAAGTCTCAAGATACAAAACCAATGTGTAAAAATCACAACCATTCGTTTACTCCAACAATAGACAAGCAGAAAGCCAAATCATGACTGAAATCCCATTTACAATTACTACAAAGAGAATAAAACACCTAGGAATAAAGCTAACAAGAGATGTGAAAGGACCTCTTCAAGGAGAACTACAAACCACTGCTCAAAGAAATAAGAGAGGACACAAACAAATGGAAAAACATTCCATCCTTACAGATAGGAAGAATCAATATTGTGAAAATAGTCATACAGCCCAAAGTAACTTATAGATTCAATGTTATTCCCATCATACCATTGACATTCTTCACAGAATTAGAAAAAACTATTTTAAATTTCATATGGAATCAGAGAAGATCCTGTATACACAAGACAATCCTAAGCAGAAAGAACAAAGCTGGAGGCATCATGCTACTTGGCTTCAAACTATACTGCAAGGCTACAGTAACCAAAACAGCATGGTACTGGTACCAAAACAGACATATAGACCAATGGAGCAGAACAGAGACCTCAGAAATAACACTACACATCTACAATCATCTGACCTTTGACAAACCTGACAGAAAAAAGCAATGGGGAAAGGATCTCCTATTCAGAAAATGTTGCTGGGAAAACTGGCTAGCCATACACAGAAAACTGAAACTGGGTCCCTTCCTCACACCTCACACAAAAATTAACTCCAAGTTGATTAAAGACTTTAAAGTAAAATCCAAAACCATAAAAACCCTAGAAGAAAATCTGCACAATACCATTCAGGACATAGGCATGGGCAGAGACTTCATGACAAAAATGCCAAAAGCAATTGCAACAAAAGCAAAATTGACAAATAAGATCTAATTAAACTAAAGATCTTCTGCATAGCAAAAGAAACCATCATCACAGTGAACAGGCAACCTATAGCATGGGAGAGATGCACAATTTCTTAAGGAAAGGCAAGTTCAAGTTATTAAATGTGACCTTATTTGAGATATAATGTTTGAACAGATCAATTTTTTATTTGAGAACTTTAATCTCGGAGTGCTTTCTTTTTAGCCTTTCAGATCCACTCACCATGCTTCTCTACCCTAATACCTGCTCAAAGAAACTGTCCTCTTTGACCATATTAATCATCATTCTCAACCTCAAACTTCCGGTAGTGTTCTTGAATCTGACCCCATGATTTTATCCATGTAAGGGACATGATCACACAATTTATTTTTCTGATTACCTCTAACAAAATGAATTGTACAACTGGATTTCAAAATATTGAGCCATATTTGCATGCCTAAATATTATTTAACTATGATATGCATTTACATTTTTGTCATGTTATTTTCTATTTGTCCATTTTTAAAATTAAATTTTTAGCAATTTCACCATAAAAATTCAAACGTAAAATATAACGATCACCCATTATACACTCTCCATAAATATTAATATCCTATTATTTTATATCATCTATCCCTCCCTTCACTCCACAGCACCTCAATCAGTTATTATTCCCATTATTATTATGTACTTCTTGAGGTAAATTTACATCAATTGAAACACACAAATCTCCTGTTATCAAATATGCCATTTTTAGCTACTTATATCCCATTCAAAAAAAAATTAGCAACTCTATTATTATTCAGAACTCCAAAGCTGTTTGAAATCTGCTTGTCTTGAAACAAGCAGATTTGTGCTTTTACAGTTTTCTAATATTTATTTAGTGCTGGTTATATCCCTATTCATGATGCTGGATCATCTATTGGACTACACGAGAATATTAGTTTCTAAGGATTCTCTCAAAATTATTACTATGCTTCATTGACTATGAGCACAAAACCATGTGTTACTTAAATCATGCAGAAACACTTAAACAGTAATTTACTTTCTGGTCGTGTTTAATTCACTCTTCAGAATTTCAATACTGTCAAGGTGGAATGACACATGTTCAAACCATTTTTTCGTGTCAAAGGTCATAATCAACACATTCCAATAATATTATTTCTTTCAGAGTTGACTAAACCCCTTACAGTGTGTTGATCACAGTAGAAAAAATAAAGGAAGAGAAAGGAGCAGTCCCTTTTGCTAAAGAATACTTGTTCCTATCCAGCATGGCTGAATACTGACTCAGAACAGGACAGTACCCCATTTATCACAGGTGAGAGAAAACAGCAATCTTAATGAATTTTTGTCAGTGTCAAGCAACAGTCTTTAAAGCCCTTTGCAGAGAAAGGCATGCCCTCATGAAAGTGCTCAAAATGTAGCATGAAGACTGTGGATGTTAGGGTGTCTACCCTGTCTGCCAGAAGTGAAGAGTGCACAGGGTGAAGAATGCCTGTAGCCACTCCCACTAGAGGAGGCACTGTGATCAAAACAAAGACAGGCAAGGTCTGATACATAAACCACACATGTGACTCAAGCCCAAAGGCTGGCAACAGAACTCCGATAGCCTAGATCCCTGAAGTCACCCTATGTCTGACTTGAGTGAGAAACTGCCCAAATCAGCACCATCCTGGCAGTGTAATCTTACGCGATCATTTGAAAGAAAGACCACAGTCATTTGAAAGATCACCACTAGAATGCCCTTCCCCAATCTCAGGCTCAAGGCAACTCATAAGCTCAAGTCTCTGAGTACCATAAGACAACCAGTTGAGCCTATACCTAGAGAGAAATATGGTCAGAGAGAAAAACTGGAAAACAGAGACCAGAACTTAGAGGTCCTGGATGAGGCTCCAGGCAATATGACCAAGATATATCTGCCAACCCACATTGGGCCCAAGCACTGAGAGTAGGATTTAGAGGGACCCCCCAGCCAAGGTTTTAGGGTGATACTGCTTTTCATCATCTCTCCAGCAATGACATTTTCTCCTGGAGGTAGCAGTTGTTTCCAGACACCAAATTACCCTGGCATACTCAGACTGAATATTATGAAGGTCTTTCAGAGGTGACACCAGCCTGGAAGCATCTCACTTCCCACATCTGAGCTCCAGCTTTGGAGACTCCTTCTTAGATGCTGTAGATTTGGGTAACCTCTACTTCTTCCTCTTTATTCCATCCCTAAGGGACTTTACTTGCTTGCTGATGCTATCTTGCAGTAACCTCAGAGGTTCATTTTTGCTCATTAAATACTCCAGTGCCCATGTAAACAATTTTCTTTATTAAATTTCCTCTATTGAAAGAACTAGTATAATGTCTGTTTTCTTGGCTGGACCCTGGACAGATACACCTATAAATCAGGGATAAAGAAATCATACATTGAATGGAAACAACTTTCTAATGTTGTTGAATATAAGATTTTTTACTGTGATTTGTTTATGATTTATATCTGAAAACTGGTTTCATTGAGACACACCCACAGTTTTTGCTCTCTTTGTAGATGAAACTGGCTAATTTATATAGATTGGAAAGCAGTATGAGATTGAAAATGAACATATATGACATATGTATATTTTTTAAACTAAACTTACTGCAGGAAAAAGTTGTTGATATTTTATATCAATGTCATTAATTGACAAAATATTTTAAATATCACACAATTCCTGTTTTGTTTTCTGATTTCCCTACCACAATTAATTCAATCCTCTATTTTAAAGTGAATTTTGATGTTTGACTCTTAGACTGTTGCATTTCTTTCAGTGTTCTTTAATATTTAAAAGCAATGGGATATAATTACTGAAAGATAAAACCTGGTAAATATTCCAAAGGTGTGATAACATAATTAACATGACTTTAAATAAAAGACCTTTGATCATACATGATTCAGGTAAGGTTGTTCCATGTTTTATTATTTTTTTCTATCATATATTGCCTTTGCTATACGAAGTGAACTAGAAATAAATACTAATGGGATTAAATATGTACCACTCCATATCTACCATCACATATGTATTTACTGGAAGCACTGCAGTACAGGATTAGTTAAGTTTCCATAATAAAAGGTGAACATAATCTATTCTCTAAACTGATACCTCAGTTGTTTAAAAGGAGAAATTACACTCAAGAGTATTGACAAAAAACAGAGAACATCTGCTCATTATGGTGAAAAGCAGTAACATCTTTTATTGTGCTTACTGCTATTTTTCTTGAAAAATGTCAAGTCAAAAGCTACAATTCTCCTTATCAGATGAGAAATATTTTAGATAGCACATTCTTCTCATACGCTAGTACTCAAAATGTGATAAACTGTAAAACTGCACACAGAAAAAGTCAAGCATATTATCCTGATTAGCAAGATGACCCAGATCGATAGGTGAGGATGGGAACATATAACATAATTTGAACACTTATCTTACTCTCTGATTTATCCCAGAATGAAAATAATTCTAATTAATCAGATCCCAACTTATGAGTGTCAGGAAAACTTTTTTAGTAATTCATTTTCTGGCCTAAATATTTTTCTTTCTCCAAATATCTTATCTTTATATTCATTAATTTTGAAGTGAAAGTAGCATTCAATTTAGTAAGTCTTTGTAGGCAATCCTAATCTCTAAGTAGAAAAAATTACATATAATTTTATATTTCCTTAATATTTAGACTTATGCTGATCTTCAATAAATGATAAATAATGGACAATTACTTAGTATCACTTACAATGCAGAATATAGTATTTCAGAAATATGAGCTGGATTATGTGAATTAAAGTTTTACATAGTAAAATGAGTTTTCCCACTACATATACATATATACATGTAGGCTTATATATGTGTGTGTGTGTGTGTGTGTGTGTGTGTATTTATATATATGTATGTATGTGTGTGTGTGTATATATATATATATATATGTTTAAGCACAAGCCACCAAGGAAAGTTAAAAGGTATTTAGCTACGTTTCAACTTATTTGTGCACAATTTCCCCATAGTAGAGCTTGTCCTATTGCCAAATAGCTTTGTAACTGTAACTATGGGTTTCAAAATATCCATGCAGCACTCATCTATGCAAAATCTATGTCACAACAACAACAACAAAAGCATCATGGAAAAAAGTGTTAGGCACTAAATATTTTACTATGTTATACTCATTGTAATATTCAGTTGAAATGTAACTAATCTTTAAGCTTGACCTATTCTACTAAATGTTTTTAATATTCATGTAATTAGCGGAACAAATTTACTCAACATAAACCCCTTCCTACGTACTGATCTCACACTATTTTGTGCATAAAATATTTAAGTTTAACAAAAGTGTATGGGAGAATCTGTACTTTCCACAAGAGCAAACAAATATACAACATCTAATGAAGAATCAAATATTTAACAAAGACTCAGATTCTTTTCATCTATCCTTGCAACAGGATGATATATTATTTATAAAATACTTTATAAGTATATACTATACTATAGTACAGACACTTAAATGTTTTCTATTTGTAAGATGATTCCGACTTCCTTTTCAATAGAACACCTAATAGATGCATTTCGGAAAGAAAAAGAAACTCTGGCTCAACTACCAGGAAACCAAACCCATTTGATAAGTTCTACTGAAGTTGAATGCTAAAACTTTGTTGATAGTCCTGGAGATATGTTCTCAATGGCCACAGGAATGTAAAACCTATATAAATAAATATTAACTTTTTGATACATGGCAGCATTGTTGCAATCATTATCAGTTCATGAACGAAATTATTTTTCAATATACTAAGAAAAAATAAGTATTAATTACATGCCCAAAAAAACCATGAACTGTTTGAACTACAGTATAATGTATGTTTGTTACCCTAGTAAATCTACCATTTCCTTGTACTAAATAATTTATAATCAAATAAGCATGACATGTAGGAATTTAATAAAAAGTTGAAAGTAGAGGTTTAGGACTAAATGAATCATTATATTGCATAAACATATGTAATTTGTAAAAGTTAAAATAAATGTATAACTAAAATTTTAAAGGTCTACTCAGAGACTTTAATTTCTAGCCAAGATGGAGTAATATGGCCTAAATTTCCCTCCTGCCTGAAATATCAGACACATTATATAAACATCAGACACATTATATAAAACAATGTCTTGAAAGCCATTGCGTATCAGGCAATGAAGAAGAATAATTACTATGGTGTGTGAAACAAACAACATGATTCCTATGGTTGTCTCAACTTATGGCCTTGAGAATGTTTCTAGGCCATAGTGCAACATGGGAAAACCCAGAAGTATGGCAGGCTTCCTGTGGAGACTCAGATGAGGATCGGGGGACAACAAGGTATTACATTTTGCTGAACAGAATACTGGAGAGAAGAGAGCAGCACTGAAATAAAGCTCTGGAGATCTGCTGAGGTACGCTTGAATATTCAGCAGAGTATATTCAGACTATGCATGTGAGGAAATTTCCAGAGGCCAGAGGAAGAACCTTATGGAAGCATTTGAGCA
Organism: Rhinopithecus bieti; assembly: GCF_001698545.2. NCBI lineage: Eukaryota > Metazoa > Chordata > Mammalia > Primates > Cercopithecidae > Rhinopithecus > Rhinopithecus bieti. The sequence continues at coordinate 525,182 of NW_016805361.1, forward strand.
AACAATCCCCAATGTACATAGGACCAGAAACAGCACCTGTTCTCACAAGATAGACTGAAAATCTCATAATTCAGGATTATCTAGTAGAATGAAGGCTTGTGCCATAAGAGTGGGGAATCATTACCCATATATTACCAGATGCTCTGAACAACCCAAACAAATCTTCCAAACAAGGTTCCCAAGGACAAATTATTTCCAAGCAACTTAACAGTGTCCCAGAACAAAGATCACCAATATTTATAGAGATACGAAACATATCCAGGAAACAAAAAGTTAAAATTAACAATGTTTGCTATCTAGCTAAATATTACCAAGCTTGCAAATGAGCAGGAAAATACAACACAATGAGAAGAAAAACAAAACAAAACAAAACCAGACCTCACACAGATGTTAGAATTTAAAGACAAATTTATTTAAATAAATATTTTAACTAGGTTCCATATGTTCAAAAGTTAAAGACATTGAATATATGAAAAGGCCTGAAATGAACTTCTAGAGATGCCTAAACTAAAGCAAAAAGTGAACTGGATGGTGTTAACATCAGATTAGCAAAAAGAAAACGTCAGTGAACTTGAAGTAGCAGTAAAATATCCAAAATGAAATAAAAGAACCTCAAAAAGTGAAATAACATCAGTGAACATGCAGACAATTTCAAGCTTCCATTTATGTGTATGTGTATATATATATATATATAAATACACACTCTTGGTATCAAGAGGTGTGTGTGTATATACATACATACACACACACACAGATATATGGAATATATATAGTTAGGGTCCCTATAGCAGAAGAGAGAAAGGATAAGATTAAACAAATTAGAAGAAATGACACAAAATCTTGAAACGTGTTTAAAATGATAAATTTACTGAACCAAGGGGCTCAAGGAACCTGTTATATTCAAGAAGTTCAAACACAGGAAACAAAGAAAACTATAACAGGACAAGTCACAGTAAAACTGCTCAGAGCCATTGATAAAAAGAGAAAAGTATCCGGAGAACAACAACAACAACAAAATTACATACAGGAAAACAAAATTCAGATGACAGTCTATTTTATGTCAGAAACAAAGCAAGTGAGGAGACAACATCTTTAAAATATGAAAGAAAAAGCAAAACCTGCACAAATAAAATATTATACTCAGCAAAACATCTTTCAAAACATAAGCAAAATAAATCCTTTTCAGACATACCACAAATAATCACCATCATACTTTCACTACAAGAACTATTCATGGAAGTCCTTCGGACAGATGGAAGATCATACCATATGCAAATACGGATTTACTTAAAGGAATAGAGAGCATTGGAAATAATCACTTGGGTAAGTAACAAGCTTAAAAGTGGGCAAAGTCTTTGACTAGATACTTCATTAAAGAAGATATGCAGATGGTGAACAAGCACAAAGAAGGAAGCTCAACACAGCCTTTAGAGAAATACAAATTAAAACTAAAATGAGATAACATTAAACACCTATTAGAATGGTTAATATAACATTGCATATACGGGGTGACGGCACAGATGTGGAGGAAATGGAATTCTCTCACTCTACTTGTAGTGATGTAAAATTGTATAATACCTTGGAAACAATTTGACACTGTATTAAAAGGTTAAACACATACCTACCATATGATCTAGCCATTCTGTATCTTGGAATTTACCTAAGCAAAAGCATAAAATAAACTTGTTCATTTTCATCAAATATTTGTAGGTTTATTTTCAGTAGCCAAAATCTGGAAAACACTTAAATGTTGTTCAGTAGGTGAATGGATAAGCACGTGAGTATATCCATTAAGTGGAACACTACTCAGCAATAAAAAAATGAAATATTGATGTAAAAATACAATGAAGAAATATTAGCATAACTATTGCTAAATAAAAAAGGAGTATATACTGCATTATTCTACTGATATTAAATTCTACAAAACCAATAGGAATCCAACCAATGGTTTTCTTGGAAATAAGTCAAGGAGAAAAGCAGGAGAGATGAATTACAATGGAAATAAGGAAAATTTAGGGTGATGAATATACTTGGTATCTCAGTTGTGGAGATGATATCAAGATTGCATACGCAGGTCAAAACTTTCATATTGTACATTCTAAACATATGTAGTTAACTGCATGTAAATTATACCTCAATGAAGTTGTTTGTTTAAAATAGTATTCTACTCATTTTTCTTCTTAGGCTCTATCAGTTACTTCTGTTCTTAATTGTGCACAAGTTCCACATAGAGCAAAGGAAAAGGCAAATAGTTGATGCTGATAAAGAAAAGTAAAATAAGAAAAAAAAAAAAGTCTTATCATTTCACAATGCCTCTCTGCCTGAAAGATATGGTACTCTCACTACTTTTATGTGATTGTGTGTGATGTGTATGCACGTGTTTTCATGTCTTTTTCTTAAATAGAGTTAGGTCAGGTAGGTCAGGCCACCCACTGACATATCAATTCGTACCTACCCAGTGAATCATTCTAAAGGTCACAGACATTCTGAAAATGAAGTAGAGTCTGAATTATCTAACAAAGGTCCTTTGATAATCTAATACAGCATTTAAAACATAACTAATTAGGAATAATTCTCAGACTCATTTAAAATATTCAGAAAGCTTCATTTCTTCATTTCTCCTGAAACAAAAAAAAAAAGGTATATCAATGCAAGGAAATGAAAATTCTATTTGCAAATACCTGTAGCATGCATGGTGAAATGTATTGAAATTTTCAAATTAGAGTTTATTTCTTCAGATTTGAAACCTTCTGTAACTGAGCCCAGGTTCAGCTGCTCACCACTGGCAAGCCAAACACAAGAGATAAGGTCGGTGGTAGAAAAAGCAGGTTTATTAAGAAAGCCAGCAAAACTGGGAAGATGGTGAACTAGCATTCTAAAGTAGTCAGAGGGTTTTTATGGGAGAGGATATGAGGAAGAGTAGAGGATTTGTATCAAGAGGTGACCAAGGACTGCAGACATCGGGGGCAAGCAAGGGTCTGAGGAGGTTGGGAACTTCTTTGTCCTTGGTCAGGTCACAATGTTCCTATAAATCTTCAACAAAACATAATTGTTTTCATGCTTCCTCTTTAATCCCAGAGTTAGTTTCAAAAATTATGTGATTGCTGTTTTTGCATATTATATCAGTGTTCTAAAATTATCCTATCAATGGTCAGGAATGAGTAAAGTCCCCTTATAAAATGAAATTTATTATGTTAGTTCTTTTGCTATTTCATTGTTAATACCCCTCTGTTAACATTCCAAGGAAAATGACATGGGTGGTCATGTGTGAGACTTTTAGGCAAGATAATGCAATGTAAGACCCTTTCACAATATATCAGTAATTTATGTCTTTATGAGTGTGATTCTTAGCCAAGATCATTTTTAATGACAGATGGAATATCTTGGGCTCTTCAGCTGAGGTAACCAATGAGCAGGGATAAAAAGAATCTGAATTCACAATATATAAAGGTTATCTCAAATGTTAACTATCTTAGCAACCAGTAAATCCAGAATTAAATTGCACAAGCAAAGCCAAGTAAAACATTCTTTTTACTGACAAATCTAAGCATAAAGCTTCTGAGATCATTATAGAAAACTGTAGGAGGAAAATAGGTATATCATTTCTTGTAACTTGCAGAGTTATCTGGGATTTGTTTATATCAATACTGTAACTTTATCAGGCAAGAAAATATGTAGAAGCTGAAAATGTCACTAGCTTACCTGGGATAACCACTGAGAGATGTAAAAATCATTTAATCCAGGAATCATAACATTAGGAAGGTTGTATTATTTGAAAGTTAAGCAAAAAATGTGAATTATATGGATGCATATCAAGATGCATAGAAAGAAAAAGAAACAGATTTATGTTTCCACAATTCTAAGTATTTATGAAAAATTTTCTTGAGTACTGACCAGAAAGATTGCAAGAGGAAGAGATGGAGGATAATTGCAGAAAATACAGGTCTAAAATTTAACCAAAAAAAAAAACCATACTTTTATAATTTAATCAGTGACCATAAATTAACTTTTATATATGTGTGTATATGTATGAATGTGTGTTAATGGATACAAGAAAGGTGATAATGAAGAGGAGAAGAGGTATGTGTAAGGATTAAGATTTTTCATCAATATTTCCAGAAATTACTTCTAATTGGGGATTAGTCTTTTGATACATTGATAGATATTTTTTAGAGAGATCACAAGATGAAACACATTTGAAAAACGCTACATACATGCCAGATGCAATAAGGACCTCATAGAGGTTTATAATTCTTATTAGTATATTCAAGACTTATTTGATCCACAGTAGATAAATTTGCTTAAATTGTTCAAATCAGAATACACCATACTCATTTATCCACAGACATTTTTTCCTTGGAATATTTTAAAATTATCTTTTTTGGGAAAATATCATTCTAGGTTAATCTCTGAAAATACATTACTCAGTTTTTATACTATGACTCAAGTTGCTTTTCCATGAAAAAGAATGGATCTGGATCAGCAGAGGTGGAAATTGATAGTTTCCATAATTTGGAGCTTTTGTAAAACAGTTATTGATGCATAATAGATGTACATAGTTTTGGGATACTTGTGATAGTTTAATATTTATATAACTTGTAAAGATCAAATCAGTGTACTTGAGATACCTGTCACTTTAATTATTCATTTACTCTTTATGCTAGAAGCATCTGCATTCTTCCACTCCAGTTATTTTGAAATATGCAATTGATTCTTGTAAACTATTGTTACTCTACTGATCTTTTAAACACTGGTTTTTATTTATTCTATCAAACTTTATGTTTGCACTCATAAATCAACTTCTCTTCATCGCTTCCTTTCTGGCCTCTGGTAACAACCAGTCTGTTCTCTCTCTTCATGAGATACATATTTCAATTCCCACAGTTGAGTGAGCATATGCAACATTTTTCTTTCTGTGTTTGGCTTATTTCTCTTATCATACATATGGTATATTTACATATATCCTTTCCCTATAATGCTTTTAGATGTTACCTGCCATCTGAGCTCTACAAAGTGTAGAGTTCAGGAGTCTAAAAAGGAGCAGATCCTCCACATACTAGAAAAGTACAATAACTCACATAAATTTTGTAAGTCAATAATAAATAGCTCTTACATGTATGTAGAACGAAGCAAAAAAAAAAAAAAATGGCTTGCTATTTGGCCATAAGAAACAAATAAATAACTTGTAGCTTTGAATACATTTGAGGAATATCCTATAGTCTTTGGTCCACCTTTTGAGAATGACTTCTGGAGGCCAATTTCAAAATATTAGACTAGATTGAGGATCATAGTAATTCAGTGTTTAGTAGTATCAAAAGTCCATCTGGTCCTGAGTTTTTACTAATTGATCAGTCCTGCATTATGTAAGATATATTTTATTATTAGCCAAAATGTATAAATATTTTGTTAATAACTGTTACTAAATTTATGAACAATTTTTTTCACAGATGTAACCAGATTAAAGAAGAAATAGCTAATGATATTCTTCATCCTTACATTCTGACATACTGTCTTCAGTGAAAAAAAAAAAAAAAAAAAAAAACAAAGGAAAGTAGATATTTTGCATTAAATCAAATAATTTTAGTTCTATTATTGGAGTATGTCACACAGGTAAATCATATCAATCATGCAAGCTGCAGAAAAGAATTAGAACTCAAGATCTAGTAATTTATTTTAAGACATCCCTAACAGAGGTAATTACGTACATTACTCCATTGGAAATTTCTGGCTTTCCTTTGAAGCTCTACAGCATGTAGAATATTGAAAGCATGTGTGGCATCTTCTGTGGATTACTTGCCCTATCACCTTCCTCCACTGTCTTGTAAAGTCTAGAAGCTTAAAGCCCTATTTTCCAGTCTCTGCTGCCACAGTTCTGGAAGTGAACTTCATTATGCAATTGAATACTCGTATAAGATTTTAAAGGGAAGTTATTTCTCTTGCCTCCTCCAATTTTTCTACAGGTGAGTGAAAACATGGAGATCCACATATCAAGAGGATATTGATTGCAGCTTTCCAAAGTCTAGTCACGAGATCCAAATGTAGCTATGGAAGCAACAGTGGAGTTAGGAGTTGAGGAATGTTTTAGCCCCACTAGTTTCTATGGGTCCCTGTAGTTACTTCACTCCCACATAGCTACCTTTCCCAGTAATTTTTCTAAGTATAACATTCCCTGTATTTAATCTTTTCAGCTTAAAAGATTTCTGCCTTTTACACTGAACTAGGACTGATACAGTAGAAATTACATATAACCAAAATATAGCAAAAAATAAAGCTTTCATATTGAAAATCTGAATACATAATAGAATTCAATAAAAAATAAAATAATTCAATATATAATAAAAATAAATAACTGAAAATTATTAAAATACTACAAACCATTATGTTGTATTTGCAATGCAGGTGGGATTAAAGGTACATTAATTTTCTATAAAATCTGTTAGGAAAATATTGGGAATAAAATTGTGTCTCCCAAAAGTGTCTTTGTTTTTTGTTTGCTAATTTTAACAATCATATTTATTTTTCCATTTAGGAGAGAACAAAGCAGAACTCATATGTTGTCTCCTCATCATTAACATCAGTCAATTCATTTTCTCTCTTTTCCTTACTCTAAACTCCAGAGAGTAGATATTAAAACTGGCTTTTTAAAGTAAGAATTTTATGTAGTTAATTAAACTGGCTGCTCTCCATCAAACAGTTATTGACTAAAACTAGGATTACTTTAATAAAAATATTGGTTTACAAAAAGTGTAAAATGTCTAACTACTTTGAACATGTTCCTTATTACACATAGTTTGAGATTTAATAAATGCTTTGGATTTTAATGAAAGGATATTATCTACTTAAATTTTGAAAATTATACATAAACTATGATTTTAAGAATTATAAAAGTAAAATTCTACATTTAATAATTTGTATAATTATTATATACATATACACACATGTTTATTAATAAAGAATCTACATATACATTACCTGAAATAACCCTCTTAATAATACTAATAAGTTGCTGTTTTACAGAGTAGGAAAAGCAGACCTGGCGATTTTAAGTACTTTAATCAAACTAGTCAAGAGGTAGAGCTACAATTTTAGGACAGATAATCTGAATTATGAGTCATATAATTCTTTATTGCATTATGATTATTTATATTAAGTATCTAGTCTTTAAATTTTAGCTGACATAAAGCAATTATACATAAAAATAAAAGTTACAACTCCCAACAAGAAATTTAAAATATTATTTCAGCTCAGATTTAAGTTAAATTCTAACTCACCGAATAAAATTCATATTCATAAATATGTATATATAATATACTGAGTAGTTGCTCCTTCTTCTCAAACTCCCAACACATTGACTAAATTATATCTACCGGAAAATTATAATGTGATTTTAAGTAAGCTAAATGTAATCAATTGTTTTATATATTATCTGAATAGACACTAGATTAGTAAAAAAAAAAAAAAAAAAAAAAAAAAAAAAAA
>NW_016805361.1:532868-540527 GCF_001698545.2 Rhinopithecus bieti
AAAAAAAAAAAAAAAAAAAAAAAAAACCATAATTTTTAAAGAAACTAAGAAATCAGTTAAGAATTAGTTACTGACTCTGGTGGCATGGGGAGAGAATGCCATCCCAGTGAATATGAGTATCCAGTCTTGATAGATTTATGTTAGATGCAGTAAACTGGTATAAAATGTGTTAAGGGTTAAAATAATAATAATAATCCAGAGTCTTAAAGATTATTTCACTCCCCTTTTTTGAATCATATATTCAGCATGTAATTCTAATTTTGCTATTGACATTGAGTGGTGAAATCAGATGCCTGCGTGTGATTGAATCTAGCTACATGACATGCCAAATGTGTGGCTCTGGGATATTAAACTTGTGATTTAATTCCTGCATACATAATTGAGACTAGTAATACCATCAGTGTCTCAGGATTATTGTGGGGATTGAATGAATAAATATATATAAAACTCTGATTGCCATATATTAATTGGTTAATAAATGTTAAGTAGCTTAAAACAGTAATTAACATATAACGAGTTAATTGCTATAGACTAGGTAACAAAGTAAATGTTTAAATACATAATCATCTTACAAAGAAGTCATTGGATAGGACAATTTCTTTAAATGAGGAAATTGACAACAAAAAGCATCCCACCAATAATCGGTGACTACCAATATTCCAAAATGCTTTGTAGATACACAATTTCTCACTTAGATCTGAAATCGTTTACACACCAGTCTCTTGTAAATTTAGTCACAAAGATGCAATTCCTAAGAGGGTAACTACTTTGGGGATATCAAAATTTTAATTACTTTGTACATCTGCAAAGCTGAAGATTAAATTTTGGAAAGTAATGAGTAACCATACAAGGCACTATCTTCTGTGATTTTATTTGACCCTAGAGGATAGCTCCATTTTGTCACTTGATAAATTTGAGAAAACTTTTTTTTATGGCATGATTATGAAATTTTAAATTCAGATTTTGTAATTTGTTCTGATCTTAATATTTTGGTACAGAACTATACATTCTATTTTAATATCAAATCCCCTGAGAATACCTAGGAAAATTTTCATGAGCTGTAATAATTCAGTTTAATATCTATTGGTCACGTGATATAATTATAAATAGACTAATCCAGAAGGCAGGATGGCCATCTCCTTTTCCCTGACCTCACATTTACAGATGAAAGACTTCCACTAGATTAACTTTCCTGGAATGCTTCCACTCTCCTTCCAACTCCTTTCCAAGTGAGAGAAAATGACATCTATATGGATATGTATGCAAATGAAGGGTTTGAGTAAAAGGTGCTCAGTCCCTTCCTTTCTTTTAATCTCTCTCTCCTCCTCCTCTTCTAGTGCATCCTCCTCCTCATCATCATCATCACCATGTCTGTCATAGTTATCATTTATTATTTTCATCATTTTAACCTGTCTGCTTTCAGTGAAGGCATATTCTATTCAGCTATAAGTTTAGGGGAGTGGGTTCTGCTCCATGAGGATTGGGGCAGGAGGGCTAGAACTGTCCAGGATAGTCGGTAAGTGGGTAGGTAAATCTTTTTTTCTGGGGTGAATGATTGGTAAGCTATATTGTTCACATATATAAAGTAATACTCCTCAATCTTTGTATTACTAATAAAGGTGTGCCTGAATTATACATCTACTCCTAAATTAGTTCCGAAGTTTGTAAGAGATAGAATATCAATTCTCTCTTAGAAATTTCAACACAGCAGGATCTATTGTTTCTTGACTTTTTAATAATCATCGTTCTGACTGGCATGAGATACTATCTCATTGTAGTTATGATGTGCATTTCTCTAATGAACAGTTATGATGACCTTTTTTCCTATATTTGTTGGCTGCATAAATGTCTTCTTTTGAGAAGTGCCTGTTCATATGCTTTGCATATCTGCCAGTGAGGCTGTGGAGAAATAGAAATGCTTTTACACTGTTGGTGGGAATGTAAATAAGTTCAACCATTGTGGAAGAGATTGTGGTGATTCCTCAAAGATCTAGAACCAGAAATACCACTTGACCTAGCAATTCCAATACTGGGTATATACCCAAAAGAACACAAATCATTCTACTGTAAAGACACCTGCACACATATATTTACTGCAGCACTATTTACAATAGCAAAGACATGGAACCAACACAAATGCCCATCAATGATAGACTGGATAAAGAAAATGTGGCACATATACACTATGAAATACTATGCAGCCATAAAAAAGAATGAGATCATATCTTTTGCAGGGGAATGGACAAAACTGGAAGCCATCATCCTCAGCAAACTAACACAGGAACAGAAAACCAAATATCACATATTCTCTCTTATAAGTGGGAGATGAATAATGAGAACACACGGACACAGAGAGGGGAACATCACACACCGGGGCCTGTACGGGGGTGGGGCCAGGGGAGGGAGAGCACTATGACAAATACCTAATGCATGCAGGGCTTAAACCCTAGACGACAGATTGACAGGTGCATCAAACAACCATGGAGCATGTATACCTGTGTAACAAACCTGCATGCTCTGTACATTTATCCCAGAACTTCAGGTAAAACAAAAATAAAAAATTTCAACACAGAGGACAGTCACACACAATACCTTCATTGTGAGCCTAGACAGGCAGAAAAATAAGAAAAACAAGAGACAAGAGACTCTAGGTCTCTGAAGCCAAACACCTTCCTTTTTCATATTTCTATTCTGCAGTACCATCTGTGAAGGTATTTTCATTGCCTTGAATATCTTCCAACTCTCTTACCTATCTTCCCTGGATATTTCACCATTAGAGAAAGTATAACTATATTCAGAAGCTGCTTACCAACAGACTTAGTGCTGACTCTCTATACATGTAAAATACTTCACTGAAATGCTATGTTGAGGTTTATTAAAGTATATGTTACTCAAGAAGAATTATGATAATTTGGTAGGAGACAAAATAACATCAAAACAACCACTTTTGCTGCTATTGTAGGAGCAACCAGAGGGAGCATATTTATACTGAACTCTCAAGAGGCAGAAAGATAACATCACAAGTTATTTCTGGATTTTATAATTATTTGAACTGATAAAAGGCGTTACTAGGTTCCCTAGAGATATGCACAATAATTAATTTTCCTAACAACACATTCCATTCTTTCATGAAAAACCATAGAGTTTTCAATATTATTTCTTAGGGTCAAAAACTTGGTTTCCAGGTAGAAGTCCCCAATATAATCAGGAAATCAGAGGAAACAGACGAATGAAGGAAGGAAGAAGATGAAAATAGAATGTTTTGAAATGTTGTCATAACGTTGATATCTGTGCAATTGACTACTGAAGGGCGAGCTCCTCGCCTAACTGGTGCTAATTACTACGAATTTCTAACAACGAAAAGATAGAAAAGATAGAAGATGATTCCCAGGCACTCATTTCAAGCAGGTTCAAGGTATTTTTCGAACTGTTTTTGTGGACAGGCTCACCGAAAGCCCAGAAAGAGCAGAAAACAGTGCTGAAGCAATTTCCCAAGAATTGAAAGAATTCAAATACATGTATGGAATTTTAACCCACCATTTTTGCTTGTAACTATTGGTAGCATTAACTGAAGATGAATAGGGCCTCATATACCTCTAACATATATCAAAATCCTAATGTACTTATTCAAAGAAAGTAAGACTAAAAGCAAGGAAAGACCAAAAGGAAGGCAGAAAAAAATGACTACTTTTTTCTTTTTCTGAATAAGAGATCTATAAGCAGCATTCTATTAAAAATTTGGTCTTTATAATGGCTCCATTTCCTTCAAATATTTCTATATACATTATATATATGAAGAATAACATTCTAATAAGCGATTATTATTTATTGTTTATAACTTAAGTGAGTTATGAGAGTAAGTGGTAATATTGATTAAGATATACCTTCTCATTAACATTTTAAAACAAATAAAATACTAAAAGTGAAATCGAGAGGGATGCATGAACAAAAAATATAAAAGGAGGTTGTCGAGAGGTGGGAAGGACATGCAATTGAGTCGGGCCTGCGTTGACTTTATATGTGGATTTGCAATAAAATATATTTAATTAAGGTATATAGATTGTTTTTAAGACAGAATCCTTTTGTACACTCAATAGATTATAGTATAAAGATAATTTTTATATGCATGAGAAAACAAAAAATTTGTTGTCACTCATTTTATTGCAATATTTGCTTAATTTTGGAATTGGACCCACAGTATCTCCAACATATGCCTATACATTAGGTTACAAAAATAATTTATTTATTATCAACACTGACTAGGTATAAATATAATGGTGGCATTCTTATTCAGGTTTCTAATAAATCTTGATGTATAGAAAATACAGGGCTATTGGTCGAAGATGTAAACATTGCTAAGTTTTTGTAGAGTGTGTGAAAACAAAAAAACAAAAACTCCTGCCTTTTCTCCCTCTGGCATCTGTATAAATATTTGATATGTATCTGTTCACTGTTTAAAAATTATAATTGCTGAAGATCAATATGGAAGACATTTGTGGTTCTTGTTGGTGTGAAAGAATTTGATTTTTTCATTTAGTAAACACAAGGTCAAATCCTCAAGAAAAAATAAGAAAATAACCTGTTCTTAGTGTTCTACTGATTTTTTCTGATATATTAATGAAATACATATTGAAATACATTTTGTACAAATTATTCATTCACAGGAAAAGTATGCAGTAATTATGTGTTTTTCCTTGTTCCCATGACAGTTGCATTGAATAAGCAGATCTATTTTATATTTCAATTATACTAATTCATATATCATGTTAAAATAATTTCAATTTTAATTTTTAAAAAATTTTCCATAAGTTATTGTGGTACAGGTATTATTTGGTTGCATGAGTAATTTCTTCAGTAGTGATTTGTAAGATTTTGGTGCACCCATCACCCGAGCAGTATACACTGTACCATATTTGTAGTCTTCTATCCCTCACCCCCCTCACACTCTTCCCCGCAAATCCCCAATGTCCACTGCATCATTCTTATGCCTTTGCATTCTCATAGCTTAGCTCCCACATATAAGTGAGAACATAAGATGTTTGGTTTTCCATTCCTAAGTTACTTCATTTAGAATAATAGTCTCCAATCTCATCCAGGTTACTTTGCAGTGCTGTTAATTCATTCCTTTTTGTGGCTGAGTAGTATTCCATATATATATATATATATGTATATATCTCACAGTTTCTTTATCCACTTGTTGATTGACGAGCATTTAGGTTGCTTCCACAATTTTGCAGTTGTGAATTGTGCTGCTATAAACATGCTTGTGCAAGTATCTTTTTTGAATAATGTCTTCTTTTCCTCTGGGTAGATACCCAGTAGTGGGATTGCTGGATCAAATGGTAGTTCTACTTTCAGTTCTTTAAGGAATCTCCCCACGGTTTTCCATAGCAGCTGTACTAGTTTACATTCTCACCAGCAGTGTAGAGGTGTTTCCTGTTCACCACATCCACCTCAGCATCTACTGTTTATTTTTTGATCATGGCCATTCTTGCGGGAGTGAGGTGGTATCACATTGTGGTTCTGATTTGCATTGCCCTGATCATTAGTGATATTGAGCACTTTTTCATACGTTTGTTGGCCATTTGTATATCTTCTTTTGAGAATTGTCTACTCATGTCCTTAGCCCACTTTTTGATGGGATTTTGTTTTCCTCTTACTGATTTGTTTGAGTTTGTTGTAGATTCTGGATATTAGTCCTTTGTCAGATATATAGATTGTGAAGATTTTCTCTCACTTTGTGGTTCTCTGTTTACTCTGTTGACTGTTCCTTTTGTCATGCAAAAGCTCGTTAGTTTAATTAGGTCCCAGCTGTTTGTCTTTGTTCTTTTTTTTATTATACTTTAAGTTCTAGGGTACATGTGCATAACGTGCAGGTTTGTTACATATGTATACTTATGCCATGTTGGTGTGCTGCACCCATCAACTCGTCAGCACCCATCAATTCATCATTTATATCTTGTATAACTCCCCAATGCAAGCCCTCCCTCCTCCCCCCTCCCCCCTCCCCATGATAGGCCCCAGTGCGTGATGTTCCCCTTCCCGAGTCCAAGTGATCTCATTGTTCAGTTCCCACCTATGAGTGAGAACATGCGGTGTTTGGTTTTCTGTTCTTGTGATAGTTTGCTAAGAATGATGGTTTCCAGCTGCATCCATGTCCCTACAAAGGACGCAAACTCATCCTTTTTTATGGCTGCATAGTATTCCATGGTGTATATGTGCCACATTTTCTTAATCCAGTCTGTCACAGATGGACATTTGGGTTGATTCCAAGTCTTTGCTATTGTGAATAGTGCCGCAATAAACATACGTGTGCATGTGTCTTTGTAGTAGAATAATTTATAATCCTTTGGGTATATACCCAGTAGTGGGATGGCTGGGTCATATGGTACATCTAGTTCTAGATCCTTGAGGAATTGCCATACTGTTTTCCATAATGGTTGAACTAGTTTACAATCCCACCAACAGTGGGTTCTTGGTCATGGAATCCTTGCCTCAGCTAATGTCTAGAAAGGTTTTTCCAATGTTATCTTCTAGAATTTTTATAGCTTCAAGTCTTAGGTTTAAGTCTGTAATCCATCTTGAGTTTATTTTTGTAGAACGTGAGACATGAGGATCCAGTTTCATTCTCCTGCATGTGGCTAGGCGATTATCCCAGCACCATTTGTTGAAAAGGGTGTCCTTTCCCTCACTTTATGTTTTCATTTGCTTTGTTGATGATCAGTTGGTTGTAATTATTTGGGTTAATTTCTGGGTTCTCTATTCTCTTCGATTTGGTCTATATACCCGTTTTGTACTAGTACCATGATGTTTTGGTGACTTTGGCCTTATAGTATAGTTTGAAATCAGGTAGTGTGATACCTCCAGATTTGTTCTTTTTGCTTAGTCTTTCTTTGACTACGCAGGCTCTTTTTTGGTTCCATATGAATTTTAGAACTGTTTTTTCTAGTTCTGTGAAGAATGATAGTGGTATTTTGATGGGGATTGCACTGAATTTATAGATTGTTTTGGCAGTATGGTCATTTTCACAATATTGATTCTACCCATCCATGAGCATGAGATGTGTTTCCATTTGTTTGTGTCATCCATGAGTTCTTTCTTTCTTTTTATTATTATACTTTAAGTTCTAGGGTACCTGTGCACAACGTGCAGGTTTGTTACATATGTATACATGTGCCATGTTGGTGTGCTACACCCACCAACTCATCAGCACCCATCCACTCGTCATTTACATCAGGTACAACTCCCAGTGCCATCCCTCCTCCCTCCCCCCTCCCCATAATAGGCCCCAGTGTGTGATGTTCCCCTTCCCGATTCCAAGTGATCTCACTGTTCAGTTCCCACCTATGAGTGAAAACATGCGGTGTTTGGTTTTCTGTTCTTGCGATAGTTTGCTGAGAATGATGGTTTCCAGCTGCATCCATGTCCCTACAAAGGATACAAACTCATCTTTTTTATGGCTGCATAGTATTCCATGGTGTATATGGGCCACATTTTCTTAATCCAGTCTGTCACTGATGGACATTTGGGTTGATTCCAAGTCTTTGCTATTGTGAATAGTGCCGCAATAAACATACGTGTACATGTGTCTTTGTAGTAGAATAATTTATAATCCTTTGGGTATATACCCAGTAGTGGGATGGCTGGGTCATATGGTAC
>NW_016805361.1:540706-547569 GCF_001698545.2 Rhinopithecus bieti
GCCGCAATGAACATACGTGTGCATGTGTCTTTATAGTAGCATGATTTATATTCCTTTGGGT
Organism: Rhinopithecus bieti; assembly: GCF_001698545.2. Taxonomy (NCBI): domain Eukaryota; kingdom Metazoa; phylum Chordata; class Mammalia; order Primates; family Cercopithecidae; genus Rhinopithecus; species Rhinopithecus bieti. The sequence goes on from NW_016805361.1 coordinate 540,768, forward strand.
GTATACCCAGTAATGGGATGGCTGGGTCATATGGTATTTCTAGTTCTAGATCCTTGAGGAATCGCCACACTGTTTTCCACAATGGTTGAACTAGTTTGCAATCCCACCAACAGTGTAAAAGTGTTTCTATTTCTCCACATCTATGAGTTCTTTCACAAGGGTTTTTAGTTTTCCTTGCAGAGGTTGTTTGCCTCCTTGGTTAGGCATATTCTTAAGTTTTTATTTGTTTGTTTGTTTGTTTCACCTGTTGTAAAAGGGGTTGAGTTCTTGATTCGATTCTCTGCTTGGTTGCTGTTTGTGTATAGAAGAGCTGCTGATTTGTGTACATTAATTGTGTATCCAAAAAATTTGCTGAATTCTTTTATCAGTTCTAGGAGCTTTCCAGAGGAGTTCTTAAGGTTTTTAAAGTAAATAATCATATCATCAGCAAATAGAGACAGTTTGACTTCCTCTTTACCAATTTGGATTCCTTCCCTCTCCTTTTTCTTCTCTTGTCTGATTACTCTGGCTAGGACTTCCACTGCTATGTTGAAGAGGAATGGTGAGAGTGGGTTTGTCATAGAGAGCTTTATTACATTAAGGTATGTCCCTTGTATGCCGATTTGCTGAGCATTTTAATCATAAAGGGATGCTGGATTTTGTCAAATGCTTTTACTGCAGCTATTGAGATGATCATGTGATTTTTTGATTCTGTTTATGTGGTGTATCACATTTACTGACTCGTGTATGTTAAACCATCTCTGCATCCCTGGTATGAAACCCACTGGATCATGGTGTATTATCTTTTTGTCATGTTGTTGGATTCAGTTAGCAAGTATTTTGTTAAGGATTTTAGCATCTATGTTCGTCAAGGATATCAGTCTGCAGTTTTCTTTTTTGTTTATGTCCTTTCCTGGTTTTGGTATGAGGGTGATGCTGGCTTCATCAGGTGAAGTAGGGTGGGTTCCTTCTTTCTCTACATTGTGGGTTAGTGTCAAAAGGATTGGTACCAATTCTTTGAATGTCTGCTGGAATTCTGCTATGAATCTGTCTGGTCCAGCACATTTACCATTTCAATCTCACTGCTTGTTATTGTTCTGTTCCGGGTATCTAATTCTTCCTAATTTAAGCTAAGAGGGTTATATTTTTTCCAGGAATTTATCCGTCTTTTAGGTTTTCTAGTTTATGTGCATAAAGGTGTTCATAGTAGCCTTGAATGACCTTTTGTATTTCGGTGGTGTCAGTTGTAATAAATCCTGTTTCATTTCCTAGTGAGAATATTTGGATTTTCTCTCTTCTTTTCTTGGTTAATCTTGCCAATAGTCTACCAATTTTATTTTCCTTTTCAACGAACCAGCTTTTGTTTCATTTATCTTTTTGTATAATTTTTGTTTCAATTTCATTTAATTCTGTTCTGATGTTGGTTATTTTCTTTCTTCTGCTGGGTTTGTTTCAATTTTATTTAGTTCTGATCTGATCTTGGTTATTTCCTTTCTTCTGCTGGGTTTGGTTTTCTTTTGTTCTTGTTTCTCTAGTTCCTGGAGGTGTGCCCTTAGATTGTTTGTCTGTGCTCCTTCAGCCTTTTTGATGTAGGCATTTAGGGCTATGAACTTTCCTCTTAGCACTGCCTTTGCTGCATCCCAGAGGTTTTGATAGGTTGTGTCATTATTGTCATGCAGTCAGAATAATTTTTTAATTTTCATCTTGATTTTATTTTTGACCCAATGCTTATTGAGGAGTGCGTTATTTAGTTTCCATGTATTTGCGTGGTTTTGAAGGTTCCCTTTGGAGTTGATTTCTGGTTTTATTCTGTTGTGATTTGAGAGAGTGCTTGATATAATTTCAATTTTTTTAAATTTATTGAGGCTCATTTTATGGCCTATCATATGGTCTAGCTTGGAGAAAGTTCCATGTGCTGTTGAACAGAATGTGTATTCTGTGGTCGTTGGATGAAATGTTCTGTATATACCTGTTAAGTCTATTTGTTCCAAGGTATAGTTTAAACCCACTGTTCTTTGTTGACTTTGTTTTGATGACATGTCTAGTGCTGTCAGTGGAGTATCGAAGTCCCCCACTATTATTGTGTTGCTCTCTATCTCATTTCTTAGGTCTATTAGTAATTGTTTCATAAATTTGGGAGCTCCAGTGTTAGGTACATATATGTTTAGAATTGTGATATTTTCCTATTGGACAAGGCCTTTTATCATTATAATGTCCCTCTATGTCTCTTAACTGCTGTTGCTTTAAAGTTTGTTTTGTCTGACATAAGAATAGGTACCCCAATCACTTTTGTTGTTCATATGCATGAAATGCTTTTTTCCTCCCCTTTATTTTAAGTTTTTGTGAGTCCTTATGTACTGAGCAAGTCTCCTGAAGGCAGATAATTTGTTGGTGAGGTCTTATCCATTCTGTGGATCTGTATCTTTTAAGCGGAGAATTTAGGCCATTTACATTTAATGTTCATATTGAAATGTAAGGTACCATTCCATTCATGGTACTCTTTGTTGCCTGTGTACTTTATTTGTGTTTTGTTTTTTGTTTGGGCTTTTTAACTTGTATTTTTGTTTTATAGGTCCTGTGTGATTTACGCTTTAAAGAGGTTCTGTTTTGATGTGTTTCCAGAATTTGTTTCTAGATTTAAAGCTCCTTTTAGCAGTTCTTCTAGTGGTGGCTTGATAATGGCTAATTCTCTCAGCATTTGTTTGTCTGTAAAAGCCTATACCTTTCCTTCATATATAATGCTTAGTTTTGCTGAAATCAAAATTCTTGGTTGATAAGTGTTTTGTTTGAGGAGGCTAAAGATAGGGCCCCAATCTCTTCTATCTTGTAAGGTTTCTGTTGAGAAATCTGCTGCTAATCTGATAGGTTTTCCTTTATAGGTTACCTGGTGCTTCTGTCTCACAGCTTTTAAGATTCTTTCATTCATTTTAACTTTAGATAACCTGATGACAATGTGCCTATGCAAAGATCTTCTTGTGATGAATTTCCAGGGTGTTCTTTGTGCTTCTTGTATTTGGATGTCTAGGCCTGTAGCAAGGCTGGGGAGGTTTTCCTCGGTTATTCTTCCAAATATGTTTTCCAAGCTTCAGAATCTTCTTCTTTCTGAGTAATACTGATTATTCTTAGGTTTAACATAATCCCAGACTTCTTGGAGGCTTTGTTCCTATTTTCTCATTATTTTTACTTTGTATTTATTGAATTGGGTTAATTCGAATACCTTGTCTTTGAGCTCTGCATTTTTTCTACTTGTTAAATTCTATTGCTGAGACCTTCTAGAGCATTTAGCATTTCTAAAAGCGTGGCCAAAGTTCCCTGAATTTTTGATTGTTTTTTCTTTAAGCTATCTATTTCCTTGAATATTTCTCCCTTCACTTCTTGTATAATTTTTTGGATTCCCTTGCACTGGAAAGATCCCTACCTAATTAGCTTAATAACTATCCTCCTGAATTATTTCTTTGGTCCCTCCCTGATTAGCTTAATAAGTAACCTTCTGAATTCTTTTTCAGGTAAATCAGGGATTTCTTCTTGGTTGGGATTTGTTGCTGGTGAACTAGTGTGATATTTTTGGGGGTGTTGAAGAGCCTTGTTTTGTCATAGTACCAGGGTTGGTTTTCTAGTTCCTTCTCATTTGGATAGGCTCTGACAGAGGGAAAGTCTAGGTCTGAAGGCTGTTGTTCAGATTCTTTTGTCCCACAGGGTGTTCCATTGATGTAGTACACTCTCTCTTTCTCTATGGATATGGCTTCTTGTGAGCTGAACTGCAGTGCTTGTCCCTCTTTTGGGTCTAGCCACCCAGCGAGTCTACCCAGCTCTGGTGAACCATCTATAGGTCTCTCAGTCATGGATACCAGCGCTTTTTCTGGTGGAGGTGGTGGGGGGTGCAATGGACTCTGTGAGGGTTCTTAGCTTTGGTGGTTTAATATTCTATTTTTGTGCTATTTGGTCTCCTGTCAGGAGGTGGTGCTTTCCAGAACACATCAGCTGTGGTTTCATGGGGAGGAGCTGGTAGTGGGCAGGGTCCTAGAACTCCGAAGATTATATGCCCTTTGTCTTCCACTACCAAGGTGGGTAGGGCAGGACCATCAGGTGGGAGCAGGGCTAGGACTGTCTGAGCTCAGACTCTCCTTGGGCAGGTCTTGCTGCAGCTGCTGTGGGGGATGGGGTTGAAATTCCCAGGTCACTGGAGGTGTGTACCTAGGAGGACTAATGCTGCCTCTGCTGAGTCAGGCAGGTTGTCAGGGAAGTAGAGGAAAGCCAGCAGTCACAGGCCTCACCCAGCATCCATGCAAACTGAAGAGCTGGTCTCTCTCCCCCATCCCCCCCACAACAGTCCCCAGACCATTTCCAAGCAATAAGAGCTTGAAAACCTGCCCCAGGCTATCCATCTCCCAGCTGTGAAAGGAAAGGGCTGGATTTGGACCCTGCCCTGAGTTCTGGCGGGGAGGCTTCTCACCTGGTTCAAATGGTTACAAAGTTCAGCTAGAGATTTGTATCTTCCTGTGTAGTTTTACTCACTGTTCCTCTCCCCTTGGATCCCTGTGGTGCCAGGCAGGAAGGGGCTGCTTGGGGACCCAGTGAGTCTGCTGTTTCTCTACCCCTGTATTTCACTTGGCTCTCTAAATTGACTCAGCTCCAGGTAAAGTCGGAAACTTCTCCCTCAAACAGACCTTCAGCGTCTCCAGTAGGGGTGTGTGTTCAGGAGAGGAGGGTCTGCCTTTTCCACGGCCGCAGTTGGGACACTCTCAGTTTTTGGGGGGGGAGGTCTACTGGGTCCTGCAGGAGCAGGAGGGTCTGTGGGTCCTCTTGGGATTGCTGGTCTCAATTTTAGTGAGATAATTATGCACTGGTACTACCAGTGCATATTTAGTATCAGTGTACTTATGGGGGAAAAATGAATAATTCAGCAAAAAGCAACTACCTCTCATTTTCTGCACTAATTACTAAAGCTGCATTTGATTTTCAAAATGTAGTGAGCTTTTTCAGTTTTCCAAGCATACATTGTCTTCTTTCAAATACAGGATATCATCTCTCCAACTGCAGATGCTCCTTGACTTATGATTATGTCCTCATCAACTCACTGTAAATTGAAAATATCGTAAGTCAAAAATGAATTTAATACACCTAATCTACTGAACTTCATAAAGCTTAGCCTAGTCTAGCTTAAATGTGCTCAGAGCACTTACATTAGCCTATATTTGGACAAAATCATCTAACACAAAGCCTATTTTATAGTAAACTGCTTAATTTGATGTATATGTACAAATAAGTATGAGTCCCATGCAATTTATTAAATATTGCACTGACAGTAAAAACAAAAATGGTTTTATGGGTACTCAAAGTACGGTTTTACTGAATGTGTATTGCTTTCACGCCATGGTAAAATTTAAAAAAAAAAATCCTAAGTCGAAGTATTGTAAGTCAGAAACCATCTGAACAATGTATCCTTGGTACTCAGGTTATTGATTTTTTTAAATTTATCATATCATTTTTTAAAAAATCATCTTGATTAAATCTACTTTTCATTGCTCCCTAAAAATGTCAGAGCCTAAATGTGTCCAGAGAAATATTTCTTATGCCAGCCTTAATTAACACAGGATCAATATTATCACTTAGTATTACCAACTTATATATGGGTATTATAAATATTTTTGAATATCATAACCAATCTCAAAAACTATGCCTATCACTGCATTCACAGAAACAACCATATGTAACGTTATTTTTATGTTTATTCTCCATCAGAAAGAGGACTAAGGTGCACAAACCTATAATTTTCCTGTTTTTGAAGGCTTGTCTTACATGTTAGAGCAAACTAAATGTAGTCCTTTGACCATCTGAACAAATAATTTGAACAGAGTCACATTCTTCCTGAGTATACCCTATAATTCTCTAAACATAAGAATTTGAAAGTATTAGTGAAATCAATTACCAACATAATTTCCACCTGTAAAATATCTCAACTGAGCTTTCAAGAGATTTTATCAAATAAGTACTTAAATAAGTAAAATATATTCTTGATTTGTCACAAACAATATTGAATCTTAAAAGTTCAAATATATAGTGTATAAACTTTTTGAAACTGGTATCCTGACTACTAAAGAAAAAAGATTTAATGTGTTGTGAATTTAATTTTAATTAATTAATTAACAATAACATAGACTTAAATGTAAGGAAGTTAGGTTCTATCAATAACTGTATGTATGACCTTTGGGAAATTACTTAACACCTTTTGTGTCTATTTTCTTTATTCACAGTATGAGAGGTTTGGACCTATTGTTCCCTAGTATGCCTTCTAGGTTTAAAATATTTTGTCTTTATAAAATTTAGCTAAAATAAAATCCAAAATTATGCAGTATTCTTAGTATTGAGGCAATATATGTAGCAAAAGTATTAGCTCAAGAACGATTCTGAATGGATTTTATGTTGAAAATTGATACCTAACCTAAAGATTCACAGATTTAATTTTATAGTTTAGGTACTCCCTGGTGGCTTATTTACTTTTTTGCATAGGGGGAGGAGAGGAAGAAATCTGTAGGGAGCGTCTTGCAATCAAAAATGTTTCCTCCGGGCCGGGCGCGGTGGCTCACGCCTGTAATCCCAGCACTTTGGGAGGCCGAGGCGGGCGGAACACAAGGTCAGGAGATCGAGACCATGGTGAAACCTCGTCTCTACTAAAAATACAAAAAATTAGCCGGGCGCGGTGGCGGGCGCCTGTAGTCCCAGCTACTCCTACTTGGGAGGCTGAGGCAGGAGAATGGCGTGAACCCGGGAGGCGGAGCTTGCAATGAGCCGAGATCGAGCCACTGCACTCCAGCCTGGGCGA
>NW_016805361.1:547839-571362 GCF_001698545.2 Rhinopithecus bieti
CTTAACCAATAAAGTTAATATTTTATAGTTAGGAAAAAAATGCATACAAATGTAGAGGTAAAATGTTATTTTAAAAATTCTCCTAACAATTTTCTTTCTCTTTTCTGCATTATTTGTATTCTGAACTTTATTGCCAATTGGCATTAATTGGTGATAATTGGTTGTATGTATCTGGTAATAGTCATGTGATTATGGAACTGAATGAGATTACATGAAGAGTAATTTCAATTTTCAAATTTATGTGTATTACAAAATAAGCCCGAGAAGAAACAGGCAGTTTGTCAAAGTAGTAATTTCTGAGGGACACAAAAGTTTTATATTAACTTGAAATCTCAATGGGAAATAATCTTTACATGCAGATATAATGAAGGCAGAATAACCCACACATTCCAGATTTCTCCAAGTCTTTGAGTACATTTATTTACATTCTAGTCTGTCTGAATAGCTAAGTGTATGAGGGATTGTAGCCTGTATAGTTGGAAATCAGTGGTAACAACTCTTCTTCCAAGATAACGTACACCTGTTATAAAAGGCAAATTAAATTGCTATTTAGGATCTACCAGCCATATAAACTTTAATAAAATCTGTTACCTTTTTGAGGCTATTGTCTTATCCATTTAAAGAAGATCCTAATAAGTTTAGAAATTTCCAAAGTATTCCATTGTTAGTACTTTTCAATTATCAGAGATGAAAAGAGCCTAAATATTAAAAAATAAATAAAAACAAATAAATAATATATACTAGTATGTGGAAGATAATCTGAATCAGTAAGACTTCATTTAATATGGAATAATATGAGAAAAGGAAAAATAACTTAGACCACGAAGATATATGATAATTTTGACCTGTAGAAAAGCCATCAGTGAAAACTAAGTGAAGCAATGAAGATGTAACAGAGGAAAATTCTCCAAAGAGGTAGAAAAAAAGTAATATGTATATAAAGTGGTGAAGACAGAGAAGCATATCAAATACATGAAAAGAAATATTCAAAAGTTTTTACCTCTAAAGACCACAAGGTAGACTCAAAAGTTGGAGAAAAGTGCAACATGGAGGATCTTCCAGGTAAAACAGTTGTTAGACTCCTTGGTAATCTGCTTCTACTACCTTTGTCAGAAGTGATCATAAAATCTTGCAAATATTAGAACAAAATTAGGTTATAGAAAACTGAAACCAAATACTAGAGAGAAGAATGTAATAAAAGAATCCTTACATCTTAGTCAAGAAAAATGATTTGTTTAGAGTCTAAGAAAATGGACAAATTCAATAACTGTGCCATATTACTTTACTCTGAGAAATCAGGAAGGAGATGCAAAGAATGGATATGGGAAAATGATCTTCCTGTTTCTGAAACATGGAAGCTCCATTTCATAATCCACAGGCCAGTGAACATGACAGAGAATTGATATTAAGACAAAAGCATTTTTGTGAGTGCCTACAATAGGAAGAAGTGAGCAGTGGACCTTGCATGTTATCATTAATACAATGCTTTATATCACTGTGTAGGATTTGTCAGATATATAATCCTTTAGAGGTTTATAAGATTGAAGCTCTAAAGGCATATATATCTGACAGATCCTGTAGTTCGTAAGTGGTAATGCCTGATCTACAATCTAGTTCTCCTGACTGCAAATCCCATGCTCTTTCTACAGCATAAGTCCTGATATTAGAATGTTAAGTTTGTTACTCTGGAGACATAAAAAGGTTATAACTTTTCTTTTTAAACTACATTGTAGACTGTCAGTTTCCTATTGCTGTGTAACAAACCAGTATAAAAATGAATGCTTTCAAACAATGACCATTCATTTAGGTAGTAATTATTTGAGTCTGCAGTTTAGGCTATGCTCATCAGATGAATTGTTCCAGTCTCAGCTGGCCTCTCTCTTGAAGCTGTAGTCAGGAGGGAACTGTGCTTCTTGGTGTTGGCTTGTTTGGGGCTGGGAAAACAGTGGTGGACTGGGCACCTGGACCATGTAACCATTCTTATCTAGCTGGCTGGACTAGGCTCAAAAGTGTTTTGGGAGAGAAGAAATCTCAGGCCTTACACCACACAGCCCAGATTGAGTGGGTAGAGAAATAAACTCCACTTGTGTAGTGGCTGCGTATTCCACTGATTTATCTAAACTGAAACCATGTGTCCTAGAATTCTCTTTCCTGCATGGATCTGGACAAAGATTGGCTACTAGAGAAATTTGCATGGAACCTAGAAGGTGAAAGTGAAGCAGCAGCCATGTTAATATTAGGAATGTGGGTTTAAGACAGGCATTTTTGCAGCACTGTATCAAATGCAAATTGTCACAGATCTGCTGGCTTCCCTGTCGAACTATCTGTGAAGCCATAGCTGGGCTTACATCTCCTCCAGGTTCTATGAATCTCTGTCAAAAACTGTGAAAGATCTTAGATTTTACTCACTTTGCAATCTAACAAACTAGCCTGCTACAATTTCATGGAAGCTGGCAGAAGATACAAAACTCTTGGATCAGAATCAAAAGACTTTATTATTTAGGACACAACAAGCAGCATAAACTTCATGTTTGTACTGGTTCTCCTTGTTTTCCAAAACCCACACGGTCAGCCTGGAGTGGTCCAGGTTGATACTGTACATTGGAATTGAGAAACACCGTGCTTAAATGGCCTAATATGTTAAAGGAGCCACAAGCAAACCTTCCCAACCTATGCACAGATGAAAAGAGTATTTTTATTATATTAATCAGCAAACAAATATGATCTTTGCCCTGAAAGGAGAAACTGTATTTTCCAAGGCAGTTCGTTATACACACATTCTTGAGAAAAGAGTCTGAAACTAAAGTCATCTACCTCATCTCACAAAGTGTACAGAAATTTGAGAGACACAACAGTCCTTGTCTTCCCAACAATCTCCTCCTCCAGCTTCTCCCACTCCTAGAGAAGATATTTAACTTCCTAATGAAGGATGCCAACTTCTCCTATAGGTTACCTATTTCATCACATTTGATGCTTGGAGGCAATGAGAGGTAATGTTGCTTCCAGTTTGCACTTGTGGGTTCCAAGTTAGCACTTACAGTTTCCAAGTTTGTCCTCCTTCTCCCACAATACAGGCCCATCTTCCTAACTGCCTGGCAGTAGGCACAAAAGCAACTGGTATACATAACTGCTAGGGGTTGAATGTGTCCCCTAAATTTCACCTGTTAAAAACTTAATCCCCAAATTCGTATGTGGAAGGCATTTAAGGGCGGGGAATTTGAGAGGTACTTAGTATTTGATAAGCTCATCAGGTGGGTCCCCCATGATAGGACTAGTGGCTTTTTAAGAAGAGGAAGAGAGACTTCAGCTGGCACACTCTTGCCCTGTCATCATGTGATGCCCTCTGCCATGTTATGATGTGGCACAAAAGCCCTCACAAAATATGGCCCTCAACCTTGGACTTTGCTGCCTCCAGAACTATAAGAAATAAATTCATTTTCTTTATAAATTACTGAATTTGTGGTATGTATTATAGCAACAGAAGATAAACTAAGACACATAACATTGTTTAACCAGCTCCCACAGTGGCCTTTGGTCCAATTTTATTTAATAAATCCCCTGTTCCATAGCAATCCTACCATTTTCACTTCTCCCATCAATTCCTGATTGATATTAATAGGAGAAGTTACAAAGTTACATTGCAAAGGTATTGCTACAAGGAGAGTTTGAGATGTGCACCACAGGGTATGAAGAAAGGATTAACTTTTTCTTTGTAGCTCCAGGTACTAGCATTAAGTCAACAGATTTATAGGGTGACTAATTTTAACACAGATAATATGAAGTTTTTCTAAAAGCCATAGCCATTCCAAGATGAAACTTGCTCCCAGAAACTAGTGAGTACCCTTTTACTTCAAAGTCAACAGGTTTAATTTTAATTAGTATTTAGCAAAGATGCTAAAGAATTAAGCATTTGTTATATATTTGTTATATATATATATAGCATTTGTTATATATATATTTGTTATATATATATATTTGATATATGTCATATACATCCATCAAAATATCAAGTACAGGCCAGGAGCAGTGGCTCACACCTATAATTCCAGCTGAATTTTGGGAGGCTGAGATGGGAGGATCACTTGAGCTCAGGAGTTCAACACCAGAATGAGCAACATCTCTCTAAATATAAAAAGAAAAAATTTAAAAATTATCTGGGTGTGGTGGTGGGCTCACAACTGTAGTCCCAGCTACTTGGAGGCTGAGGTGGTAGGACTGTTTGAGCCTGGGAAGTTGAGGCTGCCGTGAGCCATGATTGTGCCACAGTACTCCAGCATGGGCAACAGAGCAAGACTCTGTCTCAAGGAAGAAAAAAAATAAAAAAAATTCAAGCATCGAGAATAATTATACAAACGCCAGTGTCTGGAAAATAATAGATAAGAATCAATATGAGTCCAAGAAATAAGAGATAGTGATAATTGATGTCAGGTTTAACCCTAGGCTCTAGGACAGACTATAAAAAGCTGAGGTATTAGAGGTGTTGGCATAAAAATGATGTTAAGAAAAAAATAGCCATGAAATAGGATAAAAAAATGACAGAATTCTGATAAAAGAATATAAAGCCATGCCCATAGGCAAGATGTTGTTAAATGAAGAAATTATAAAAACACAATTAACATCTATTTATAAAGCTACCATAAGCATATACAGTTATGCATTGCATAATGACATTTCAGTCAACGATGCACTATTTATAGTTATGTTGTCATAAGATTATAATAGAAATATATTTTTACTGTGCCCTTTGTATGTTTATACATGTTAAGGTACACAAATATCACTGTGTTACAAATGCCTACAGTATTCAGTATAGTAACATGCTGTACAGGTTTGTAGCTTAGAAGCAATAGGCTATATCATTGAGCCTAAGTACGTAGCAGACTATACCATCTAGTTTTGTGAAAGTACACTCTATGATGTACACAAAAGGAAAAAATCTACTAACAGTGCATTTCTCAGACTATATTCCTGTTAGGTGATTCATGACCACATATTTCCCTTCAGATATTCTTCTATAAAAATATTGTACTATATAGAATATAGTTTGGTCCTGAGACAATTGTCACTGTAAGACAGGGATCATTGTACAGCCTCTTCCCCAACGGATGCCAATTTTATCATGTGTCAACATGTTAACAGTATATCATTAGTTCTATTCAGTGATATAATAATGAATGTTTTAAAAGTAGCTGTTTTTCATGGTGTAGATTACTACTACCATGAGTTACTTCAGACTAAATCAGTCTTCTACTGATTTTTATGTAATTACTTTGTGGTTACTTTGGCAGAGTTCTTTGTTTCTGTGTTACTGGACTCGTTGGTTCCGAAGCGGGGTTGGTCAATGCTTTGAGGATTTCTGGGTAGAGGATGGCACAGTGGTTAAGAATCTCAGATCTACAACCACACAGATTAGGTCTGAATCCTGACATAGCAATGTACTCTCTGTGTACTCTTAGACACATTGTTCAATGTCTTGCTTCATTAATTTCCTCATTTGTAAATTTGGACCTATATAAAATGATTGTTGAGAGAGATTAAACTGCTTATTAAGACAGTTAGGACAGTACCTGATACAGAGTAAAAAATTTAGCAGGTTTTAAATATTTTTCCCTACTTTGTATCTTATTGTTTTCATTATCTTGTTACATGGGTAATTCTTAGATTGTAATAAATTCAGTATAAATAACATAGTCAGCATTTCTTCTTGAATCAACAATTTCAGTTCCAAAGAGTGTTTACTGGTTTTTTTTTGTTTGTTTGTTTGCTTTTTTTTTTTTTCATATCTGTTTGTTACACTTTGGTGTTTTGGGTGCTGGTAAAAGAAAATAAAGAAGTCAGCTAAGATTCTACATTCATTGTATTTTATAGGTAATAGTATATTACCTATACAGATTTTAAATATATTATAATTATCCCTATGTCTCTTTCCCTCACTTCCTCATATATAGTGTTATTTCATTTTCTATTGCTATTGAATACATTTGCCAGAAGTTACCTCAATGCATCAGAAGCCAGTGTTTGAGTTCATCACGAATCCTATTATTAATAATTTAAATTATACAATTCATTAAAAGTGTCTGCTATTTCAGGTTTTCTTTTCCTTCAATTTGGTTATAGTTATAATTTCATGAGTTATAAACAGAAGTTCAGCTATTGTCTTTTTCCTTTTATTAAAATTATTTATGGTTTCAATTTTCATATAGTTTTAATGGGATCCCATTTGTTTTGATGTGTGATGTGTATATTGTCATTGTTTTTCTTAAGCCTCTAATTGCACATTTGATCTTTTCATGATTTATTAGTCATTAAGGAGAATGGTTTTATTTCTTCAGGCTTATTGTTATTGTTCTATAAACTTTTATAATTTTATTTATCATATTCAAAATGAAATCTATAATTTCTGACTTTTAATCTTTCTAAATTAAAATGCTTAGAGTTTATTTTTGAACAGAAAATATTTGATATAGCTTAAAATACAAAAAAATTCAAAATGTGATAAAGTGAAGTCTTTCTCTCCTACCTCTAATTCTCAATTACCAGATCCTCTCCTCAGGTAATATTACCAATGTCTTGTATATCGTCCCAGAAATCATTTTGTATACATATATACACACACATATTTGGTATACATATGTATACGTGTATATATTTTTCTTATTTTCAAGAATGGAAAGTACCATTGTTTTGCATATACCTCCACTTAAAATATATCTTAGAGAACATTCAATATTGATGAAGAATTTCTACTTAGTTTTTGTGTTCCTGGCTGAACTGGCAACATATAGATGTATCACAATGTAGCCAATTGTTTTCAAACATGAACATGACATCCTTTATAATCTTCTGCAATTGCTAACAATGTTGTACTCATTAACCACATACCTCCATCATTGCTTATGTGTGTGAGTGAATCCGTAGGGTAAATTCCTGGAAATTGGAGTTGCTGGCCAAAGGATATCTATAACGTATTATGCGGATGGGCATTCTCAATTGCCCTCCATACATGTTATACCAATTTACACACCCATAAGATATTTTTCAATAAAAATGATTAGACGTTTATCTTTAACCATCTGAGAGGTGATAAACTGTATATCAGCAAAAGTTTATCTTTCCTGTCTTTCTCATATTATAAAAGAGGTTGAACATATTTTCACATGCTTTAGGGACCTTTTATATCCTTTCAGTGAACTGTCTTTTCTCAATTTCTTAGTACTGTGTTTAGTCTTTTTCATGTTGATTTATGGGTATTATTTATCTGTAGATAATCTTTATACACTTGTTTCATGAGCTGGACTTTTATAATGTCTAAAGAAATTTCTGGCCGGGCGCGGTGGCTCAAGCCTGTAATCCCAGCACTTTGGGAGGCCGAGACGGGCGGATCACGAGGTCAGGAGATCGAGACCATCCTGGCTAACACTGTGAAATCCCGTCTCTACTAAAAAATACAAAAAACTAGCCTGGCGAAGTGGCGGGCGCCTGTAGTCCCAGCTACTCGGGAGGCTGAGGCAGGAGAATGGTGTGAACACGGGAGGGGGAGGTTGTAGTGAGCTGAGATCCGGCCCCTGCCCTCCAGCCTGGGCGACATAGCGAGACTCTGTCTCAAAAAAAAAAAAAAAAAAGAAAGAAAGAAATTTCTAAGATATTTTGTTTTAATATGGTATTTTAAGTATCATTTCCATTTAAATAATTTTAAGAACTGAGGAATAGATCTAACTTTACTTTTGCAATATGACTGTCATGTTACAATAGGATTTCCTCAATAATTCAGATTTTTTTTTACTAATTAATATGCCACACATATTTCAAATTTTACTTTGTAGCTTTATTCAATTGTTTGCATGCCATTGCTTTTTCATCTTATTCACTAAGGAGTACTAGGACATTCATTGTAAGTTGTTTTCATATCTAACAGAATAAGTTCCTTCTTGTTGCTTTCTTTTCCAAAATTTTCCTGGACACATTTACTAGTTTATTACTTATGTCAGTATTAACTTCACCAAAGAATATCCTGTAGCTACTTTTTCTTGAGACTGCCCTAAATTAATAGATTATTTTAAAAGAAGTGGCATCTTTATACTTCAAGTCTTCCCAAAGGAAAGCATACTATTACATTTCATCAAGACATTTTTATGTCCCCTACAAATACTTTAAAGTTATCTTTGTATAAGTACTTTGCCATTTTTAGTGTTAGTCCTAGGTATTTTGTTTGTTGTTGCTACTTTAAATGGGTTTCTTCTTTCATTATATGTTTTCAATGGCTTTTTGTATGTATGAAATTGATAGATTACCTATTACCTTTTGTCTAGACATCTTCATGATATCGTTTAGTGTTCGGGCAGTTTTTCCATTAGATCTGATGTTGTGTTCCAGGTCATATCATCTGAATAAAGCGGTAATTGTCAACCTCAGTTCTAATTTTTATAACTCTAATTTCTTATTTTTCCTGATGGCTAAGAGTTTCAAATCAATGTATTTTTATATTGTCAATAATAGACATAGCTATTTTTATTTATTTTAATTGAGTGTTAATATACATTTTCTCTTTTGCATGATGTCACCCTGGGATTGAGATAAAGTTGGTTTGGTATGATAAGGAATTGTGTAACTATCTTTATTATATAGGTTTATTTACTGTAAAAAAAAAAATAGGTGAAGTTTAACAAAGCATTGTCACTTATACTAATGACCTTTTATTTTTTTCATATGTTGAATTACACCATAGATTCATAACTAGTAAACCACCTTTAAGTCCCATGATTAACCTCACTTGTTCATGGTATATGAAATATTCTGTTTAATAATTTTTGCACTGATTTTGCACTGATATTTTAAGTAATTTTGATGTTAAATTTCCTTTCATTTTCTTGTGCATAGGCCTCCTCGTTTTAAATATAGTACCCACTTTGGCATTATCTCTTAACTTACACTTATTTTGTAATGTAAAGGCAAATTATTAATGTAAAGTACTGTTAAGAAAAAAAGTGGTCAATAAGCCCACTATTCACATATACCTCTTGTTTTATTTTTAAATAAAAGTTTATTATTCATGGTTTAGTAATTAAAATGGTAGAAAATGTAGTAAAATATAAAGTAAAAATGTTTTATCTTTTCCATTCATCCTTAATAGTTAACATCATATTATTTATTGCAAAAAGTGTGCATACCCTAGTACAGCAGTCCCCAACCCACGTGGCCTGTTAGGAACAGGGCTGCCCAGCAGGAGGTGAGTGGCAGGATAGTGAGCAAAGCTTCATCTATATTTACAGCTGCTCCCCATGGCTTGCAACACTGCCTAAGCTCCAACTCCTGTCAGATCAGCAGCAGCATTAGATGCCCACAGGAGCATGAATCCTATTGTGAACTGTGCGTGTGAGGGATCTAGGCTGTGTGCTCCTTATGAGAATCTGATGCCTGATGATCTGTCACTGTCTCCCATCACACCCAGATGGGATCATCTAGTTGCAGGAAAACAAGCTCAGGGCTCCCATTGATTCTACATTATGGTCAGTTGTATAATTATTTCACCATATATTGCAATATAATAATAACAGAAATAAAGTACACAATGAATGTAATACGTTTGAATCATTCCAAAGCCACCTCCAACCCAAGGTCTGTGGAAAAATTATCTTCCATAAAACGAGTCCCTGGCTCCAAAATGGTTGGAGACCAGTACCCTGGTATATGTGTCTCCCTGGAAGTACACCATTTAAAAACCTACACAAGGATTATATGACATATACCACTGAAAATATGTCTTGGAGAACTTTGCTTTCAGCACCTAGAATTCTACTTCATTCTTTGAAGTAGATGCATACGTCTTTTGAACAATGGATATTGGTAAAGAGGACCAACACTCTCCTTTAAATGAATTAAAACAGAATTGGGGAAATAACTAGAATTGCCAACTCTTTACATGCATTTTTCACAAAGAAAATGGAAGACAAACCAAGGGAGAGTAACTATATATGACAGGATATTTGATATTTTCTAGATATTTTGAAGTTTACATTATAAATGCATTTTTTGGCCACGCACTGAAGAACATTTCTTATTTGCAGTTAAAAGAGCACATTATTTTCTTAGTTCATTAATTTCTATTGCTACTGAGTTACAACTGGATGAAGTTACCTATGTATTTTCACTATTTAGATATATTTGGAATCTTCATTTCTCTCTTATATGTGAACTCTACATATAGAATTAGTTATTATGCACAATATCCTCATTAATTATAACACATACAGTTGTTCCACCTATTTCTGTAATACAAGATAATCTTCTGTTGTCTATTTGTCCTTCTACAATAGCTTTCCTTTGTTGAGTATTTAATTTTGAGTATTTTCTGGGATTTCTAAAATTTATCATGAAGATTTCCTTTTCAGAATGAGCTATGAGCTCTATGAGTTTTTACACATTTCAAGATGTTTTATTTGAAAGATGAAATATAGAAAATCACTGAGTCACATGTAAGTTGACAAAAAAATTTACTATACAGTTTTTCAACACCTTCCAGATTTAAATATCATTATAGAGAAATTTAAGGCAGGCTGACATTTTTCCCATAAAGACGATTTTATTTATTTGTCTAAGGGCCTATTGAATTATTCTTCCCATTGAATTTCAGAAATTGTAAAAGGTTATTCCTGATAGTTTTCTAGCAATTTATTTTCTTGACTATATACATTTAAAGTATTTACATTAAAACCTCCATGACTGAAAGGCTTTATTCTATTATATATTTTTATTTTGTGAGCTTATAGTTGTGATTTTTCTCTCCTTAATCTTCCCAATTATGTTTATGTTGGATCTCCTTAGTCTCTCTATAATAGCTATCATGTTTCAAATCATTTTTTTGGGTGTGATTCTACAAAGCATAGCTATTGTATCTCTTGAGTCTATATTTTGTTAATTTTATTATGTCTCTCATCTCTTAACTGTTTTCTATTTCTTTTGCAGTTTTCTTTTAATGATCACTTCTTTAAATTCATACTCCCTCTTTATATGTTTTCTTAATATCTCTCCTTTAATTCATTTTATGTGTATCATTCTGTAATTTCTTTGAAACTATGAAACATTATTTGTCTACTCTCAGAAGATTCTTTAGGCCACTCTTTTTGCCATATTATTTATCTACCGTTTGCTACATTCCTTTTCATTTGCTTATGTTCTCTGGTTCCATGATGGTTTGTTTGTTACTAGTATTAACCTCTGAAAAATATCAAGAGGGAAAATAATGAAAAGACAGAACTAGAGAACATTTCAATTTTATGTTTTCAATAAAACATCTCTTCCCCAGATGATTATTGCCCTGAAATGATGTTTCTCCATAATTTCAGCCAGTTAGTGGCAATTACTGAAGGAATTCAGCTGTGATAATCTTGCAATCACTGCTTCTCCTTCTTTTATGCCATCTCACCATGATCTGTCATATAGTTGGGCTATGAAAAATCAAAATTCAATTTTGACATGAGTCCAGTTTTTCTCCAATATGTTCATGCCTATCTGGATCTGCTTAGACATATATTTGTGCCATTACACACACAACACACACCATCTTATCGTAGCTACGCCCTGGCATTAGATATGCTCACTTGTAATTCAGAGTGGTAGCGTGGAACCTTATAACGATGTGACAGTTAACTTTACTACTCCTAGAAAATGTACACCCACGCTGATGTTTATTGATTATATATGTGTTGTCAACATTCGTACTTCATATATATTCAATTTATGATTATTTTTCTTCATAAGTTTTGGTTTTGGATTTTGCATGTTATTGCCTTTATTAACATATTCCTTGATTTTTATTTTTGGTTTGAGAAGTTTTAAGAATGGTTTAGTAAACAGAATGTTTGCTTTCATGCTGCCATTTTTTTCTCAAACTGCCTTGCTAGTGATTTTCGATGACTCAGCTGCACTCTTTAGTGTTTATACTTAGGCCATTTCAAAGTTTGCGCCTATTATCTGTACATTGAAATCAGTGCATGAATCCCTAAATGGTTTTCTTTCACTGTCAGTTTTTGGAACTATCTCATACTAAGCTCTTTGACAACTTTTGCTACTGTCTTGCCATATTAATGAAAAGCATGCATGTACATTTTAGAGTCTATGACTTGATTTTAGTATTACTATTCTTATAATACTAACAGTATACTACTAAGTAGCAGTTACTACTTATTTTTTAGTAACTGCTATAAATAACTAACCCAAAGAGCCTGTTTGTCTTAAGCCCCTTTTCCGAAAACTGTTGTCTTAAAGCCGTTTTAATCATCACAAACAAGCACATATTTCAAATACCGAATTCACACTAGGCGTTTAATTAGCTATTATTGAGTTCCCTTCTAAAGTGAAAGAGAATATACCTGTTGCAGAAAAAATAAAACGTTATAAGAAACGAATACAGTAAAAGTAATAAAAAATATATTGTATTATTGTATTTAATCCCACATTACTGTAATTAATTAAATTATAACATGTTTACTTCAAAATTTTTCTCATATACATTTCAAAAATAAAAATCCTAAAAAAGATCTCTTTCTTCGTTAAAATTGTTTTTCCATTCTTATCTCAAGGCATGCAACAAATTTCTTATTTTTAACTGTATCTACCTTTAAATGATCTTAAAATTGCCAGCACAGTTTGCGAGTTTATACAAAGAAAGGTCACTTAAAGTATCCACCTTAAAACAAAATTTAATAAGACTCTTGCCACCACAACAGGAAACAGGAACACTTAAGCAACCATGCTAAAAGTCATTTATTTAAACATTCATTTTCTCACAGATACAGGAAATGAAATGCAAACAAACTAAATATAGGTTTTTTAATCTAGGCCTCAGCAGTCTGTACATTCAGAAAAAAAATGTTATTGCTACTTCAGTGAGTAGAACACGAAAAGTGAAATTATGAATAAAGAAATGTGTATAAATGATGAAACACTTTATTATATTTCTTAACATAAAATGTAATATAGATAAATATTTTGTGGCTTTACTAGAGTCTAATATAAAGCAAAAGGTCTGGGACTGGAGAAGACATTTTCAGAGGAAATCTCATTTCTTCACTAATGGCATAGCTTAGTATGATTACTTGAATTACTGTGAAATTAAGTTATTTTTAAACTTTTGCTACTTTCTTTTTTCTACTACATTTCACATTTCCTTTGATGGAGGCTGGTTATTACCTAAGCACAGATAGTAATAAAAATAACCATATTCCTTATTTCCAGAATTGGTAAAACAGTAAATGAGAATGAAACCTGGAAATCAGGTAGTACGCTTTGCCTCATCATTTATTTTCTTATTATATTGAGTTTTCTAACAGTCCCTGTTTAGGAGCAAACACTGTCACTGTCTCGTTCTTCCTTTCTATATTCTTGTAATTCTTGGTTAATAGGTTAATTGATATGAGGAAGGAGGAAATGCATGAACAGGTCCACATAGATATGAAAATCATAATCCGGCCACTGCACTCCAGCCTGGGCGACAGAGCAAGACTCCGTCTCAAAAGAAAAGAAAAGAAAAGAAAATCATATTTTTGAAGATTATTTACAAATATATCACTGAACAGATTCTCAGCACCCATGTGTAAATATGGTGTGTGTGTGCATGTGTGTGTGCATGTGTGTGTATGTGGGTGCTCACCCATGGGTAATTTGGTATGAACTGATGTCAACTCTCGATTTTCAAAGAAGATTTTGAACTTGACAACAATAATGCAGGCCTCCTGAACGTAAAACGCTATTGATTTTACTAGGTCTTAAGTAAGACTCTCCATAACATGCTATTTTCATTTTCAAAAAGTATATTTAATAATTTATACATCCTCAAAAAATGAAGTATGAAAGTGTAAGTTTAAAGACAGATGTTAAAATCAAAAGACATTCATGGATTTATAGAAGAAATACCAATAAGGGAAAAAGATTCATTAAATAATAAATGTATAAAATATTCATTCAATGCTTAATCAGAAAACAGTGTTTTGTTGAGAGATTTTCAAACAGATTTAGGATCTGCAGAATGAGTGCATAAAGTTGGATGTTAAAACAGAAAAATAGAGAACATAATATGTATGCTTCATGGTTATTCTTCTAATGATTATGGAGTCAAGGATATATCTGAACCAGTAACTATAGGAATGGGTAGAATTTCACCAGGAAGAGAAGAATGAACAAATTATTGTAGGTTGACAAAATAACGAGAGTAAAAGGATGTAGAAGCAATAAAGAGAGGAGTCACAGAACATACTAAAGTTGTAAAGGGCCCCAGAATCCAACTGCAACAACAAGAAAAAAGCAGGCTAGAGATTTGGATTATGACTAAAGTAGAAGTCTTAGAGTTCAAATGAATGAAATAATTGTGTTCTTTTGCAAAGTGTCTGTTCATGTCTTTTGCCCACTTTTTAAAGGGGCTGTACATGTAGGCAACAATTAGATGAAAAATAGCTCAACATCACTGATCATTAGGGAAATGCAAATCAAAACCACAATGAGATATCATCTCACCAAAGTCAGAATGGCTACTATTAAAAAGTCAACAAATTACAGATGCTGGTGAGGTTGTGGAGAAAAGGGAATGCTTATACAATATTGGTAGGAGTATAAAGTAGTTTAACCATTATGCAAAGTAGTGTGATCTGTCAAAGAGCAGAAAACAGAACTATCATTCACCCCAGCAATCCCGTGATTAGGTATATGCCCAAAGGAATATATATCTTTCTACGATAAGACACATGCATGCACATGTTCATTGCAGTGCTATTCACAATAGCAAAGACACGGAATCAACCTAAATGCCCATCGATAGCAGATTGAATAAAGAAAATGTGGTATATATATAACACAGAATACTATGCAGCCAGAATAAAGAACAAGATCATGTCCTCCGTGGGAACATGAAAGTAGCTGGAGGCCATTATCCTTAGCAAATTAATGCAGGAACAGGAAAAAAAAAGAAAACAAATATCCCAGGTTCTCATTTATAAGTGAGAGCTGAATGATGAGAACACATGGACACAGAGAGAGGAACAACAGACACTGGGGCCTACTTGAAGGTAGAGGCTGGGAGGAGGAGAGGATCAGAGAAAAAACTAATGGGTACTAGGCTTAATACCTGGATGATGAAATAACCTATACAACAAACCCTCATGACAAAGTTTACCTATATAGCAAATCTGCATATGTATCCCTGAAATTTAAAAAAAAGGTAAAAACGAAGTTCTTAGAATGTTAACCACCATATGACATGGTGCGATAAATATTAACTATTACCATTTCTTGTGATCTAGAGACTTAGGAAAACTTTCTGCATCTCAATATTATGAGAATTTAGTCACTTTAAAAGTTACTCTTGTATATAGTGTAAGGAATGAGTAAAATAGTATTATTTTCCCAGTGAATAGAGTTGTTCTAATATCATTTACGGTGTATCCCGTTCTTTCCACACTAATTTGAACAATCATCTTAAATTATGAATTCCTATATATGAAATGATTCCTATGTACAAATGGGTCATTTGTTGCATATGTTTATTCCTCTTCTAATACTTTCTACTGGTAAATTGTATTTGTTTCTAACACAGTGAAACCCCATCTCTACTAAAAACACACAAAAAATTTAGCTGGGTGTGGTGGCGGGCACCTGTAGTCCCAGCTACTTGGGAGGCTGAGGCAGGAGAATGGCATGAACCCTGGAAGTGGAGTTTGCCATGAGCCGAGATGGTGCCACTGCACTCCATCTAGCCTGGGAAATAGCGAGACTCTGTCTCAAGAAAAAAAAAAAAAAGATAAAAAAAAAGAAAAGAACATGACACAGTAGCAAAAGTTGATAGCATGATGAAAACATTAAAGCTTCCAAAGCCAACTTCAAAGCTGCCTCCTGATCTTCTTAGGTTTCTAAAATCATATTCTTCTCATTTGTACAACAAATTTTACGTGTATCAAATTCTTCAATATAGTATCTTGAATGCCTTTTCTACTCTTCACTCCCTTATCATTCAGATTATCTTCCTAGTCAAAATTTGAGTTTTATTAACTTATTATTTAGTTCTCACACAATTATTGATAGTTTTTTTAAGTGCCTTTGAAATATATTTTTTATGTATTTATTAACTCATTTTGGATACTAAATCAAGAAGGCAAGTATCAATATTTCATTATACTTCATTTTCTTTCAGAAGCTTTTAACATTTATTACTAGGACTTCCTTAAATATTGCCTCCTGTGACAATAAACTCCAGGGCTTGCTCTAACCTATGTTG
Organism: Rhinopithecus bieti; assembly: GCF_001698545.2. Lineage (NCBI taxonomy): Eukaryota > Metazoa > Chordata > Mammalia > Primates > Cercopithecidae > Rhinopithecus > Rhinopithecus bieti. Next base: position 564,101 of record NW_016805361.1, read on the forward strand.
CTGTTTTTCACATGCTACTTTGCATACTTCTTTTCTTCTGCCTGTGTCTTAAATGACATTGTTCCCCAAGACCTGTATTAGATTCCTGTATTTTCCCCACTCCTCTTGGATAATCTCATTCATCATCAGAGTTTCAATGAATATTACAAGCAAGTTACATCCAAATCTATAGCGTATCACCAGTTCTCCTGCCTATATCCACATATAAAATGATAACTTAATTCCACTTGTGTTGACACACAGACACTTCAAATTCATTATCTTCAAGACTGACCTATCATTTTACCACTAAAACTTTTATCAGATTCGGAGTTGCCAATCTCAATGAAAGTTGTCTAATTTTCTGCTTAGTTTGGCCTCTACTTACCTACCTAGAATCATCTGTTGTTGAGGTTTACACTGTAAAATGAAATGCATTAAACTTTCACTATTTTGAATGTGCAATGTAATTTCTAGTATCTGGATCTCCCTCCACACATAACACTCTTATGTTTGTCTCCTTATTTTGTAAACTCTAGTAATCCTTTAGGTTTCAGAGTAGTTGTTTCTTACTGGAAAATTCCAAAACCAGTAGTTGGCAGCTGACTCTCTCCTTTTGTTCCATAGTGCTTATACTAATTTTCTGTCATTTCCTTTTAACTTATCTTCATCCCTTACTAAAATCTAAACTACATGTGGGTCAAGATCATTTTTACTTGTCATTGTATTCAAAGCACGTATATAAATACTCTAAAAAGATTTAATAAATCAATAGATTCACTCATGAAAGACCAAATATACAGAAGAAAAAAGTCTGAAAGGAAGGGAAGGGAACAAATGATACAAATAAAGAGATTATATTTTCCTCAACAATCCTAATGAGTACTTCATGCTCCTATAGTAACTAAGACTCATGTGATTTTCAAATGGAATCATAGGTGTCCTATAGAGATCCCATCCACATTTGTAGATGAGGGCATGCAATTCTGCTTGTCTGGCATGGTTCTCAACTGTGAATGCTTTTGTCTCTTAGTGGACATTTAGCAATGCTGGGAGATATTTTTGATGGTCCCATCTGCAGATGGTGGGGGAAGTGGCTACTGGCATCAAATGGCTAGGGGCCAGGGCTTCAGGAAAACATCCTACAACGCACATGGGAGACACCACCTCAAGGGTTTATCCAAACCCTACATGATCATAATGCCAAGGTCTTGTGGTATAAGGCCTAAAATTAATATTATCTGTTGCCTTGACATCTGATAAAATTGAGAGAGGTTTTAATAAATTAACCACATTACCCTCCCCTCTGCTTTGGTAAATGAGATCCCTTAGCTAAAAGAAATTTCTCCTTGTGAATTGTAATTCCTGCTTAGTCCTGTGTAGTGGATTCATTGGTAGCCTGTAGATTTATTCACATGAAACAATAACATCCTTCTGCAGGGCCTAGGGGAAACTTTAGTCTCTTGATACTAAAAAAATCTACCTCCTAAATCCTCCTATTGTTCACTCTTTTCCCTGATAGTATCCATTGTATCCATTGTGTGGTCCTCATTAGTGAGTGTTCTCATCTCCTGAACTGTGACTATAAGTAACTAATAAACTATGGTCTGTCTCATTTGTCCAGGATCAGTTGTCACTGTTAAGCTCTCCTCATAACCTTAGGGCAGGAAGCCCTCTCTCATCAATGAAATAAAGAGTTGATGATCAAAACAGGATGACACACATAAACAGAACTAAAAATAAAAACCATCTCAATAGTCATGGGAGAACCTTTTAATAAAATCCAACATCCCTTCATGATAAAAACCCTCAACATACAAGGCATTGAAGGAACATATCTCAAAATACTAAGAGCCATCTATGACAACCCACAACTAACATCCAACTGAATGGGTAAAGCGGTAAGCACTCCCCTTAAGAACAAGAGCAAGACAAGAATGTGCACTCTCACCACTCCTATCCAACACAGTACTGGAAGTCCTTGCCAGAGCCATCAGGGAAGAGAAAAAAATAAAAGGCATTCAAATAGGAAAAGAAGAAGTCAAATTATCTCTCTTCATTCATTATATGATTCTACACCTAGTAATCCCCAAAGATGCAATCAAAAGGCTCCTGGAACTGATCAATAATGCCAGGAAAGTTTCAGGATATAAACTAAATTACAAAAATTAGTAGCATTCCTCTACACCAATAATTTCCAAGCTGAGAGCCTAATTAAGAATACAATCCCATTTATAATTGCCACAAAATAAGATACCTAGGAATACATCCAACCAATATGAAAGATCTCCACAATAATTATAAAACACTGCTGAAAGAAATCATAGATGATACAAACAAATGCCAATTGTTTGTAATGCCAATCGTGATACAAACGAATGGAAAAACATCCCATGCTTTTGCACTGGAAAAGGTAATACCATGAAAATGGTCATAGTAACCAAAGAAATCTACAGATTTAACAGTACTCCTACAGTTTTTCTGTAAAAACTGCCAGTGACATTTTTTACAGAACTGGAAAATAATCTAAAATTCATATGGATTCGAAATAGAGCCCAAATAGACAAGGCAATCCTAACAAAAGGAACGAAGTCGGAAGCATCAAATTACCCTACTTTAAACTACGTACTATTAGCCTACAATAACCAAAGCGGCATGGTACTGGAACAAAAACAGACACATAAACTGATAAAACAGAATAGAGAAGGCATATATAAAGTCACACACCTACAGCCATTTGATCTTTGACAAAGTTGACAAAAATAAGCAACAGGGAAAGGACTCCCTATTCAATAAATGGTGCTAGGATGGCTGACTATCCATACGCAGAAGAATGAAACTGGATCCCCACCTTTCACCATATACAAAAATCAACTCAAGAACTCAAGATGGATTAAATATTTAAATGTAAGACCTTAAACTAGAGGAAAGCCTAGGAAATACCATTCTGGACAATGGCCTTGGGAAATAATTTATGACTAAGTCCTCAAAAGTAATTGCAACAGAAACAAAAATTGGCAACTGGTATCTAATTAAACTAAAAAACTTCTGCATAGCAAAAGAAACTATCAACAGAGTAAACAGACCACCTACAGAATAGAGGAAAATATTTGCAAACTACGTATCTGACAAAGGCACAAATCTAGAGTCTATAAGAAAGTTAAAAAAATCAACAAGCAAATAAACAAATGATCCTGTTAAAAAGTGGATCTCTAAAGAGGACAAACAAGCAGCCAAAAACATGAAAAAATGTTCAGTATTCACTAATAATCAGAGAAATGCAAATCAAAACCACAATGAAATACCACCTCACCCCGGTCAGAATGATTATCGTTAAAAAGTCAAAAAATAACAGATGCTAGTGGGGTTGCAGAGAAAAGGGAATGCTTATTCATGGTTCATGGGAATGTAAATTATGCCAGCCACTGTGAAAAGCTTGGAGATTTCTCAAAAGAAAAGAAAAGAAACTTAAAACAACTACCATTCAACCTAGCAATTCCATTATTAGGTATATATCCAAAGGAAAATAAATTGTTCTGCCAAAAAGACACATGTACTGGTATGTTCATTGAAGCACTATTCACAATAGCAAAGACATGTCAAACTAGATGTCCATCAACGGTGGACTGGATAAAGAAAATGTGGAATATTACATAGCCAGAAAAAATAAAATAAAATTATGCCCTTTGCAGCCACGTAGATGCAGATGGAGGACAATATTCTAAGCAAATTAACACAGGAATAGAAAAAAAAGAAATACCACATATTCTCATCTGCAACTGGGAGCCAAGAATTGGATACACACAGACATAAAGATGAGAACAATAGACATGGGGACTATTTGGCAGTAGGGAAGTGGAAGAAGAACTGAAAAACTACCTATTCGGTACTGTGCTCAGTACCTGGGTATATTAGGGATCTCAAGAGGAACAAGACTACTAGGATAGATGTATATATGAAAGAGAGTTTATTAAGGAGTACTGATTCACACAATCACAAGATGAAGTCCCACAATAGGCTATCTGCAAGCTGAGGAACAAGGAAGCCAGTCCAAGTCTCAAAACCCCAAAAGTAGGGAAGCTGACAGTGCAGTCCTCAGTCTGTGGCTGAAGGCCCTAGAGCCCCTGGCAAACCACTATAAGTCCAGAGTCTAAAAGCTGAAGAACTTGGAGTCTGATGTTTAGGGCAGGAAGCACACAGCATGGGAGAAAGATGGAGTCCAGAAGACTCAGCCAGTCTAGTCCTTCCACGTCCCTCCGCCTGCTTTTATCCTAGCCATGCTAGCAGCTGATTAGATGGTGGGCCTGCCTCTCCCAGTCCACTGACTCAAATGTTAATCTCCTTTGGTTACACCCTAACAGACACACCCAAGAACAATACTTTGTATCCTTCAATCCAATCAAGTTGATATTCAACCATTATCACACTGGGTGATGGGATAACTTGTACCCCAAAACTCCATCATGCAGTATACCCATGTAACAAGCCAGTACATGTAGCCCGAGTCTAAAATTAAAGTTGAAATCATATATATATATAAACAAGGTCAGAAAACCCGATCTACAGGGGTTTCTACTCTATTTCCTTTTGAGAATTCTAAAATCGAGAAGTCTTAGCAAGCTAAGGAAACAGTTCTATCAATGCTTCAAAGTGGAATAGTGTCAGAGCCCAGATCTGTTTCTAAATCTTTTCTAGGATCAACCTCTTGATAATTAAGTGGCATTGAATAATTCAATTTGTCCTATTGGGATTGTATTTCTTCAGAGTTGTAACTAATTCTAGTAATAAGACCAAATAAAATAGCTTTCTGAAAGGAGTATTCCATATTAGCTCTCCCCTCTGTGGGCTTTAGATCTTGGTTGCAGAAATTAGATGATATCCAATAGTTTATTAGCAGTTCTGGGGTGGTAGACTTGCTATGGGTGGCCAAGGACTACACTTAGCAATTGATTGCAGCTGAAGAATTAGATCTAATTCTAATAAATCTTCCTGTGTCATCTGTATTTTGCTGAAGATTCTACAAAGTAATAGCCGAGAATTCTTACATTGAACATCAGTTAGAAATACCAAAAATTTATAGTCATGTTGGTAGCATCAACTTTCTAGGTCATTGTGAAGAATGAGGAAGATAAACATTAGAAAATAGTGGAACTACATTGAAATAGCTACTGTATTAAGTGTTATTATATTTAAAACATTTGTTGTACATTATGTTTAGTGCATAATTCTACCAGTAATTATTATTTGACTAGTTAAGTTTTGCAAATAATATTACTGAGATGTTTGTAAAGTTCTGTAAGAAAACAAAATCTGTGATACATTATTTGTAGCAAATGAGAAATTGTTTGGTCCCCTAACTGGGTTCCACAACGAACCTTAAAAAATATTTTTAATGTTATTTAAACTAAGATTTCCCAGGCCGGGCACAGTGGCTCAAACCTGTAATCCCAGCACTTTGGGAGGCCGAGCTGGGTGGATCACAAGGTCAGGAGATCGAGACCATCCTGGCTAACCCGGTGAAACCCCGTCTCTACTAAAAAATACAAAAAACTAGCTGGGCGAGGTGGTGGGTGCCTGTAGTCCCAGCTACTAGGGAGGCTGAGGCAGGAGAATGGCGTGAACCCAAGAGGCGGAGCTTGCAGTGAGCTGAGATCCGGCCATTGCACTCCAGCCTGGACGACAGAGCGAGACTCCGTCTCAAAAAAAAAAAAAACATAGCTTGAGCCCAGAAGTTCAAGACCAACCTGTGCAACATGGTGAATCCCCATCTCTACAAAAATTACAAAAATTAGGTGGGTGTGGTTGCACATGCCTGCAGTCCTAGCTACTCAGGAGGTGGAGGCTACAGTGAACTGTGATCACGCCACTGCCCTCCAGCCTGGGTGACAGAGGGAGAATCTGTCTAAAAAAAATAATAAGAAGAAAAGATTGGTAAATAAAAAGTTTTTCTCACAAAGTGAGAATTCATTGCCAACAGCTGTGCACTACAAAATATTAAAGAAAATGCTTCAAGAAGAAAGAGTGTGACACCAGATGGAATTCTAGATCTATATAGAAAAGGGAAGATCAACAGAATTTACAAAAACGAATGCAAAAGTAAAAGAAAATTTTAGTTTACACATGTCAAAACTCATTATAAGATTTAATTGTGTCATTTATTGTTGGCCAATTACACTCTAAATAAAGCAGTTTACAAGTGAAAGATAATATCGATTCTGTTCACAAATAGAACAATGTATTGGGTTTATAACACATATAGGAGTGAAAACTAAGACAACAATAACACAAAACATGAGAGGGAAGAAATAGAAGAAGGACATGGTTGTAAGTTTCTTACACTATAATTAAAATGCAGTCATATTATTTGAAAGTAGAGAGTGGTAAGTTAAAGTATATTATATTATTACTACTTTATACTCTCAGAATATTAAATATTAAAGGAGACTAACAACCAGTTTTTGGTAAGGAAGTGGAGGAACTGGAATTCCCACATATGGTAGGTACCAATGTAAATTTTATAACCATTTTGGAAATTTCTGGCAGAGGTAAACATACACATAACATACCATTTCACCATGTTAATTCTGAGTATTCACTTAAGTGAAACGAAAGTATATGTCTCCAATGCACTATTATGCAAATATTCCTAGAAACTTTACTCATAACAGTAAAATCTAGAAACCAAATATCATCAACAGGTGAGAAGATTAACATACTATGGTATATTCATGCAATGTTGTACCTCTTCTTACTAAAAATTAATAAACAACTGTTACACTTATCAACGAATTAAACAAAAGAAACCAGGAACAGAGTACATACTATATTGTTTCATTTATGTTAAGTTCTAAATAGGCAAAAAGATGATATGGTGATAAAAATCCAATTAGTAGTTCACTGCAAATTTAGAAGTACTGCAAAGGCCATATGGGAAATTTCAGGTGTGATGGATATGTTCTGTAAATTGATTGGATTGATGGTTGCATGGGGGACATGTATTTGTCAAATCTTATTGAATTTTGGATATTGTATTGTTTTTAATTTATAGCTCAATAAAAGTTATTAACAAAATAAAAATAATTTAAAATAAGACCAAATAATAAAATTCAAGTATGTGCTATTTCCAAAGAAACATATAAAATTACCTGATATATAACAGTTAAGATAAAAATAGCAAAAGGTTAAAGAGAGTAGGGAATGTAACAGTAAAATAAAATTTAATGCAATCTTTAGTAAATGGTCTATATAAATCACTTTTTTTTTTTTTTTTTTTTTTTTTTTTT